>NC_056738.1:448644315-448969315 GCF_019279795.1 Protopterus annectens
AAGGACCTAAATTAATACAGTCATTAATACCCGGGTGGTGATTGGCATAAAGTTTAATCTGACACTTGATTTCTCTAACTTCAAGTAAAGTTTTAAAGTCACCACCCTTCTGGTAAATTTTAACCTGCTCAAGTATTCCAAATTTAAAAGTAGAACAAGCAGGACTCATAGGAAGATGTCTACACAAAGCATTATTCATGCTCTTTTGGCTTATTTCATAAAAATGTTCATATGTCCTACACTTTAATGCTCTTTTAGTCTTGCCCACATAAAAAGCAGAACATCCATTACACTTGGCCATGTGCACCACTCCCTTAGTCTGACAGTTCCCCCCTAGTAAATGAAATTTCTGATTTTATTTTATTGCCAAGACATAAAAAATTAACATTAATAATGTGAGGGCATTGCTTACAAAATTCACATTTAAACATACCCATTTTCCACACGATGTCCTAAAAGGAAAGTTAATAACATTTTCAAATAAGTGCTTAAAGTTATGTGATGTCTTATAAACAAAAAGGAGGTTTGGTCCTAAGTTTTCATAAATGTTAAGCCTACATTTAAGAAAGTCCCATTTATTAGAATTTTTTTTAACATCTGTAGCATGGGAACCATAGTCCAAACTTAATGCTCTTTCAAATGGGGTAGTAACGTGTGCAGTATTGTCAACAAGACCAATACAAATAAGGGTAAATATTTAAGGTCCCAATGTGCCATAACAAAATCTTTTATCTTTGTAATCAGACTTTCTGGATAACCCCTTACCAAAAACATATTACTTATTTTATCCAACTCATCATGTACATCAACAAATTCAGAAATCATTCTAGCAGGCCTTGTCATTTGGCTCTTAACAATACTTTTGTTCTGGGAAAGAGGGTGACTCCTAGAATATTCTAAATATGAGTTGCTAAAGGTGGGCTTACAATATATATTAGATTTAAATTAAATTCCAGTATTTGTTATAGTTGTGTCCAAATAATTTTCTCCCTTCTGTAATTGTAAGTAAATTTAAAAAATTCAGTTGAACTGTTAATATAAATTAAAAATGCATCTATTTCAAAAGTTGATCCTGCCCATAAAATAAATATGTCATCAAGAAATCTAACATATAATTTAATAAATTTTGAATAGGTACTTCCAAACACTGTTTTCTTTACCCAGTCTAATAAAACCAAGTTAGCATAAATAGGTGCACTCATAGCAACACCTTTAATTTGTTTAATGCACTCTCCTTCAAAAATGATAAAATTATTGTCCAAAACAAAGCTCGTAGGTTTGTGTAACAAAACAATAGTATCATTACACAAATAGTCAAGTCCACTCATACTATTATGGAACATTTCAAGATCTATTTCTTTAGGGATAGAAGAAAATAAGTCCACTATATCAACCGTAACTAAAATTATGTCCCTGGACCACAGTTCATCCTTAATTCTACCCAGGAAATCCCAGGAATCAATTATCAGGTGTTCAATTCTACTGTAAACAGGTTTCAACAAATTGTCAATAAAAAGTCCAAAAGGGTAAGTTTTTGAACTACAGCCTGATGCAATGGGCCTAAAAGGAGGTTTATATATGTCCTTGTGAACTTTTGATATACCAAAAGTTGTGGCTATTAATGGGGAATTAACTTTAAGAAAATTGAATACATCTTGAGTAATTCTTTGGTCCAATAAATACTCTTCCAAGTAGCTATCAATATGCCTAAAACTAATGTTATTTTTGTTAATGTATACTGGAAGATATGTGTTAACACCCCTTAGTATCTCGAACATTAACTTGCAAGTAGTTGTGAGAATCAAATAAAATGATACCCCCTCCCTTGTCTAACTTCATAACAGGAATAGCCGGATCCATTTTTAATTGGTTAAGTACTGTGATCTCATCTTTATTTAAATTATTGTAAAAATCAGTGGTACTAAAACGTTTTTCTTGATTTCAGTGGACGTGATGTTATTATTGAAGTTCTTGGAATTCCTACCTTCTCTTAAACCTCACTTCTCCTCCAAAGCTTTAATCTGCGTGTATTGTTCCTCCAAATTCATCTTATGTTTATGTAATTTGCTCATTCCCTTTTCCAAAAATGCCACCTGTAATTCATTTATTTACTTTTAAATATTCACTACTTCAATTGCAGTTTGGGGGTGATTTATTTTACACTTCCTGGACTTCACCTAGTCAGGGCATACCACAATTCTTTATTCTCAGTCTCAAAATTCCATCTTATGGGAGGCAAATTTCCAGTAATTTTTGTGGCTACAAGCCCTACTTTTAGCAATATTTTTTTTTCAAATGATTCACGTTTGCCTGGGATTATCATTAGGTTATACTACTGCAATATAGCAATTCATATTACCCTCACGTTCACTTGTACACAGCAGGTTTGTACATGAGACATCCATTACACCGATAAATCTATATATCAATGTATGCTTCTGTGAAATGAAATGCAATATTTACATTGCTCATTCTTAAATCGCTATAACTCTACATTGACATTTTTATATCCAAATCAGATTTTTTTTGAGATTTAATAGGCATATCATCAAATGCAACATTTCAGTCCTTTCATCTCTCAGATTGAAAATATACCCGCTAATTTCTTTAATGACTTTCTACATCTAAATAATTTAATGTAATTGTTCCCTACAGGTATCAGATCTCTGATTTGAAATAGTTCTATTTGTATTACAGCTGTTTTTGATTACACAACCTGAGGAGCTTTTCCCTCTGCAGCTGTTGACAAATTGTAATTACTTATCATCAATGAACTCCAACACATTTCATTTTGTAAATATATGCAGTCTCTCATATGCAACTTTTCATCCAGCTGTTCAGTCAAATGCTTCAGCTAATTGCTGCAAGTTTTCTTAGTTATTTACTGTATATCTTTTCTTTCATTCTAATTTGGACAATTGTGGGGGGCTGTGCCCCCCCCTTATTTAATATTCTCACTCCAGGGTTGCACTGCAGTGAGGCAGGGGCTATATTCCATTTTCAACCAGATGAACTTCAACCAAATGAGCTTACAGTGAAGTGCAATGCCTGGTATCATTTTTGACTAAGTGTAATTTGACCAAATGTATGGAATCCGTATGTATATATATATATATATATATATATATAAAGAGAGAGAGAGAGAGATTTTTTTTATATCTACATCTATATATATATATATATATATATATATATATATATATATATATATTTATATATGGGTCTACTTCATTAGACCAAAATACCATATGGCCGACATTCAAAAGCCTAAGACCAAAAAAAAAGATAATACACAAGATCAAATGTTCACATCACCAACTGCCATAACACGACAAACAAAAAAACATACTCCACACCGAGCATAGTGATATAGCAGTGCGCAATCTTCACAATGCCGTTAGTGAACACACAAACATTCCCTGTAGCCTGAACTCAATAACTGCCTCCTATTTCATGCATAATAATGAAATTCAACCTTGTGCAATGCAGGTGAACAAAAGAAAGATTAACACTGATGCAGCTGTGAAACAAACATATCCTTCTATATCAGAATATTCTGCAGCGTGACAGCAGTAACATACAATAGCGTACATAATTACTGTACATATAAAGCAGAAGAATGTACGGTAAGCATCTGCAATTAGCCCATAGCTTGCTCATCCCCAAATGCAGCAATTGACATCCATGATAGTACTCCATATCCACTTTGTTTCCACGCATTCTCCTGTCCATTACCCAGCTAAGTGAAATGTCCCATGAATCCGTGCAGCACCCATGTGATCAAAGTAAATTAAAAATGATATCCTTCTGCCCCCATGAATTAAAGCACTTCATTACATTTTTAATAATTTAGCAATTGTTGTAACAATTTGAAGGGAGGAATATGACTTCTTATTAGCCAGAACTGTTTCATACTGTTGATGCCTTAAAATTAGCTTCCTCATTTTTGGTGATGGTGAAAATCCTGTAGCCATCTGGACCCTAAGTTCAGCCGTACGGTATTGCTCTCTGACTAGAGCTGTTATTAACACAGATAGGTCTGTACCTCTGCTACCTAAGAGACATTTAAATCTCCTGTGCCATGCTTCAATTGAGTTTTGTGTACATGGCAAGAACAGATCACTGAGGTCACAGACATTCCAGAATGAAACTGGGAATAGTGGTGGAAAACAAACACTGGACGAGGTACATGTATTAAATTTACATTGTTTACCATACACATACCAGTCCGAAAAGTATTTTAACAGATCCTTCCCTTTCACAGGGAATGTCCCCTTCAGTAACTGAAATGTAGAATGCACCTCACATTCCTTAAGAAAAGCTAAGGCAGCTAAACTTTTCACTGCTAATTGGAATGATGGATTACTGTTGTATAAAGAGGACAGACCTAAAGCTTGAACCTTTCTCCATGGGTTCTGCCCAAAATGGTACAGACAACCTTTTGACTGAGCACCAGCTACATTTAACTGCACACTTTTGACTGCAGCCACCTCAAAATCACTCAATACATAATGGACAACCACCAGAAATTCATGTTCAGACAACAGGTGAAATATTCAGTGCCATAAGTAATTGTAGGACTTGAGAGATTTCTTTGACATTAGGGAAAATAACAATGGAAGGGCCTTGCTATGACTACCATACTTCACTAAGCCATGGACACTATATAACTGCCTAATGGTCACCCCTTTGCTAAAAATGTACCATCCATTAGCCATATATTGTATAAGTTATTCACAGTTGTGAAATGAGCACTTTAGTATCTGTATCTGTATTGAACATTTATTTGCTTATGAATGTACTGGTCTTCAGTGGATAGTCATCAAAGTCAACATTGTGTAAAGTTAGCTCCTCATCGCCATCCTCATGCCTCTTTTCCTCCTCACATATCCTATTTGTTGCAAGAGAGCCTTCCTGTTAGGAATACTATGCATAATGTATAAGGAGGTAGACGCTAATGCATCCTCGACCAGTAAACAAGGTGTGCCCTTACTATATGTCGCCCTCACTTTCAGATCATGAAACACTGCATATCTCTCCACTTCTCCAGGATCTTCTGGATGGTGGTGTGCATCTGATTTCTCTAACCTGTCTCTGTCAGGAATAATGCTGGTGATGGCTCTCTCTTTACAACTCTAGGTAACTTTGTATTTACATCCCAGTAATGTTTAGAGTTCCTGTATCTCTCCAAATGGTATAGGTACCCATCGATAACAAGGAACTCCTTGCTTTTCTTGGATGAGATAGTCTGATATATTTTTCCAACAACCCCTGGGGCCTCCTCACAAAGTATTGCCATCCTGTTGTTGGTATGGAGTACACCTTGTTAAAGATGCAGACCTACATTTATTGCTTTTGGGAATGTAAAACATTCAAACAAGTCATAAACAGGTAGCATGAGACATTGTGGTGCTGTATGGGCGGGAATTGGCAGTTCAATGGTATGCGAACAGTTAGACAGAGCTGTTCTACTGCTGCCTGAGAGGAAATTGATGGTTAAATGGCATATCAGTGATGTGAACATTCAGTCTTGTGCATTGTCAGTGTTGTGGGCTCGGTCACTTGGATGTTGGCCATATGGAATTTCGGTCTAATGAAGTAAACCCATATATACACACACACACACACACACACACACACACACACACACACACACACATACACACACCTTTGAACTTTCTTCATGTGACTTTGCTTCTCAGAATCCTAAGAGCTTCCTATAAGTGCAACTATATTTATGTATTTTCCACACTTCTTACCTTCTCATCTGATCTTTCACTTTATATCATTCTTTTGTTTTTTGGTACATTCAGTTGCTACCTGATTGTCAGCCAGCAGATTTGGGGTCTATATTAAATCAGCGAATGCTTAAAAAAGCAACCCTGATTTATCAACCCCATGTAAGCGAAAGCTTACAATCCTGAACACTTGGAACAGCAATTTTTTTTCCCAGGGAAAAAAAATCGCTGTTCCACAAATAACAAAATAAATATAAAAACTTTACATAATGTGGGGGGCTTCATCCACTACACCCCCCCCCTATTTAAATATACCAATTCTGAGATTGCACTGCAGTGACGAAGACAACAAAGTAATGGAGGCGGCCAAGCGATTTCTTTCCCAGGGAAAGAAATTACTTATATGCTGTTTCACTATTTTGCTGTTTTGTTCTTTCAAGTTTGATCAAGGCTCATTTGAAGGATTGTGTCTTCGATTATATAATAGGAGCCCCAGATCTGCTATGTCACTGATTTTTTTTTAATTTTTCCAAGTCTTTTGGGTTTCTAATACCATGAATGGAATGGACCCCATTCTTAAGTCAAAATATGATTAAAGTTCATAAACTTAGTATTGCTTCAGTCTTAGCCAGAAGTGCTATTTGCAGCACCCATAATGTGTCCAGTAATGACTCCTTCTGCAATTGATATGGAGTTACATGTATTGGTAATATATCTAAGCATGATTGCAAATTCTCTTTATAAGACCCATTGCTCCTACTAGTATTGGAACTGCCTGAGTATCCTTCTTCCCCATTGCCCTCATTTTTGCCTACAAATCCTAGCATTTTATGAGTTTGTGTCTCTCTGTATGTAAAACACTGTAGTCACTGGGTGTAGCAATTTCAGTTATCAATGTTACTTTTGTCTTCTTTTCATTGACTACTATATCTGGTTTTCTCGCATCTATTTTTTTAAATGTTGGTAATGGGTGGTCCCGTGTGATATAAACTTCATCATATTTTTTTAATGCCTTGTGGCTCATGTTTCCAGTGGTTTTCAGCTGCTTTAATATTATAATGTTTGCACAATCCCCACTGCAACAGTCTTAGGTTCACAGCTAGGTACTAGGCTATTGGCCCTGGGGCCTATACAAGCCCAGCCAACAAGGTTCCTTGGCTTTTGCCACCCAAGAAAATTATTTTCATGCCCCCCTGTTGAGCAGCTCTGCAGAAGTAAACCCTGGGGTGAATTTTCTTAAAGAGGGCCAATGAGGAGCTTTGCTTGACATGAATGGGTAGTTTGTTCCAGAGTATGAGAAGTCTCTGGGACAGGAATATATCCCTCCTGCATGTCCTGTTTATTATGGTTAGAAGGTTTAGGTCCCTGGAGCGTGTGGTTCGGAGAGACTGGGATTTCTTTAAGTGTAGCATGTCCATCAGCTCTGGGTTTGACATAGCTTTGTATGTTAGGCAGAGATCTGGAGGTTTTTGAGGTGGTCTGCATATGGCATCTGTTTGAGGCCAGTAATCCTCTTAGTGAGGCATTTCTATGGCATTTCCAATTATTGTAGGTGTCTTAGAGATACATGCCAAATGAGGCATTGTACTCTATAACGGATCTGATGAGGGCTGAGTAGAGAGGGACAATGACCTCCTTTTTTCTAGAGGAGAACCCTCTTCTGATGAGGTGTGCCACATAGAAGGATTTTCTGACTACTGTGGGGATGTGGTTATCAAAGGAGAGACTACTGTTCCCCTGTGTCCTGAGGTCTCTTATCACACTTTTGGTGTTTAGTAAGCTACTGCCTATGTGGTAGTTCATGGGTACCAAGTTTTTCCCAAAGGGGATGACAATGCACTTCTTGGCATTGAGCTTGAGGCCATGACTTTGACACCAAGCATCTGTGTCTGTGAGGCCCTTTTGTAAAATGTCAACATCATTAGGTGATTCTATTATGTCTCCCAGTTTGCAGTTGTTTGTGAACTTTGTTAGCTAAAGACCTTCTGTGTTGGCCTGCAGTTCAGAGAAGTAGATGCCAGACAGGAGAGGACCCAAGACCAAACCCTGTGGTACTTCACTCGTAACTGGTCTGAAGTCAAGCTTGGAGTCAGCTACTTTTACTATATGGGTTCTGTCAGTGAGCCAGTTGGCCACCCATCTTGTGACATAGGGATGTATGCCCATTATAGTGAGTTTATCTATAATTCCAGAGTGGGGGATGGTATCAAAAGCCTTAGCGAGGTCAAGATAGGCTTTGTGCACTACCTTGCCCTTGTCTACGGGTCTGTTGACTGCATCTTTGAAGCAGTCACCAGACCCGTAGATGAGGGCAAGGCTATGTGCACTACCTTGCCCTTGTCTACGGGTCTGGTGACTGCTTCAAAGAAGTCAGTCAGGTTTAGTAGACATACTCTACCTTTTACAAACCCAAACTGAGTGGGGTCCAGGGTTTGGAGGTTACCTATGGCTTTGTTTATAAGTTCCAAGATGATACATTCCATGGCCTTGCAGACCCGGCTTGTTAGGCTAATCGGGCGGTAGTTTCTGGAGTCTATGGTGGCATCCCCTTTGTGGAGTGGGATAACCTTTGCTGTGCACCATTCAGTAGGCACATAGCCTGAGGTGAGGCTATGATTGAACATGGTACTTCGGTGGGGGTGCCAGTTTGTTCTGTAGTCCGTGCAGTATGCACCCTGTGATGTTGTCTAGTCCCATGGATGCTGTGTTCTTGGCTTTTGAGAGTGCGGTCTTTACTTGTTCATCCATGATTACAGGGGCTTTGCATTCTTCCTGTATTAACTTGGCCCTTTGGAGGGTGAGAGGGAGGGTAAAGTTAGCACTGAACCTTGCCACATTATTATGCCTTTCAATATACATTCTTTCTGCCATTAGTATATCACAACCGGCAACAAGATATGCAACTATTTCAAATTCCATTTTACATAGCCTGCACTTTGCTGTCTCTCCCACATGTCCAATGGACTTTGTAAACCAATGTGTGCATAGCTCACTTTCTTGGGCTGCCAATATTAACCTTTTATCTTTTATTTTAAATTCACCTCACCTTAACCATTCCTGCATTCAATCCTGATCAACATAAGGTTGTTCTAAGAGTTTTCTATACATGAAGCTATATTTATGCATTTTCTAAATTTCTTGCCTTCTCAGATTATCCTTCAACTTGTATTCTTTCTTTTTTTTGGCACATTCAGTTGCTGCCTGATTTATATCTACTTCTGGTTTAATTTCCATTCCCACTTGACACCCATATGCTTCTGCTAAACTAAGCATGGAAGACATCTTAGATGTATTCTCCCCATGTTTTAAAACTTTACTAAGTTTGGATCTTGTGATGTCAGTAAATGTGTGTGTAGTGCTATGATTCCGCATCTATACAGATAATCAATTTCGAGGAAGCCCATGCCCCTTCAGAACAGGGCACATATAGTCTTGGTATACACTACTTTTTATAAATCATTTGATTAACATCCTTTTTGTTTTCCTGTCCAATCAATCCAAGACCTTTTTGGACCAGTCATTTACTCCAAAATTGTAAGTTAGAACAGGAGGAGCAAATTGGTTTATATATTTGACTTTGTTCCTAAATGTCAGCGCTGTTTGCAGTATTAATTTTAGTCTTTAAAATATTTCTTACTGAGTTTTATTTGCATTTGTTAATGGTTTGTTGTTGATATTTCACATGCCTCTCAACCATAGTGAATTCCTTGGAATTTACCAGTTTTGAGGGCAAAATAATGGGGTGCCACAAATGTCCAAGTAGCCCTTCAATTCCCAATTCCTTTTTTTATTTTATTTATAGTTTAGAGCATAGCTGACATCATTTCCAGCGTATTTCACAATGTCATCAACATGCAGGGGTGTGCATGATGACATCAGCTTCGAGAGGCAGTGCTTGCTGCCTGTCAGACTCCCTAAGACCTAAAGCTTTCATAACTCCATATAGCAATTTTGCACCAAACAATTGTGTTTAGACATTTCCTAAAACAGTTCAATTTGTTAAATATATTTTTGTAGTTTTTTAATGAAACGATATAGCCATAATGCTTAACAAAATTTCAATTGCAAAGGTTTCAGGAGATTAAGTGTACAGTTATCCCCCAAGCTGTGATACAGTACAGACACCCACACTCTAGGGTTTTCCCTTTGATCCTTTTTCTAGCATCATGCAAACCAAAAGGCTTCAGTGATGCCAAAGCACATTTCTTCCTCAGGCCAAACAGAGCTCCCTAGCATACAAAATACCATGGGAGATAGAAGTGTTTGGCAGCTGGAGGGATGTACTGTATATTCAGATATTCTTTACAAGAGCATTTTATTAATGTAAACTGGTATGAAGATAATGGAATGACTAGCTTGTGAAGGCAGAGTTTTCTCAATGACAGGAAGTGTGTAGCTCAAAGAAGATTGGACCAAACCTCTGTACAGCTCTTTTTGGTAAGACAGTGATGTTGTAGTCTTAAATAACTGTTTCTCTGCTACTGTTAACTGGCTGGCTTTAGATTTACATTTTCCTTTCTCGAAATTTAAAACAGTATGAAGACGTTCTCTTAATTACATTTTTGCTTGCAAGATACCTTACAATTGTATACACAGAGCATTATTGTACAACCCCACAAACATTCATTTTATTGTTGTTGTGCTGTCATGGAGCTGAAAGAAATGTTTTGAGTTGTATTGCTGCGAAGTTGAGCTTTTGGTGTCTTACATTAAATGTTAATGCCTTTCATTAAAATGTACATGTAATGAAAGGAATGTGGGGCTAATCTACTGTAGTCCCACTGATTCTTTGTTTTCCTACCGCCTTCTCCTGATTCTGATTTATCAACGCTTGGAAGGCATGCTGGTTCTTCAAACACAAAATCATAAAACTGGTATGAAAGTCCTAATAGGTACCAGAGGGAGCAGTTTCTTATTTTAACTTTTAATGTATTGGCACAATCTTGTAGAAAATATATACATAATTTTATAAGAACCTTTTTTTACAATAGTTTAGTAATAAGTTATATGGTTAAATGCTTTTGTTAATTTTAAACATTTTTGTTTTCATTACACTTTAACATATTTAAGGCCATCAAAAGAGATATGTGAAGAACAAAGTTAAAGGCAACAACTTGTAGTAGATTAATCCCTATTTCTGTCTGGGATAGCATCTGAAATGTATGGATGATGGTTGTCATTAAATGTCAGTTGTCATAGTAGCTTCTTCAGCCTGGCGGGGATGTCACTGCTGTACACTGTCCTATATATTTATATATATATATATATATATATATATATATATATATATATATTTATATAAGCTTGAAAAATGTTATGGTCTGTCAGATCAGTTCTCAATGTGGTATTAACCTTTAACAGAGACATCTGTGTGAGTTTTATTTTATTGATATATATTTGTTTACAAGGGTAGAGCACTGAATACAGTTGTTGCTAATATTTTGATGGTTGTTATCAGCAAGTGAAATTACTTTACTGGCATAAGATGATCACACATGCCTTTGAAAGAGCCACATTTGCAGTGCTATGTTTTTTTTTCTGTAGCTATAACTTTTGAAAGTGAAAAATTGAAAATGCTCATAATGATATTGTTAAGGGTGCATGGTGCCTGTGCTCTTTGGATAGGTAAGAACATAGCAGATGTTTAAAAAAAGATATGGGGTGATCAAGTGTAAGGAATGCAGTTAAGTACCTGAACGTATGTCAATGTATGTATGCAACCGGCTGTTAGCAAATATTTTTGGGAGTAATGTGAATGTAGAAAGTCAAAGCATGTGGAAATCTGATAGTAGGTAATATGAGTCTCATCAGCACTTTGGTAATGAATATCACTCGATAGGCATAGTAGTAGTACTGGTGTGCCTTTACATAATTTTTGATCCTTGTCATACTCAGTACCTCAGTAACTATTAATGACATCATGCTGAGTACCTCAGTAAGCATTAATTGCATCATACTGAGATCCTCAGTAAGTATTAATGGCATCATACTGAGTACCTCAGTAAGTATCTTCTTTCATTATTTCACTTTTGTAAGTCCCTGGCTGCTGTCTGCTCTTGCCCCAGCATCTTTGCCTCTGTACCCAGCTCAACATTGTCCTGATCCTGCTATTGCTACAACCTACCCGGTGATAAAAGAACTCTATCCAAACTCCAGTGGTCTCATCTACCTGCCTCTTATTCTCTGCACCCTCTATCAAGGAAGGAAGAAAGTATGTTATGGACTTAGTCCCACTTGTACAGTAGGCCTCTGTCTACTATTTGCATCAGGGCTCCAAAGTTTGCTATGAGCTTGAGCAACCAGCAGCCTTTACCCCTCCCTTCTATCTACCCAACAGCCAACATACCTCTTCACTTACAATAACCCTCTCTTACTAAGTATCTCATCTTCCACAGTTTTGCACCAGTTAGCTCCCTCACACACTTTCCTACAATACTAGATTTGCCACTAGGTGGCACCCTTATCCTATCCATTATTCACTGCCTCTCTCTCTGTTTTACCTCAGTAATTTCACTACATTTCTTCCTTATTATCTTTCTTCACCCTCATCCTATCCATTATTCACTGCCTCTCTCCCTGTTTTACCTCTGCAACTTCACTATATTCCTTAAGTTCTTGACCTGCTCTTCCTCTTATTCACCTTGTGCTAAAACAGTATCTACCCTCCTGTATCTTATGTTCGTTAGACTCCTGTATTATTTCAGACCTTTCCCACTCATGTCTTACCTTACTTACCTCTAGCTACCTACATTTCTGATAATTTCTTCTCTAGCTTCTCCTTCAATTGTCTCAACCCGCTCCGTTTGCCCTGCGGGCTCACTCCGCTTCCCTATCCTACCCCCAAATTCCACCCACCCCCAGTGATCCTACTCTTATACCTATCAAACCACACTACTTCTCCATTCCACCAATCACAATCACATTTCCATTAAACAATCTTCTCTATTTTCCCGCCTTTTTTCCACCACTTCCTATCTCTCCCACCACACCCTTTTGCCTTTCCTTACCACACCTACATTACCTCTGTACCTATAGTAATAATTTAAATCTACCATGACAATGAATAAACCCTCCACCCTAGTCCTCTTACAGAGGTTACTCATACTCACACTTCTACCTCCTTTAACTCTAGCATACCTGCTAACCTCCTATGAGCACCCAATATATTCACACTTTCTCTACCCTACTAAACAAGCTACCTCTTCTTCACTAGCCTCTCACACTGACCATTTCAACATTACTTCCACACTCAGCTATCTACTACCTAAATACCATAGGACAGCCCACATTATATATAACTTCCCTAATAACAGAAGATATCCATTTCTTCTCAGTAAATATACTAATACTAGATATCTAACACTACTCCTATCCCTAAAGGATGGAGATATTCACCCAAACCCTGGTCCAAAAACCTCCACTACCACTCAACTCGTCAACCCAAACCCCTATGCCATCCACCTACTTAAAAAACCACTCATCTCACTCCTAATACTCACCTCAACATACGTAGCATTAATAATAAAATAACACAACTCCATGCTCTCTTGGAACTCTACTCTTTTGATATTATTTGTCTAACAGAAACTTGGTTAAAACCTGTAACTAAAGACAATGACATTATCCCACCTGGTTACAACATCTTACGTCTTGACCGTGTAGCCAAGAAAGGTGGTGGAGTAGCAGTTCTATTCAAATCTGATTTTCAAATAACCATCTTCAACCAAAAACCGCCTCAGGACTCTAATGCTGAGATGCTTATTACTAAGCTTCAGCTAAACTCAGTCAAATCTATCTATATTATCTGCATCTGTGTTCCTCCAGGCAATACCATTACTACCATCGAAAACATCCTTTGCTGGTTATCTCAAAACCTTCCCCAAGAAACCATAATCTTAGGTGATTTTAACATTGATTGTAAATGTTGCAACAACAACTACCCTACTAGCCATATTAATCTCTATGGGTTTACCCAAACTATTACCTCCCCTACTAGAATAAACAAGACTAATAAGAAAGAAAGCACCTTAGATTGGATACTCATTAATAATCAACCCCAGACTTATGAATCTGGAACCCTTCCTGACGATGTAAGCGACCACTCACTAACCTACATTTTCAGGCTCAAAACCAATCCACCCATTCAACCCATATTTAGGACAATTAGAAGCAAGAAAAACTTCAACTTGGATCTATTACTAAGTGAACTTAGAGCATGTAATTGGTCCCCCTTAAAACACCTTTTTCTAGATGAAGCTGTTGATTACTTTAATGCTAATTTCCTAGCCATACTCAACCACCATGCTCCTAGCAGCTCTATTAGGATATAAGAACTAAATCTGCTCCTTGGCTTTCTAAGGAAACTAAGCAAAAAATCCATCTCAGAAATAAATACTGGAATAAATCACGCTTAACTAAAAACCCTGTTGACCTCCAAAACTACAAACAACTGAAAAATGAAACAAAAAAAGCTATACTGTCCAATAAACAAAACTATTACCTACAATCTCAACAGACCCACCATAATAAACCACAAAAGTTCTGGGCAAGTATTAATCCATTATTCCATCCCGGTCAATCTATCACCCCTAACCCACAATGCACTGACAAGGACAATCCCAAACAAACTGCTAATGCCTTTAATACCTTTTAACCAAAGCCATTCAAACTCTTGCCAGTCAGCTCTCTTCTCAAAATGTAACTATATCTAATTCTGACTCTAGCCCACCACCTCCATTTCTCTTCCAACCTGTCCCAACAGCATTTATTCTCACCCTTATCCAAAAACTGAAGCCGTGCACTCCTTCTGCTGACCAACTACCCACAGAATACTTACAGTTAGCAGCCAAATCTATTGCTTTCCCCATCTCCATACTCATCAATAAAACCATCACTGAAGGATATATCCCCAAACTTTGGAAAGTCTCTCATATTATTCCCCTTCATAAGGGGGGAGACTCCACTGAACTCTCCAACTATCATCCCATAGCCCTACTCTCTCCTTTATCTAAGATCATGGAAAGATGTATCCACAGGCAATTGCTAGACCACCTTCTCCAAAATAACCTGCTTTCCAACTCCCAACATGGTTTCAGACCTTCCCATAGCACTACTACTGCCCTCCTCTCCTTTATAGACACCATCAACAAAAACCATAACCTTAACATGCTTTCCTCTGCACTTTTCATTGACCTGTCCAAGGCTTTCGACATGGTAGATCACAATATACTCATAAACATTCTCAAATTTCTGTCACTTGACGTACTCGCTATAAAATGGTTCCAGTCCTCCTTAAATAACAGACATCAAGCTGTGCTTTGGAACACTATTCTGTCTACCCATCTAGCTGTTAATATTGGTGTCCCACAAGGGTCCATACTGGGCCCTCTCCTGTTTTCTATATTCATCAATGACCTTCACCAAGTAGTTCCCCAAGCTAGATGTATACAATATGCAGATGACTCTACACTTATATGCTCAGCCACTTCTTTATCTGAACTTCACTCCCATACACAAGATGTATTTAACTCTGTAGAACTATGGTTTAAAAAACGCTGTCTCCTACTAAACCCTAAAAAAACTAAACTTCTCCTTTTTACACCTACCAGTAAATCTCCCCCAATAGACTTCACTGTAACATCCAGTAATGGTAGTCTTATATCCCAAGATCTTACTACCAAACTGCTAGGTATCGCCATAGACAACAACCTTAACTTTGACACCCATATCAACAACACTTTGAAAACTACTAATAAAAAATAGACTCTCTTTATAGGATCAAACACTTCCTCACTCCTGCAACTAGAATAACTATTGCCCACACCCATCTAATTTCTACCCTTCTTTATGCCTCACCCATATTTACTAATCTGTCGAAAAATAACCTTAAGTAACTAGAAAACTCCTACAATAGCCAGGTTTGCCACAGGTAACCCTTTCAGAACACACCACTGTACTAATCTAAATCATCTAGGGTGGCTTGAATTACAGCAGCAGCTGAAATTTATTCAACTTGCCATCTCCCATAAAAATACTTTATCAACCTGCCAAGACACCCATCCTATCTAACCTTATTCACCCCTACTATAACCTGAAGTCCCTAAGATCTTCACAAAAACTTCTTGTAAATATCAATAAATCAAAAATAGGGCTGGAGACCCTCTCTTCTCTAATACTGTTGGAAAAACCTGGAATCTACTTCCCTCCGAAATTCCACACTTCCCTCTAGTACTCTGTTCAAAAATAAACTTAAGCTCTTCCTCAAAACACATTGGATGTGCCCCTGTACTAAACCTGACTGGCCAACATGCTCTTGTTACTTGATTCAACCTCACCTTCTCATCTCTGCAACAATTTCATCTTAACAACTACTATTCTACCTCTCCATCATAGTCTTACTTATTACTGCATACTCAAAAAAGTGACATGTTGTACTACCAGATGTATTACTCAACTGCTATTCCATTTTACTTTCTATCTTCCTTTCTTATCTACATTTATACTGTACTTTTTAGCTATTATTCTTTCTGAACGTTTAATTGTGACTTCATTAGCAATTGTACTAAGTCTAGATGTGAACTTTATTTAAACTGTAATAAAATAAAAATAAAATTAATGGCATCATACTGAGTCCCTCAGTAAGTATTAATGGCACCATACTGAATTCCCTCAGTAAGTATTAATGGCATCATACTGAATACCTCAGTAAGTATTAATGGCATCATACTGAGTCCCTCAGTAAGTATTAATGGTATCATACTGAGTAACTCAGTAATTAATGGCATCATACTGAATACCTCAGTAAGTATTAATGGCATCATACTGAGTCCCTCAGTAAGTATTAATGGTATCATACTGAGTCCGTATCATACTGAGTAACTCAGTAATTAATGGCATCATACTGAATACCTCAGTAAGTATTAATGGCATCATACTGAGTCCCTCAGTAAGTATTAATGGCATCATACTGAGCAACTCATTAAGTATTAATGGTATCATACTGAGTCCCTCAGTAAGTAGTAATAGCATCATAGTGAACACCTCAGTAAGCATTAATGGCATCATACTAAGACCCTCAGTAAGTATTAATGGCATCATTGAAAACCAAATGAATGGCAAACACTGAGCGCTCAACCTGTTATAAAACTTTTTTGATATAAGCACTCAACCCGTTATAATGTGAATAAAGGTGTTTTTCCATTCACCCTGCTGGTGATTTCGAGTTTCAATTAATGGCATCATACTGAGTACCTCAGTAAGTATTAATGGCATTGTCAGAAATGTTAGAATACACCCACATGTGAGTTAAACTGATAACTGATATGTACAAACTGGCAGCCCTGTGCAAATTATGTTAACACTTCAGTCATAACAAACACACTGGAACTAGTCTGAAATTGAAATGCATTGTGGGATACATACATCCCAAAAATCTCAGTGCTGGATAGTAATCTTGAAGTGGCAATTTCTATATCACATATGTGCATTATAAACAAACTCTGTGAGATTTACTTTTTATATTACCTCAGTCTTCTACTGAACATCACCACATGTTGGTGATTCTGCAAATTTGAGTGGAATGCAGAAGAAAAGTAAGTGAAACAAGTAATATATAAACTGGGCCAGCGCACCTGTAGCAAGTAAAGTTGTCCTGAATTATTCATAGCTGTAATACCTAACCAATGAAATAGTTATTACTGAAATTGTATTGTGTTATTGTGGATTAAATGTATTTACAATACACAGAGGTGTGTGTGTGTGTGTGTGTGTGTGTGTGTGTGTGTGTGTGTGTGTGTGTGTGTGTGTGTGTGTGTGTGCCTGGGGGGCTTCTGGCAGTATCTAAAATTTCCAGCTACACTATTGCTTTGTCTGGAAAGTATAAAATTTTAATTTTTGAAGTTGTTTTTCAAGCTAAGTTTAAATTCCTTACTGGGCTTAAAGCCTACGCAAGCAGGCTCTTTATAGTGTGTGCAGCGTATTTGCATTTGCATATTACATAAGTATAACTGCACTAACCGCAAACAGTGCCTTACAAAACTGTGTATTACTGGTAGAATTACAAGTAATTTATATTGTATTTATTGTGCCCCATAACCACCATCAAGCAGTTACTAGACTCTAAAACATGCTATGAAGTGTTAGTGCCTTAATCTGTTCCAAAAAGTTTTAAAATTCTTACTATGTGTCTAGTATTTAGGAGTTCATAAAATAATTTCCTCTGTAACACATGTATTTTAGGTTTCATGACGTAATGAAAGTAGCCCAAGAAAATTAGGTGGGTTATGCATACATCTCAACTGTCTAGATTTTTGCAAAAAATGTCCAGATTTATTCCTCAGAATTTCAGTTTGCTCCTCATAAAAGTTTTGGTTTTCTAGGAAATCACTGGGATGATCTAAGGAATGAAATTTTGAATAATGCCATACATTTGAGTTTCAGACTTTGTATCATTTAGAAAATGCATTTTAATACAAACCCAGTTATTTTGCCAACTTTCTAAGATTAAAAGAGCAATATTTAAAATCTGTCCCTATTTATGAGCCTTTATACCCCCATTATGTTACGTTTTGTCCACATTTCTTGGAGAAAGAGGTTGAGAAGTATGTTGGCATCCCACAATTCCAATGGGGTGGGCAGGGTTACATAATTATGCATACAAATATTATGTTAGTCAGCATCCACATTTTGGGCCAGTTGTACCTACTTTTTATGGGCCTTTGTCCAGATTTTTGATGTTTCCAGGTTGAGAGGTATGATCCTTCATCACTTCCCAAATATTTATACATACCTTCTTGCTAAAGTTCTTTTACATCACATTCCTGTCCCAAA
Organism: Protopterus annectens; assembly: GCF_019279795.1. Lineage (NCBI taxonomy): Eukaryota > Metazoa > Chordata > Ceratodontiformes > Protopteridae > Protopterus > Protopterus annectens. The sequence continues at coordinate 448,662,882 of NC_056738.1, forward strand.
CTGATGTTTTCTTGGTGCTGCAGCTTTCCTGCTTTAAAGGTTGCTTTTGCACATTTAGCAGGACCAAATCACATTCTTACATCGTCTGAAAAAGTTTGACCATTTGAATTTGTGTTTCAAGTTCCTCATCTGATGAACTATACAGTTTCAAATCATCCACAAAAAAAAAAGATGAGAAGTTTTTATACTTTGTTGTTTTCTGAGAGCCAAACTGCAGCCATCACCTAACCTTTTAAAAAGCTTAATGGTTTAAGGGCAAGACAGAAGAGCAGTGGTGACAAAGAGTCACCCTGGAATATCCGACTTTGAATTTTATCCCTGGAATAATAATGTTTCCTTTATTACGGCTTAACTGCAAAGTAGTTTGCCACTGTTTCATGTCCGTTGTAATGTTATTGATCAATGTATAAGAAATATTTTAAGCATTCTGTTATCCATGAATGTGGGATACTGTCAAATGCTTGTTTATAATCTATTCATACCCTACTTAGGTTCTTCCCCTTTTTACAGTTCTCCATTATGACTTTAAGTAACAACAAATGATCCTTTGTTCCATATGACTTTCTTTTGTTACCCATTTGTTCTGTTGCCATGATTGAGTTTTCTTCGAAATGACTTTAAACTCTGTCGGCATCAATATCAGTGTATATTTTATATGTTGTTGGGAGACAAGTTACTGGTCTATAGTTTTTAGGATAGCTTGCAGGTTTGCTCTTAAGTAGGACTATTGTTTTTCCTGTTGTTAACTAGGTTGGTGTCTATTTGGGGTGTGCATATAAATACTTATGGCTAAATCTTCATGTAAAGATGTTAATACTTTTAGCCAGAAATTAAGTATTGCATCTGGGCCTGGAGTTTTACAACTAAGAGCTTTTCTTAACTTTATTTCAGTGTTGCTTGCCGTTACTTCATTCCATTTCCTATCCTATACATTAGAACTTCTTATTCTTTCTTTTACTTATTCTATCCATTTAACATCTTTGTTATGTTCTACAGGATCTTCACAGGTATTTCTTCAAAATGTATATATTTCTTCTTTTTTGGTGGTGTTTCAATTCCTCTTGCCTTGTATTCTCTCTGTATAAAACCTTTTTGCTTATTTTGTTCTTTTCCTTTATATTTACCTGCATATCTTCCATGTAAGAGTGGTACAGTATATGTACAAGGGTAGTGTGACAGCGGTGAGGTCTGCGGTGGGAGTGATGGATGTGTTTAAGGTGGTGGTGGGATTACTTCAAGGATCAGCTCTGAGCCCTTTCTTATTTGCAATGGTAATGGACAGGTTGACAGACAAGATCAGACATGAGTCCCTGTGGACTATGATGTTTGCAGATGACATTGTGATCTGTAGTGAGAGTAGGGAACAGGTGGAGGAGACCCTGGGGAGATGGAGATAAGCTCTAGAGAGAAGAGAAATGAAGGTCAGCAAGACTAAGACCAAATATATGTATGTGAATGAGAGAGAGGATAGAGGAATGGTGAGGATGCAAGGAGTAGAGGTGGCGAAGGTGAATGAGTTTAAGTACTTGGGATCAATAGTTCAGAGTAATGGTGAGTGTGGAAGAGAGGTGAAGAAGAGAGTACAGGCAGGATGGAGTGGGTGGAGAAGAGTGTCAGGAGTGATTTGTGACAGACAAGTACCAGTAAGAGTGAAAGGGAAGGTCTACAAGAGGGTAGTGAGACTAGCTATGTTATATGGGTTGGAGACAGTGGCATTGACAAAAAGGCAGGAGTTAGAGCTGCATGTGGCAGTGTTAAAAATGCTAATATTTGCACTGGGTATGATGAGGGTGGACAGGATTAGGAATAAGTATATTGGAGAATCAGCACAGGTTGGAAGGTTTGGAGACAAAGCGAGAAAGGCAAGATTATGTTAGTTTGGACATGTGCTGAGGAGGGATGCTGAGTATATTGGGAAAAAGATGCTAAGGATGAAGCTACCAGGAAACAGGAAAAGAGGAAGGCCTAAGATAAGGTTTATGGATGTGGTGAGAGAGGACATGCAGGTGGTTGGTGTGACAGAGCAAGATGCAGAGGACAGGAAGAAATGTAAACAGATGATCCTCTGTAGCGACCCCTAAAGGGAACAGCCGAAAGATGATGATGATGATCTTCCATGTTTTTCTGCCTGTGCTGATATGTTTAGTTTATTATTTGTGATAGTACACAATAGATCCTGATCTGTTCTGATACTGTGCATTGCTTTTATCATGTCTATCTTTCTGAGTATTTTTGTTGATCTGTTCCCTCTTCTATACTCTTCTAATAGTGACACGTCTTGTCTTAATTGCTTTATAGTTTTCTCTGTTCGATACTTCCATGATGGCATTTGATTTCTCTCCTTAATTTCCCGTACTACCCCATGTTTTTATGTTATTAATTTAGCTGCACAGCCATATATCCTGTTTACTTCTGTTATATCACATGAATCTCTACGAAAAGTCCTAATTACTGTGTTCATTAGTTTTATCAGACTTTTAACTTTCTGGGTTTATTGACTTTCTGCAGCCTGTTTCTTTCATTGATCTTAATATGTCTGTCCATCTCTATTAAATCATGCAACTCTTCTCTTAGATCATTTTCTTCTAAACTGAGGCCACAATCTTTGTTATCCATTTCCTGGGTGCTTTCTATAGAAAGATTCAGAGCATCTTCCTGTGCTACATTCTCTTCAGTTTCATCATGTGTCATCTATTGCTCTTTCATATGGGAACTCACTGGGCTTTCACTCTACAGTATTAACTATGTCAGCGTTTCCTGTTCCTTCTCTTGCTGTGCAACTCCAACTGAACTTTTGTACTGGTTTCCTGTGGAAGGCTCCAAAGTATCTTCGTATGGCAACTGATCAGATGTTTCTTGCTCCACTTGTTTCTCTTTAATTTAATTTAATTTAATTTGGGGATCCATTGCTCTATCCTGCTGTGATGTTATCAGAGTTAGATTTGCTACACTAAATATTTCACTTTGCAGGTAATCTGTAACTTTCTATTTCCTTAACTTCTCTATTACTAATCCTCTTTTCTACAGTTCCTCTTTATTTTCTTATTTTTTGTATTGTAAAATGTTCCATGTCTGAATGACTTTGCCTGTATTTCTCTTCATATATCTTTGGTGCTGCAGATTTTTGTTCTGATTAGTTTTGCTTTCTCCTCTGCATAAATATTGTACCATATTAAATCTCTTTTTTCCCCATGTCCCTATTTCTTCTTCAGATGTCTCCTGTTTCTCCTTACTTGGGAGACTCGTTGTTAAATCCTAAATAGCTTGACCTATCAGGACCACTTCAATCACTTTTCACCTACAGCATCAAAACAGGCTACATATCACATAAATGAAGGACTGCAGTTGTTATGCCTCTTCACAATAGTGGACCACCAACTGATTCCAGAAGCTACAGGCCCATTGGTCTGATTAGCATAATATACAAAGTCATAGAATGCATTTTCATAGCAATGATCACCAAAGACATTGGCATGATACAGATATTGGACCTATCCCAGGTTGGCTTTGTCAAATGAAAGTCATGCTTACTTAACCTGGTAAACTTCTTTGTCAGGATAACCAAGTGAATGGATGAGGAGAAAATGTACATACTATCTACCTAGATCTGGCTATACCCCACTTCGGTGTTGTTGACAAACTCACCAAACTAGGCATAAATCCCTGTATAACTTGCTAGAGTGCCAGTGGCTCACAGATAGATCCTAAGAAGTCAGGATTGGTAAGACCAGTCATCAGCAGAGTGCCTCAGGGTTCAGTTCTGGGCCTGCTCCTGTTTGGCACCTACTTAGAGGTCAAGGTTAATGTCAAGGGCTTCTGTCTTACCAGTTTTCCAAATTATTGCAAATTGGGAGTCATGCATCATAGATTCCCTCATGATATTAACATTTTGCAAGAGGGTCTAACACAGACAAATGACTAGTGCCAAAGACATTGATTACAATGCAATACCATGATGTGCATTATAGTACATTTTGGGAAAATATCCACAAAGGTTAATTACTCCATTGATAAGACAGCCCTAAGAGTTGGCCCATTTGTTAGGGATCTGGGAACCTATGCAGCCAGTAATCTAATTTAACCAACACATAGCAAAGGTGTTAAAAAAAATAATTTTGTATCACCCAACTTATAATTAAGTGTAAGGCATCAAGGTCTAAGAAAGGTATGCAACCACTTTACTCAGCCCTTATCAGACCCATCATTAAGTGCAAAGCCCCTTTCAGCATGTACCTGACCAGGCATTTTCAACCGATGGAACTCCCACAGAGGTTCCTCCCCAAAAAACTACAGGGTATTAACCCATTGTCCTATACAGATTGATAACCTTAATTCAGTCCAATAGAGCTCAGGAAGTTTATAGTGTTACTTCCAACGGGCTGAGCCTAGGACTTCTGACAGAATCAAATGATGTCCTCATGTTTCAAGCAAATGGTCATACTTGTAGAACCACAGGTGTTTGTCCTCACATTTTAAATAAATATTCATATCTCTGGGGTATGAAAGAAGTATAAATGGCAAACCTTTCAGCACAAACTATTTTTATAGTGATAGTAATCTTTAGATCCTAGGTTTTAAACTGACTTTTATAAGTCACATTAAACACAATAACTATTACATCTGGAATATTTTGTAAACAACTTACAATATCTCAGCAACCACTCAAGTTACGCACATACTGTCAGCAGCATTTTATTCAACTAACTGAGAGCATTCATATGAGTCTAAGGAGTTCTGTCTGTGTTACTTGGTTGTTGAGATGTTTAGAAAAATGTGAAAATTATATCTATATAAATTTATATAATAACAACAATTAGTATCTCTTTACATGCACTAGACAGAGGTCAAATATTAATGCAGTTGAGTTTGCCATTGTGTGAACTTTAAGATGAAATCTTTTAAAACCTTGTACATAACATGGCTTTGGAATTGTTGATGCAAATATGAGCAAACAATATTTGATTCCTAAAGGTGTCGGTAGGAGGCAACTGCAGATGCACCTTGAGGCGTCACTTGGATGTAGTGAGTTAAAACCTCATAGTTTCCTACAGGTTACTGAGAGGCAATCTATGCCTGTCATATAGTGAATCCTCAGATCCAGCCCTGATGGACCTTTTGCACATCTCCAAAATGAACAGCACCAGAAACACTAGATCCAAGAATTTAAACTACGGTTGTGACATAAACAGAACATGCCGATGAGATAAATATGTGTCTCAAAGGATCCACATGCGCTGGAATAGGCTTCCTATCCATGTGAAGAAGAGTCCATTCATAACCCTAGTCAAACATAATCTTGAACATTGGATGGGAAATTCAAAATTTCCCCTCATCTGACTCCCATGTCTGTGACAGACAGAGGCCAGAGAAAATATTTGCCATCATACCCCCCCAATAAACCTTTAGCAACCTCCTAAGTAGCATACCTCTTCAAATAGATGTCCATGTTACATGGGGGCACATTTGGGTTGGGTCACATGGCTAGCTGGTGGTCATTAACCAAGTATATACTTATGTACAGGCCATGCCCAGAATCCTCCTGTTATGGGAGCTCCCGTGCAACACCCCACATTATTTAAGTAGCAGAGACATAACAATGAGGAAAAATAAAATGCTTTGCAAGGGTGAAAACAGTAGTTACAGAAATTATATATATATATATATATATATATATATATATATATATATATATATATATGGGTCCCCTTTACATAGTCGACATTTCAGAATGTCGAAGACCATATGATCGACATTCAAAATGTCAACCATGCTGAACCGGTATTTCTGTACTGTGCGGAATAGAAAGATTTCCATCTTTTGCCCTGTAGTGTGATTTCGGAGTTGGTATATTTAAGTTATGGGGCGTGTGGGGGACGGAGGCCCCATGGGCGGGGTGGAGCAGTGTGAAGGTAAGTTATTGTTGTGTTTTTTCTTTTTTTTTTTTATTACGTGGTTGACATTTCGAATGTTGATCATATGGTCTCAGCCTTATGGTCTTCGACATTCTGAAATGTCGACCATGTATAGTAGACCTATATATATATATATATATATATATATATTTATGACAATTATCTTGTCTGAACATTACAATGATTTGTCAAGTTGGTTTTAATAACAGTGATTTCTTTTAATAGGAAAATGTCAGTTACCTAATTTAGTATTAGAACAGTGGGCAGTTATCATTCACTTGAAAATATTAAAGTATTATGTGGGCAGCACGTAATGATATTCACATCATTTACTATAAACTTGCTTGCAGAAAATGTAAGATAATTAAGACTGTATTGTAAAGAAATGATAGGGTAGGTCATAATGAACATTTTGATACTCCTGTAATATTGCAACTCTAATAAAATAATGGAGACAGATATTTTCTTCTTTGTATTCTTTTTTGTTGCAATGATAGATCACCTTCAGTATGGCTTGCAGGCTCCTAAAAATTTAAATATCGGATGTCACACAAATGACATATTAATATTAATCAAGCTGGCTGAAAGTGTGCCGAGTTTACAAACTATAATTAACACATTTAGATTTACATTAGAGTATAAAATTAATTGGCTAAAGAATGAATTAGTACCTCTAGGATATTATCCATATCTCTGCTTAGTCCTGGATAAAACATTCAGACAAGAAATAAAAATTCTGAATGCCCTGCATATGGTAAGATTAACTGTTAAACTTTTGTTTATTGTTTCTGTTTATAGTTTGCAAGTTTTTCTAATTGAAAGAAGCTGATGATATAATGTGATAACATGTATTCCTGACAGATTTCTTGGGGAATTGTATCTTCTGCTCAATGAACCTTTCTTAACAATCTCAGGCAAACAAGTTTTCATTGAATATACATGAAGACAGGAATCTGAACAGACCGCTCATTCTTTTTATAAAACGTAGGTACATGACATACATGGATGCACCAAATGGAACGAGTTAGATCATGCAAATGTACTGGAAAAACTGCCTCCCAAAATAATAAAACATTTTTAAAATCACTTTTTTAAAACAAATGCATTACATCTCGGTCCTGAACAAAAACAGTAATTAGCAGAGAAATAATTTCTGCTTTAATAAGTTGGTAAATATTTTGAAAGTCATTGAAGCTTTATTGTTTTCTCTTGTCTGTCATGGTTTCAGGCAGCCAATGTAAGTCCAATGATTTGTGATTTTAACTAAATTAGGATTTGTTTAAATAGTTGTTTTCTTCACTCTGAAATAATAAAAGAATATAATGCAGTTACATGCATGCATTACTTGTAGTATAAGTATGTGTTAGTCTAGTGATTTCACGTGTAATTGAAATATAATTTATAAAATTATCCCCAAGTACAATCCATAAAGAATGTTGTACTCTTCCCATAACTAATTGTGATAGTTGACTATTCTACAATGCAGGGTAGAAAATCATGACTTTCCATTTGCTGTTAAAATCGTCTACTGGACTGCAGTTTAGATAGAAGTTTATCGTAAACATGCTAAGAATGTTAGGAACATTTGGGGTAATAGTTTGGTATGAACACTCGGAGAGATAAATAAAAATCATTTAAGCACATTGCCTTCTTGAGAAATATATGAAGCATTTCCACACAGAATAATTCAGGAACCTAGCCTACAAGAAATTAATGACTACAATCAAAATAATGATAGTAACAGAGCAGCATATGCAGAAAGCATATAAACAACAGAAACATAAAAAATATAGACACATACGTATGCACACAAAAAAAACACACACGCACAAGCAAAAGCAAGAGTGCAATCACACAGATACACAAAGATTAAGCTCACATACCTGCACGATGCATTGCTGGTACCCCCACTATATTGCTCCCATCCTTTAGTTGTTTAACAGAAAGCCATGTGGCTTTTGTATTATAGGACTGAAGAATTATACAAGTGTACTCATCTATTATTGCTTATTCTGTGTACCAGCCTATTGATTGTTTCTGTCAAGCATCACTATAACGAGCATAAAAGAAATTGTAATGTAAACAACAAAAGTGCTAACCTTCCTCGATGAAATCCAATTACATTATATTGTGGGATGTTGTATTACACTGACCCTGATCTAAAAATAGCTTGCTATAGTGCCCTTCCAAAGCTTGTTATACAACTTTGGTTTTGTAGTCAGATAATATAATAACTATTGTTAGTACAACAGCATTCTACAATTCTGTAACAAATAGTATAAATGTTCAATTGTCAGTGTCATCTAATTTCATTTTTATCTGTGTCAGTTTAATCCCACAAGAACTGTGGCATATTTTTCTGGAGAAACACATGGCAGTATTTATACAGGAGGGGAAATTTCAGTACTATTTGATGGGGCATTACTGAATGTTTTCTGTTCAGAAAATTGTTTGTAATAGAACAGAATCTGCACAAATGGTAGAAGCCAAAGAAATTATATAGGAAGATCAAATGGAAATTAAGGATATCCCCTCTATTTTCTCAAGAATTAATTTCACTGAAACTTCAACTGGATAAAGCAAGTTAGTTGAATTTATCTGTACAAAGTTTATAACTACCCTGTCTCCTACATGATAGGGCTATATATCTCTCACACTCTTGTATGTACTGACTCCATGGATAGACAACATAAAAAAGAAATACTTAAACACTTGTAATCATAATCTGTGCAAAAACAAAACCTGCACCATTAGTGATTTTCTATGCACAAAGTGATCAGGCATTTTCAAAAAATTGATAGAAATTGGCATGTTTAAACTCACTTACTTTAAACTCGTTCAGATATTGAGAAATCATATGAGCAAACCTTTTGTTACTGTTATTAATGAAAGCAGATTGCTGGTAGAAGAAATATTAGAATTTGATAAAGTGTCTGAAACAGAGATAATTCCAGACATCTGCCCTTATGACAACCTATTGGACTATTCTTACCATACAGAATTTATTTTATTTTATTTTTATTTTGCTTTTGTTTAGCGGGTTTGTCCAGACTAGTTTGGTTAAAAAACCCTTTTCAGCAGAGGCCAGGGGAGAAAATCTTCAACATTTTACAAATATTTGTAAACAGACATTCAGTAATATACATGAACAGACATTAAATAATATACATTATCAGTTACACATAACTTTGCTAATTAGATTGCATTCATATGAAAGTACTGGCAATTGTTACAGCATAAAACATACTTATGCATTAGTAGATTTTGAACATTAAGCATATGAGGATGTGCATTAGTGATTTTGTCAGATAGATAATAAACAGTGTGGTTAGTTCTTAGAAATTCAATGAAGTGAAGGTGATAGAAGGAACTAGGTAGGGCAGAAATGTTAATATTGCAGTTAAAAGGTGGGGTATAAAGCAGGGTCAGAGTATATATAAGGCTATCATGAGTTTTTTTTTTATTAGAAGTATAGAGTGTGAATGAATACCATTTCCCGCTTTGCTTACTCCATCTGTAGATACCATTATTCAAACATCCATCAAGGCTTTTCTTTTTGGTATGCAGCCCTAACCCCATCCTCTGACAGCTGACATAAATACCAGTGTCATAGCAGAGTCTCACAATGATATCTAAGTCTGAATATAATTTCATATACATGTGTTGAGAGCTACAGTCACTAGTTTAGGTTCATAGGTCTTTATTGATTAGTGTAAGCATGGGCCTGGGAGATGAACCATTTACAGGTTACCTGTTTGCATCAGAGACATAGGTGCCAAACCAGGGATGAATTTCCGGTTTCCCATCCAATTGTCCAAGTTGTACTTGAATTGGGTTAGGGAGGAACTCTGCTTTACATGGATGGGGAGCTTGTTCCATAGATGGGCTAGTCTCTGGGATACATACCTATTTCTCCAGCCGGTTCTATTTATATCAAAGGTAAGGTTTAAATCTTTAGAACAGGTAATTCTGGTACTGTTTGTTTTGTGGTTATGCAGGATGTCAATCAGAGTGGAGTCTGACAATGCCCTGTATGCCAAGCATAGATCTCCCCTCAAAAGCCTGTAGGAGGCAGAATACAGGGATAGGGCCTTGAGGTGGCCTGCATAGGACATATTACTTATGCCCTGTATTCTTTTAGTGAGGAATCTCTGTGGACGTTCCCATTGTTGGATATGCCTGGTTAGATACATACCAAACAGGGCATTGTACTCAATGATAGGTTTGATGAATGCCAAATACAGTGGAACAATAACTTCCTAGGACTTAGATGCCATCCCTTTGTTTATAAGTTTTGCAACACAGAATGATTTCCACACCACTGTAGACACATGATTATCAAAGGCTAAATTACTATCTATGTGTGTCCCTAAGTCCCTGACTACTGGGTCATATCTAAGGGGTGTGTTGTCAGTATGATTGTTACCAGGAATGGATGGCTTCCCAAAGGATACTATTACGCATTTCTTAGCATTTAGTTTTAGTCCATGACTCTGACCCCAGTTGTTTGTCTGTGTCATCCCCTCCTGAAGAACATTTGCGTCAGTGTTAGAGTCAGTGAGAGCTCCAAATTTGCAAACATCTGCAAATTTAGTCAACCAGAGACCACTGACATTGGCCTTGACTTCTCAGAAGTAAATGCCAAAAAGGAGCAGTCCAAGGACTGATCCATGAGGGACTCCACTTGTGACTGGCCTCTTTGTAGAGATGGACTCCCCAGTTCTAACTTCCTGGGTCCTGTCTGTGAGCCAGTTGGCTATCCACCGTGTGACATACAGGTTTGTACCTAAGCTCTTGAGTTTGTCAACAATGCCCGAGTGGTGTATTGTGTCAAATGCCTAGGCCAGGTCAAGGTAGGCAGTGTGAATGATTTTTGCCCTCATCCATTGCTTTCATGACCTTCTCAAAGAAGTCCACCAGGTTGAGTAGGCAAGATCTGCCCTTTATGAAACCAAACTGGAATGGGTGCAGTGTCTGGTGGTTTACTATATCTCTGTTGATCATCTCTATGATAACTGTTTCCATGGCTTTACATATAAGACTAGTAAGACTTATGGGTCTGTAGTTTCCAGGTCTGTAGATGGCCCACCTTTGTGCAGAGATGACTGTTGCCTTTCTCCATTCATAAGGCATGAAGACTGCTTGGAGGCTATAGTTAAATAGTAATTCCAGAGGCACTGATGGGTTATGTTTCATGCTATTTATAAAGCATCCTGGGATACTGTCTGGGCCCATTGATTCAGTGTTCTTGGTCTTAGAGAGAGCATTAAGGACCTCTTACCTAGTGATGGTAGGGGGAGTTATATTTGATGATATTTCCTGAGGGAAGGTTGAGGGGAGAGAGGAGTAAAGTTTGTGCTGAATTTATCAGCCAGGAGGTTTGCTATATCTTCTGGCTCATTATAGGTGGCTCCATTTACAATGAGCTCTGCACACAATTGTGTATTGCCTTTTAAGGTTGTGGCTATAGCTAAAGAATGCTTTGTGGTTGTCCTTGGCCTGGGAGGCCAAACAAACCTCACATTTGGCTTTGGTAGACTTTATTTGCCCCCTGAGATGCTTGTTTAGTTTAATGAGAGTGCTTTTATCCTTCTGGGTGCTGCACCTCCTAATTTTGCCATGATTTTCTTCCTCCTTTTATACATCCAGGTGATTTTGTGATTCCACCAGGGTGGCTTGTTTTCTGAGTTAGTTCTGTACTTCTTCTTGGTGGAAGCTATTAACATGCTTGTGCAGGGTTTCTGTTAACAGTTCTGCATAGGCAAAAGTATTCTCAGGGTTTATAGGGGCTTAAAATTTTGCTAGCTACTCACTTAATAGCAGGAGGTTAGCCTTAGAACAGTTCCTGAATATTCTCGGTTTAGCTGGGGGCCCAAGTTTTATTTTTACTTCAAATGAGACCATTTTGTGGTCTGACCTTACCAGGGAAGGCATGACAGTAGGGGGTGTACACACTCTCCCATATTAGTGAGGACCAGATCCAGTATGGTTACACCCCTAGTTGGTGTATTCACTATCTGGTCCACGGAGTTTCTGTTTACAAAATCCAGGAATCTCTGTGCATGTAAGTTTGATGTCGTATAGGATTCCCAGTGATAGTGTGGTAATTAAAGTCACCCATTAATATGGTATTGGGTTGGATGGTTAGTGTTTCTAATAAGTTTAAATACATGGTATGGGTTTCCTGGGTTATAGAGGGGGACTTATAGCTTCGCACGGAAGTGGTATTTGATTTTACCTATGATAATTTGAACATGGAGCAGCTCAAGTGCATTGGCTTATTTTGACCAGCTTTACATATTTATTTTTGATGTAAATAGAGATACCTCCACCTTTAGTCCCTGTCTGTGAAGTAGCTGGTCTAAATGTGTGGAAGGCATTATAACCCTGCACTGTTGGTGTGCTGTCTTCTGCTTTAAACCACGTCTCTGAGACTGCGCAGACATCAACATTCTCTAGGGTAAAGAGAGCTTCCAAGGAGTGGAGTTTTTTTTTTTAATCTCCTAGCATTGAGCAGTAATACCTTCATATTTTCTTGGTTTTCATTTGCTATGTCGGAATTATTTTCAGTTTGGCATTGCCTAAAAAATGCACTATGGGGAGGAAGACAATGTTTCAGCTAATATTCTAAAGCTGAGAGTGGGCTAGGCACAACATCCAAAATGCACATCTCCTGTTCATCTCTATTGGGTGCTTGGCAAAATGTAACTTGTTTACTGGCAGTGAATGTACTGGAGCCATCAAACCCCTGTTCCCAAGGATGGATAAGCCAGCATTCACTGCTCAGCACCACCCATGTCCTAAAAGTGTTTCCAGTGCCTGACCTCCTAGCTGAACTCAGGTCAGTGTAGTCAGCACTTTATCACTTAATGCCACAGAGTTTTTCAGAATCACAGGTATGTTCACCTAAGACCTTGTGGTTGACAAAATGAGGAAAGTTCTTCAACGATAATCCATAGAGCAGAAATTTGAAGGATTAACTGAACTGAGGAATGACATAGGCAGATGTGCCATGCAATGACATTAAAAGCTAAATCAGAGAAAAGTAGCAGAAGTCTGCACATATATGTAGATGTGAGGGCTTTGCTTGCAGGGATCAATTTTCAGTGATCTACAAATTATAAAAATTGTACAAAAGCAGAATAGCATATATTAAAGATTTCCAAAATTATAGGATATAAACAAAGAAAACGTGCTGACACTGTATTAAATAGGAGGAAATGATTTCCTCTTTGGACCACAGTTTTAAGGATTAATGTATTAAAAGTATCTGGTTTGATAACTGCAAAGCACAACAGAGCAGTAATGTATATATGTATATATATATATATATATATATATATATATATATATATATATATATATATATCTATATATAATATATGTGTGTGTGTATGTGTAGAAAGAGAGATATATTTGTGTGAGCGACCCTGCATGTACAGACTGAATTTCAAATGAATGAAAAACCTTGGATATACCCATGGCTGTGATATGGGGCACAGCTTACAAAGTGTCACCAAGTATTACAGTTGTACTCGGTGATTAGACAGCTGGTAAACGGTTTAACTATAAAATCTGGGCTTTGTAAATCTACCTATAAGTGATTTACAGTTAGACATTCTGCAAGCTATCTAATATGGATAAGTTTTAATCCATTAATGACAGATTGCAAGCTGCAAACTATTTTTTAAGTATCGATGTGGAGGGGTCAAATGTGAGCACTGCTCACTTTGCCGAATTCCCTTGTTATGGCTCTGTCTTATATAAGGGTTATATATGATTTATACATAAAGCCATTGGAAGTGAAAAGGAAACGTGCAACAGAGAAAAGACCCACAAAAGAATGGTAATATTTGGGATAACAGGAGCACAAACTGACGAAAACAAGGAGAAGTGATTCTGAGTTTTATACGCTTTTGCCCCACACCCGTGTATATTGATTTCTTTTGGTGATATTTTCTATGCCCAGGTTTTTCTTTATATACACAACGACTGCCTAAATGCAGCAAATATCTCAACTGATAAGTGTTGCCTGTGTCTGTCTGCATTCTACTGGCTGTTTGGTCAATACAATGTTTATCAGTTTGCAGCACTGGAATCAAAGTCCAATTAAATAATAAGATCAGGGCCTGTGACAAATGTGCCAATATTTATGTTCTTCAGTCTTCTGAAGCAAAGCAACTACAAAAATAATACATTTTGCAGTTTGGAAACTGTTGTGTAAAACTATGATGTCATTAAAAAAATGAAATGTAAAAACAGAATATTGGCTGGGTATTCGACTTAAAAGTTGAACTGAAAATAGGAAAAAGTGAGTTATTTGGGAATGCTATAAATATAAATTATAACAGAGGTATTGCTTGATACAGATGGCAGTCTGTGAAATGCTAAATAACTCTAAAGGTCTTATTTCAGCAATAATTTGTATTGGGCATCAGTGATATAATGATCATACTGTCACTGATGTAAAAGATATGTCGAGGGTAGTTTTCGGTCCCTTTGCTGTATAAATACCCTGCACTTAGCTCAGATTATTAAGGCTATGAGCGGTTAGCAATCGGCTTCCTAAATTCCAGAGCTTAAGTCCATCAACCTTCATTTGCTAAGTGTGTGACCATGAACAAATCACTTAACCAGACAATCCTCAAGACCAGTTGAAAAATGGGCTAGGCTCCTCAGTGATCACTCGGATACCATTCCTAGTTACTAGGTATGAACTTGTGAACCTATGCATATGAGGCTAATAAGAAAGAAAGAGGAAGAAGTAAAAAGGAGACAAAAACATTAATAAAAGAAATATATGATGAGGAGAAAAGAACACAAAAAGTGCACATAATATAATTGCATTCATTAAACTGTTCCAAAAATATGAGATGTAAACAGATTTCAGAATTTGCATATCAATAATAAATAGAAAGATCTAGAACAGATGAAGGCACTAACTGAAAAGATTGTTTAGTTAGAAGGTAAATAATAGTGTGAATAAAAGAAAAGCAGAAGAAAACACATAGTAATAAAATGGTTACTTGAAATGGGAATAATATAAACAAGTAAGAAAAATGGAAAACGTAGTCAAATGGGTTAAAAACACACCATAAGGTTTTGTTTGTTTTCAAGATACATGACTTTTGATAAGATCAGAGCCAATGAAAAATGTGCCGATATTTATTTTCTTCAGTTTTCTGAATTTTCTCCAAAATCTGCAAAAAACATGTGCATTCTTTGCAGTTTATTATGTTTGCTAAATAGCTGATTAAATTATAGGGTCTAATTAGATATGCAAATAAAGGCTATTGAAATGTCTATATTCAATATGTAAATAAAGGCTATTGAAATATTTATTTATTTATTTATTTGCAATTTGATTTCCAGGGAAGTCCACTGGGCCGAATGTACCCATTTTCAGTGGAGGCCCGGAAAGAAAAGCTCCAAGATGCATTATACAATTTAGATACAAATGATAGTTAATATTAAAGATCTTATGTAGAATAGTTACTCATAAATGCATTCAATATCATGCATAGTTAACAAATTCATTAAGCTTGAAGGTAGGGATTACACAGTTTTATTTGAGGAAAACAGATATGGTTTAGGTGTGGAAACAGTTTACATACAAATTTTTTAAGAAAATGTAAATATGCTTTACATACACACATCAACAGTAGATTGCTATTTACAATATTTACAACGTTGGGCTGTGTGAGGGTAGCTGTAGGAGGTGAGACGTTAGAGAGAAGCTATAGAAATTATTGAGAGCTTAGATAGGCTCATAGGAAGATAACTATGAGAGTTGTAGAGCTTGGGAACCAGAGCGAGAACGCCCTTGGATTAGATTGGGTGAAGGCAGGTACATTTCCATTTAGTGGACAGGTGTTTGAATAGTTGGGTTTTGAAGTTTTCTGAGTTTGGTATGGTTCTTAGTGGGGAGGGAAGGGAATTCCATTTTCACCTAGTGAGAAAGATAGAAGTTGGCCAGCAGGACGTTTAGTTTTATGGATAGTAATTAAGTTCTGATTTTCAGATCTGAGAGCTCTGTTGTGTGTATAAGAGGGAAGGATGTTAGTCAGAGCGGGACATTTTGTTGGGTGAAATATGAGTCTATGTGCAGTAGTGAGTTGGAGATAGTCTAGGTAGTTTGGGAGTTCAAGCCAATTCAGGGATTGTAGGGTTAGGCAGTGATGGGTGGTATTTTTTAGATTTAGAGGCAAATTTAGAGATTTTGTTCTAGCAGTTTTCTAGTTTAGAGGTGATAGAGGAGGACAGGTTGGTTAGAAAAGGGGCTCCATATAATAAGGAAGAAGAAGATAAGTCAAGGCCAGAGTTTGCCTGGTAGAGTTGGAGAGAAAGTGAATACTCCTATACAGCATACCTAGCTTTTGGTGGGTTTTCTTAATATTTTGTTGAATATGAATATCAAACTTGAGGTGTTCATTTACAGTAATGCCAAGTAGTTTGGCAGAGGGGACTACTTCTATAGGTGAGTTGGTTTGACTATAGACTTTGAAGTTGTTTTTATCTTAGGAGAGGGTCTTTGTGGGAGGGAATAGTAGAACTTTGATTTATTTGCATTGAGAGAGAAGTGGTTTTGGCACATCCAGTTTTCAGTTGTTGAGAAGGCAGTTTGGGTTTTAGTCAGCAATTTAGAGAGGTTTGAGCCAGAGCAGACTAAGGTTGAATCGTCTGCGTATTGATTGATTTTAGCATCAGGAATAGCAGTGTGAAAGTTATTGATAAAGTTGTTAAAAAGCATTGGCCCAAGGATGGATCCCTGTGGTATGCCAGTTGGGGTAGGTAGGAAGGAAGAGATGGAGTTCTTCCATTTGACTGCCTGTGATCTGTCTGATAGATAGCTGGAGAACCAGGATAAAGTATTATGTGTGAGATTAAGGTTTGAGAGATGACAGAGAAGGTGCTTTTGGGAAACAGTATCAAAGGCTTTAGACAGATCAAGTAAAACAGTAGAAACTAAGTGGCCTGAATCTTGGGCTTGATTGACAGTTTCTAGTAAAGAGGGTAGAGCAGTTATTGTACTATGGTCTGTACAAAAGCCATGCTAGGTAGGAGTGAGAAGATTGTTTTGGGTCAGGAAAGGCATAAGTTGGAGATGGATGCATTTTTCTAGGATTTTGGAGACTGGCGAGAGCAAAGCAATGGGACAAAAGTTTGAAATGCTGGTATTTTTGCCTCCTTTATGAAGAGTAAGAATATAAGCTGAGCGCCAGAGTTTGGGGACGTATGATTCTTTTATGGATTGGTTGATAATGATGTTGATTGGGAGTGCAATGCCATCAGCAGCACATTTTAGGAAGGAAGAGGGAATATTGTCTGGAGCGTTAGAGCAAGATTTAAGTTTGGACAAAAGTTTTTTTTATAAAGTTAGTGGAGATGGGTTTGAGTTCAAACAGATGAGATGAGTTAGAAGGGGGAGAGTGTAGAGCAGTTGGGTTATTATTGGGAAATGTCTTGGTGAGGGTAGTAATAGTGTCTATAAAAAATGAGTTAAATTCAGAGCCTAGTTCGAGATCAGATTTACTTGTGTCAGGACAGGGATTATTCTTGCTGCCTGGATTGAGGAGTGAGATTACTGAGTTGCAGAATTTTTGGGGGTTTTTATTGATATTGGACTGAAGCTTGATATAGTAGGATTTTTTGTCTTTGGTGATTAGTCGTTTTGCACAGTTGCAGAGCTGTTTATATTTGAGCAAGGTATTGTCCAGTTTATTATTTTGGTAAAGCTTCCATAGTTTGTCTCTGTGGTGCATAATCTGTTTTGTCTCTTTGGATAGCCAAGGAGCAGTTTTAGTTTTTATCCTTTTGTTTCTTAGTGGGGCTAGTGAGTTTAAAGTATCAAGGAAGACAGAGTTGGAGTATTTTATAGCCTTGTCAAGAGGAAGGATGTTTAGAATTTGCCAGTTCATTTGTTTAAAAGTATTTGAGAAAATAGTTGGACTGAAGCTACTGAGGTTACGAGTTTGAATGTACTGATGCTGGTGTGGGGAGGAACTAGTTGAGAGATGCATGAAGGCTGGGAGGTGGTCACTAAAGGTATCAGGAATTGTGCCAGAATTGGTTATTTTATTTGGATCTGAGACTAGTATCCAATTTTTAGTGGATCCGGGAGGGTTTATTTTGTTAGGACGAGTGATGGAGCAAATTATTTGAGTGAAGTTATATAAGTTAATGGATAGGGAGGGAGAGGGGCAATTGATTTTATTCCAGTCAATGTTGACATCACCAAGGATATAAGTTTCATAGTTAATTTCAGTAGAGGCCCATAGGAGAATATTTATGAGTGTAGAGATATTGTTACCAGGTGAGATATATAGGGCAATGATGCAGATATTTTTATGTTTATTTAGTTTTAGAACTCCAATAGTTAGTTCAGTGTTCTGAAATTGAGGAATTGGAATTTGGAAGGGAATTAAGGTAAGAAGGTTGGAGTAGACTAGGGCAGTGCCTCCACCTTTTTTTTAGTCAGCCATTTCTGAGACAATGAAATACTGGGGGCAGAATCTCAGAGTCGGAGATAAAGGGCTTGAGCCAGGTTTCAGAGATGGCTAAGATATGTAGTTGGTTATGGCTTAACCAAGCTTGAAATTAGTGTACTTTGCTGTTTAGACCTTGTGAATTAATTGTAAAAATCTTTAGGGTGTTGGGATAGGAGGAAGAGGGTAAGGGATGAGTGTTGTTAATAAAGGATGTAGGACCAGGGTTAGGATGGATATCACCAGCTTGGACTAGGTTGTTGAAGGAGATATCCTTTAGCCATATTGGTCTGTCAGGCATGAATTTTGGTAGATTGTAGACTGGAGCAGGTGACAGTGTCTTGACTTTAGAGGAGAAGAGTTTAGGGTGGAATAGGTGCAGAGGGTTGGGCTGAATGAGAGAAGAGGAGATAGAGTGGAAATGGGAGTAAGAGTGAGGGGGAAGGTGGGTTTGTAAGGTAGTTGTCTTGGTGGGTGGTATTGGACAAGCATAGATGGAATATGAGCATAGTATAAGGGAAGTAGGAACATCAAAAGGAAGCTGGGGGACTGGAGGGTGTGATAACTTGAAGAGAGCATGTTTGAGCAAAGAGACTGGTATGAGTGGTTCAGAAAATAGAGAAGGCTATGAAGAAGAAAGGGTTTAAAAAGTGATGGAGGTATTCTAGGGATTTAAGGAAAGAGGAGGGGACTATAATTATTGGGTGGAGTACAGATTACAGAGTTTAAGAAGGATGGCTATAGGTGGGAGAAGTAATGAGGGGGGAGCTGGTATTGGGTAATTAGGCTGAGAAGGTGGGGTAAGATATGAATAAAGCTAGGAGTATTGGGGGCATGTGGGAATTGGGGGCAAAGTGGGGGAGTGGAGTGAGCCCGTAGGGCGAACGGAGCAGGAAAGAACACTAGCGGTGAGTATGGCAGAAAAACTATCAGCAAAGAGCAGTTTAAAGGCTGCAGTTGGAAGGTATGAGCTAAATATTTCCAGCCAGAAAAAGAAGGCTGCCTTTACAGAGGGTGGTTTAGCAGGGGGGAGAAAATATTTACAGTCTAAGGATATTAACTCATAACTGTTTGTGAAAAAAATAAAACTTGTTGGGATTATAAAGAATATCTAGGATTTATATTGGTAGATGCTGCCACCTAATGGTAGAAGGAGATAGCAAACAGCAGGGATAGTTAACCAGTCTTAGATTTAAATATATTCTAGGATAGTGATAACAGGAGGGGGAGAGGGCAAACGGCCTGCGGTAGGCTGCTAGAATGCACACATGGGAGGGAAGATTGACTCTATAGATAGCACATTAAGTCTACATTTAATTAGTTTTAAGCAACATACATTTACACAATCTTGTTGGGGGGGGGGGGTCTTCTCAGTAGTATTTTTCTAAGTACTAGGCAAGCTGGCCAATTCAGGGTGTCTTCAGGTGATGGCCGGAGGTATTAAAGCATTCAAAATGCTGAGAACACACAGAAAAAAAGATGGAAAATTCAGGAGAAGAGTGATTCATTCTTCTCTTATAAACTTCTTTTTTGTGGGGGGTCAAGCCCCAAACATCCCTCAAACATATATGTACTAACTCTGAGATCACCATACTTGGAGAAAGTAGTCTGAGAAATGTCAGTCTCAGACTTAGTATATGTAAGTTTGGATATTTGGTCATTCATTTGCAGCATTACAGGACAGATGGGAGTACCAGTCCCCACATTTCCAATGGTTACTGTAAATAAAGCTACAGAAGACTGGCAAAAATTTAACAAATGTCATATTGTATAGCAAGGTGAACCCTTGTGGCAATGTGTTAGTCTTCTTGAGTCAATATTCTTGAGTAAAACAATAAGACAATTTTACAGAGAGGAGGGGGAATTAAAGAAAAAAAGTCTGCAAGCAAGTTGTGGTCAGAGGCCTTTCCAGATGAAATCAAAGAATGTGCCAAACATTGTTAATCACTTTATCTTCTGATTCATCTTGAGAGATCTGACAGTTAAAACATACTTCTCAACTGGACAGATTTTAGCAGTATGTGCAGATATTTGTCTCATAATTTTGGTCTGTTTCTCATAAAATTGTGGTTTTCTAGCAAATCACTGGAAAATAATTGAGGTTTAAAGTCAGAAAATAATGACAGGCATATGATTTCAGAATCCATACTCCTCAGAAGAGTCATGACAATGCAACATTTGTTATTCTATATACTTTCTACATTTGTAAGAACAATATTTAAAAAGTGTATTTTTGGTCTATTGCCCCCCTCCCCCCATTATTTATGGGTTTGTTCAGATTTTTTGCTCTAAGAGGTTGAAAGGTATGCGTTAAAACCTAGTGTGACCAAAGATGATGGAAGGATAACTGATGCCATCAAAGCAGGTGACAATAACCATTTTGAAATTCATTTTTCAGTGTAATCAGTTATGTTAGCAGCATCCTGGTTTTGCTACAAAGGCAACATCAGATTACAACGTGTTTAGCAGTCTCTTTTCCTGAGTTTGAATCATATGATTTACAGTGGAATGGTTAAGAGTGAACTACGTTACAATGCATCAGCATGTTTTGGGATTTGTTTTCTACCATGTATCCTGCAAGGGAGAAAAAGTCTTATCTTCCATTACTATGACCTCATTTAAGGAGCTATCAAAAAACTGAAAATAAGTTCATGTGCCCACTTATGTGGCTGAGGGATTTGGGAGAAGGGCTACATATTATTAACCTCTCAAGATCTAAGTTAGCTCTGAGAAGTGTGTAGTGCTACATTACCTTAAAAACTGGTCAGGTTCATGCAAGAACAAACATGAGCAGGGCAACATCCTTCAAAGATTTAAAGAAAGGAGGCAAAATACATGCCAAAGCATCATAAACATATACATGTTATGTATATTATAGAAGGTTATTCATCATCTTGACCACTGCTGCAGTAGCCTAAGGTATATGGGTTATATCCTGACAAGGAAGTAATAGCTAGCCAGCATCCAAAGCTTCAGGGCACCTTCCACACACCCAAACTGTCAAGCAGTTTGAAATGAGCTGACTTAAAGGCAAGTTCGGCTTTGTGAAGACCTTTAGAACATTACTGCCACTGATGACTAACCTCCTCTGAGGCTATTGTGGATCAATGTTTGGTTTGTGCTTTCCTTTGCTGGGATGATAAGTTCCCTTTGGGGAAAAAAACTTAGAATTAATCTATGAACACAAATGTAGGAGCCTTCAGGAACCACACTTTTATTTGAAAGTTAAACACTTTTGTCCTAGTATCCGGACAACATAAGAAGAAAGAACAAACTAGGTCAAAGGTTTTTTTAATTAAACAAACCAATGGAAACGTTTTAATTGAATTAAATAAAAATATCAATTAAATAAGTTAACAGAAAAATTCCATCATCCCCAATAAACTTGAATGAAATACATGAACCCCACCATATTTCAGCAATAAAAATGCATAATTAACTGACAAAATAAAGTTAAAAATCACAATTTTGATTTTGAATTTTAAAATCCTTAAAGTCTTAAAAACTATATGTATCCATGTCTTACATGAAAAAGGCTGTCTTTAGCCACAGGAAGGTCTCATCATTAAGCTCTGGAAGCATAGTCGAGTTGGTCCTAAGTTGCCATTTAAGCTCCATCAGCTCCAAAATATCGTCTTCTGGACCCACCCTCCACTACCCATGTTGACTTGGTCAGTGATGTAAAACTTAAAACTGTGACTACTGTTTGTGCTAATGTGCCTATAGAGTGTGTTATGATCTTATTTCTTTCTTTCTAATATCATACAGGTGACCATAAATCCTTATTTTAAAAGGCTGTGTTATTTTACCGATATAAAAACATACACATTGTTGACACTGTGCCACATAGACTACTCTAGAGCTAAAACAATAATATCTGTGCCTTAGCCACATTAGCCACAATTTTTCATACTACCTGCACATTCAGGTTGACTTGTTCTCTCTAAAAGAGACCTAAAACAAGTATATTTCTTATATACCATCCCTAGGAATACTTCCCATCATATTTAAGTGTTCCTGGTTGATGGAGAAAATATTCCAGTTCTTGTAAATTATGTCTTTTATATCATTAAAATCAGCATTATAAGTAAGCATCATTGCTTTATTGTATCCAACCAGTTTGACAATATGGACCTTGTTTAGCACATAGTGGGCACCTGTTCCCAAAAGGGGTAAAAAGATTTAAAGGAAGGAGGCAAAATGCATGCCAAAGCATCATGCACATATATGTATTATGCATATTATAGAGGATGTTCATCATATTGACTGCTGCTGCAGTAGACTTAGCTGTATGGGTAATATCCTGTCAAGGATATAATAGCCGGCAAGCTTCCAAAGCTTCAGGGCATGTTCGACACACTCAAACTGTCAAGCAACTTGAACTGAGCTGATTTAAAGACAAGTTTGACCTTCAGACCTTTACTGCCACAGAGAAGTACACTCCTATGAGGCTTTTGTGGATCAACGTTTGGTTCTGCTTTCCTTTGCTTGGCAGGTAAGTTCCCTTTTGGGAAAAAAATTAAATTTTCTTAATTTTGTTGATGTGTTAGTACTTTCTTCTTCGGTAAAGTTATTTTAAAGCTAGGAGTGTTGTGTTTTAACAGATTGTCTTCTGACTGTAGTGCTTTTAAAGAGAGCACTATTTTTTTCTGTCAGATTAAAAGTAGTTAAACTGAAAACACTTCTTTTTTTCTGTGGAGAAATTGTAGTTATTTTTTTTTTCTATTTTGGGGATGGCATAGGGTTTTAAAGCATTTTTCCTCTGTTTTTTTTTCTGTCAAAAAGGTAACTTTTGTAGACCATTAATGTTTACCAGCAATTGCTGCTTATTTTCCCCAGGAAAGAGGCACCATTTTTGGTTTGACTGTGGAATGGACTACTGGCCCCATGGTTGGTCTTCCTTCCAGAAAAAGAAAAAGTTAAGCAAACAGCATTTTTCACCACAGCAGGCTAGCAATTTGCTTCAGTCATAAGTGGATGGCTCTGCTGTGGCATTTGTTGTACCTCAGCCCATTCCTACTTCAACCTGGATCCCTCTGGTATAGTACCTACAGCAACTATGGACTGATAAGCCCCATACTCTGCAGTGGTTGGGGTCCCCTCAGTAAGCAAGGAAGAATGACTCATCAGTCCTGGGAGAGGGAACAGGGAAGATTTATATGTTGTGTCAGAATGCTGAGTCCTTCCCTGGGGAAGCAGCTGTAGCCATTAGTAATACAGCTGACCCTAGTTTTCCTGTCAAAAAGAAGCAGAAACACAATCATGTATCTACTTCTCCTCAGTTTCCTTTGGAAATGGAGTACTTTACTGGATTGAGCTCAGGGTTTAATTCAGGCTGTTGCTCCTTGTTGTAAAGTAATTTCTGGTAAAAGGAGGAGGGATTCCTCTTTTCTTGAAGAAATTGATTATTCTGAATCTGAACAGGAAGATGCAGGAATGGATATAGTTTTTTTTTTTTTGCTTTCCCTCATATTTCTTATTTAAACTCAGAGAAAAACTCACTGTCTTGTTTCTTACTTTGGGGCTTTCTCTTTCTCTGAGACTATTGCTAGAATGTGTCAGTGTTTTCAGAGGGAGGACACTGAGGTTTCTCAGTCCCTCAGAAATACTATGAGTTTTCACAGAAGGATATTCCAGAAGCCACACCCATTCCTCTTGTTCTGTTTGCTTTAAATGATGTGTTTGTTACTGCCTACAGTTTTGCTGATAGTCAACAAGCTGCCCCTAGAAAGGCAGATAGGATGTATAAAGTCCCTATTTTTTATTTTACACACTATTCCCAAACCTGACAGAGCAGCTATAGCTTTAGTTAATCCCACTGCTGCTAAAGACTTAGCTAATCCCAGTCCTTTTCCTGATAAGGATGGCGAAAGTATTGATAGGTATGGTAAAAAGTATATACTTCTGCAACTTTGATTTTCAAAATATTGAACTGTCAGGTACAAATGTTAAAGTTTGTTCTGACAAACTGTGAAAGTATGAGAAATGTTTTGTCTGGAAAAAAAATCTGCTTTAATTTAGTTTCTTCTATTGCACGTCACTGCTCATTGTTTGCAGTGTGTGCATGATTCTGTTGATATTTCTTCCAGGCTTATGGCCACTGGTACTGTATTAAGAAGATTTGCATGGCTGCATGTTCAACCTCCAACAACTCTGAATGACTGTCCAAGATCCCTTGTGACCCCCTACTACCCTGGTCCCTTTTTCTCTTACAAAAAGTCTGAATCTCTATGTTTTTCTCTTTGGTAACAGAATGTTTCAGTAAAAAGGGTTCTGAAAATCAGTCATCAAGATAACAGATGGAACTGAGTGGAAATTCCTCCTTTCCAAGGGGTTATTCCTCATTCTCCAGATCAGACATTTTTGTCTCCACCTGTTCTTCATCACACATTCTCCAAATGATTTATAGAACCAGTCAGTTTTTCCTTCTCAGGTTGGCTTCGATGATGTTCCTTGTGCCAAAGAAAGAAAATGCTAGTAGACCAGTTTTGGATCTGTCTTTTCAATCCTGTTTGTAATAGTGCCCAAATTCAGGATGTTGTCACTTCACAACCTGTTACCTCATTTTGCTCTTTCAAGTTTCCTGATAACATTAGACTTAAAAGATGCTTTTCATCATATCCCTATATATATATATATATATATATATATATATATATATATATATATATATATATATGGATTCACTTCATAACATTGAAATATCAAAATACTGAAACCAAAATACTGAAAGCTTAAAATACTGAATACTCAAAATACTGAAACTAAAAATACTGAAAACACATATTATGCGTAAACTCAGCTTAAACAACATAAATCATAACAATTTCTACCAATATATGCAGGGCAAGCCCCTGCACTTCATGGGGCTGCTCACACCCCTGCTAATTAAATATATCAACTCCAAGATTGCACATACTGTAGTTAAGTGCAATCTTGGAGTAGATATATATAATTAGCAGGGGGTGCAGGGGGCTTGCCCCCCTGCATATATTTGGTAGAAATTGTTATGATTTATGTTGTTTAAGCTGAGTTTACGCATAATATGTGTTTTCAGTATTTTCAGTTTCAGTATTTTGAGTATTCAGTATTTTGAGCTTTCAGTATTTTGGTCTTCAGTATTATGAAGTTTTGTCATTTTCAGTATTTTGAAGTTTCAGTGTTATGAAGTGAATCCATATATATATATATATATATATATACAGACATCAGCCATTTCTTAAGCTTTTGTCTGTCTGGATCACCTTTTCAGTTTTCTGCCTTACCTTTTGGACTCTCCACTGCACCAAGAGTGTTCACAAAGTGTCAGCTATAGTTCATAACAAAAACCAAACTGTAGAGAACAAACAGAAAGGCAACATGGTATACCAGACCTTCCAAATTTATTGTTAACACTTTTGGGTGTAAAAATGTATGACCTTCCTCAGGAAAAAAACATGAAAGAAAAAACTTTCTTGGTTTAAATAAACCACCAACAGTGCCATCATCAGATCATCAATTCATAATTAAAGAAACATTACACATAAAACATAATATGTATATATATATATATATATATATATATATATATATATATATATATATATATATATATATATATATTATGTTTATACAAATAAACACCCTCTCAAAAACATATCAAAATACATTTAACTACAGTATGAAAAATTTAAACCTGTCTCCAAGACAAGGTAAAACAGTGAGTTCTTAACAAGTTAATGACTTTCTAAATATTTTAATCTTAATAAACATTTTAAGGAACATGACTCATTTAAACCTGGTACATATAAGCATTGGTTAGGACTTGCCACCATAATTCTCTTTGCTCCAATAATAATTGCCATGGCCCACCTCTAATGCTGTCTTTAACCTGATCTTTCACAAGAAATAAGAAGGAATGCCTAGGAAATTCAATGACATGCTTTTTAGTGCATTATTACAATCTTACTTATGTATGCTGTACTGCTGTTCATAAATTCATTGCTTCAATTGTCTTTCAGTTTTTCCAGTATAAAACCGTGGACAGCTTTGGCACTCAGCTAAATAAACCACTCCTGGGCTGTTGCAATTATATCTACCACTAATGGAATAGGTAACATTTCTTATTGTAAACCTGATTGAAGTTTTAATAAACTTGCAATAATTGCAACATCCACATTTTAACATACCCCCAGTTCTATAGTTACTATGTAAGTCCCTCTCAATAAAACTTTTAAGATTAAAGGCTCTTTTATAAATTATTTTGGTGCTTCTGGGACTTTTTCTCTAATTTGGGCATCATCAATAAGCACAGACCAGTTTTTACATAAAATATTCGCTATTTGTTTTGCATCAAGTGAAAGTGAAGTACTAAAAGTAATGTAAAGTTAACATCATTTGTATCAGTTTGAATACTGTTAGGTAATGTTAATTTGTCCAGGGCTTCCTCTTCTGCTTGTGTAAGACTGCACAACATAGGTCTAAACCAACCTGATATATGCTTGTGGGTAACCTCGGATATCAATTCATCAATTAATTTTAATGGGTATCCACGAGCTAGGAACATTTCTTTAAGCAAAAGACATTCATCTGAAAAATCTTGTTCTAGTGTGGTCATACAAGTTGTCCCTTTACAACACATCGCTTTTGGTAGTATGGATGAGTACTTTCAAAATGTAAAAAACAGTTTGAGTATGTAGCTTTACAATATATTCTTGCAGTGTAACATTGATTAATCCTGTCTTTAGTTAATAACACATCCAAAAATGCTATAAATTCACTATTAAATTCAAATGTGAATTTCAAAAAGCTGGTCATCTCTGACAGTGTCTGAACAAATTCAAAAGCATGAGTTTAATGCTTTAATGGTGATGAAATTTATGCTTCCTAATTAGTTCAGATACTGTCAGAGATGAACAGCTTTTTATAATTCACATATCATAGGTTCATAGGTTCATACTAGGCTATCTGCCCTGAGGCATTTATAAGCCTAGCCCGAGTGTGTTTGGCTTTCACCACCCTTTGATTTGAGTTTACTGTGCCCTTTTTAAGGTAAGTTTACTGTGCCCCTGTCTAGTAGTGACACAGAAGTAATCCCCAAGGTAAACCTACGATCCCCCATCCACACATCAAGATTCCTCTTGAAGAGAGTCAGTGAAGGGCTCTGCCTAACATGGACTGGGATTTTATTCCAGAGTGAAGGGAGCCTCTGGGTTATGAATCTGTCCCTCCAGCATGTTCTATTTATTTCTGTGCTGAGGTTCAAGTCCCTCGAGTGCGTGGCTCTAAGGGATTTGGATTTTCTGAGGTGGAGCATGTCCATTAATTCTGGGTTGGACATAGCTTTATATGACAGGCATAGATCGCCTCGAAGTAGGTGGTATGCAACTGAGTAGAGCTTGAGTTTTTTTAACCGAGCAGCATATGGCATTTGTTTGAGTCCCTTGATCCTCTTTGTGAGGTACTTTTGGGGTCTTTCCAGTTGCTGCAGGTGTCGGGTAAGGTACATCCCAAAAGGGGCATTGTATTCTATTATGGGCCTGATGAGGGATGAGTAAAGGGGCACAATGACCTCCCTTGA
Organism: Protopterus annectens; assembly: GCF_019279795.1. Classification (NCBI taxonomy): domain Eukaryota; kingdom Metazoa; phylum Chordata; order Ceratodontiformes; family Protopteridae; genus Protopterus; species Protopterus annectens. Next base: position 448,690,838 of record NC_056738.1, read on the forward strand.
TCTAGATGTGAATCCTTTCATGATAAGGTGGGCTATGTAGAAGGTCTTTCTAACCACTTTAGCAGTGTGGTTGTCAAAGGAGAGATTACTATCCACTTGGGTCCCTAATTACTTCCTCTGTACTTAATGGGTTACCACCTATGTGGTAATTTGTGGGCACTTTGTTTTTGCCAAAGGGCATGACTATACACTTTTTGGCATTTAGCTTTAGACCATGGCTCTGGCACTAGTTATCCATCTCTGTGAGACCTTTTTGAAGGATGCTCTTGTCAGCTGGAGAGTCAGTTACGGCTCCCAGTTTGCAGTCATCTGTGAACTTGGTCAGCCACAGTCCTCCCGTGTTAGCCTGTACCTCGGAAAAGTATATACCGAACAAGAGAGGTCCCAGGACTGAGCCTTGTGGGCCACCACTTGTAACTGGTTTTGAGTCTGACATGGCTCCAGCAACTCTGACTCTGTGGGTTTTGTCTTTGAGACAGTTTGCAACCCATCTTGTGAGATAGGGGTTTATATTTAAGCTGGATAGCTTATCTATGATACCCGAGTGGGGTATTGTGTCAAAAGCCTTTGCGAGGTCCATATAGGCTGTGTGGACTACCTTCCCTTCATCTATGGCCTTGGTGACTGTTTCAAAGAAGATGACCAGGTTCAAGAGGCAGGATCTGCCCTTGACAAAGCCGAATTGGGTAGGATCTAGTGTCTGTAGGTCCCCAGTGTCTTTGTTTATGAGTTCCATGATGATCCTCTCCATAGCCTTGCAGACTAGGCTAGTCAGGCTTATGGTACGATAGTTTCCAGGGTCCGTTGAGGTACCACCTTTGTGGAGAGGGACCACTGTTGCTGTACGCCATTCTTTGGGTCCATATCCTGTAGTAAGGCTGAGATTGTACAGCAGTTTTACATGAGGGTTTAGTTCATCTTGGAGTTCATGTAGGACGCAACCTGGGACACTGTCTGGTTCCATTGAAGCAGTGGTTTTTGCTTTGGATATGGCGGCTTCCACCTGAGCATCTCAGATGTTAGGGAGGCTGCACTCTGCTGGGATAGATATTTGCTCTTTTGGTGGGGAGGGGGGAGAAGTTTGCACTAAACCTGTCTGCCAGGATATTGGCAATGTCTGTGAGTTCAGTGTATTTTTTGTCATTTAGAATCAACTCTGAGTTGAATTTAATAGTAAATTTATAGCATTTTTGGATGTATTATTAACTAAAGACAGGGTTAATCAATGTTACACTGCAATCTCTGTCTTGAGTAAGAGATCTCTTACACAAGCTCAGATTTCAAGAGGACATTCAAATTCTTTCTTGACTCACTCACACAGGATTGTGTTCCTGGGATGAAAGCTAGACACCTCAGGTCAAAGAGCTTTTCTTCCACAGGAAAAAATAGATCTTTATTTAGATCTATTTCTAAGTTTTTCCACTCAGACATTGGTCACTGTGAAGGAATACCTCAGGATTTTGAGTCTGATGGCATCTGTTGTTCTCATAATACCCCTGCCAAGAGTCCACATGAGAAGGATACAGTAATATCTCTAATGTGTTTAGTCCCAGCATCAACACCCTTCATCTTTTCAAATACCAGTGCTGGGGGTTGTCAGAAAGGAGATCTTTTGGTGGAGATAATAGAAATCATTGAATCCAGATTTACTCCTCTCTCTCCCTGCTTCAAAGCAGTTAGTCACCAAAGACTGTTCAAATTTTGCTTGGAGAGCAGTTTCAGGAGGGATAAAAGTGCAAGGGGTATGAGACAACAAGGACAAATGAAAGCACATGAAGGTCAAGGATATGCTTGCCCTGATCAAGGCAGCTCAACTCTCTGAACCATCTTTGGACCCCTAGATCTCTTCAAGTGGTTACACAGAATACCACCATCATGTGGTATATCAGCAAGCAAGGGGGAACCATGTTGTACCTTTGCAGATGAGCTTTGTTACCTTCTTGAGATATAACTTCATGAGACAATCTCACCCTACAGATGTCCTGCATTCCCATTAGAGCAAAACTGCATGACAGTCAAGCTGAGCAGGACTAGGGTAGACCTCTAAGAAAACTGGTGGCCTCTCCCTGAGATGCTAATTTTTTGTTAGAGAGTTTTATCTCTTGTTCCTTTTGAACCATCTGATCTGGCCACCTTGAAGTTCTTAACATGGAAAACAGTTTTTGTGATTGCTCTGACATCTCCAAGAAGGATAGCCGAATTGCAAGCTCTTATGGTGAGTCTACCCAGTCTCATTTTTCATATGGACAGGATTATTTGAGAGCATTGATGCCTAAAGTGGCAGCTGAGTTTACTTTAAGTCAAACTATCTATTTTCCCATTTTCTTTCCTGAAAAATAAGCAAGAAAAGAACATTCCATACCTTGGATGTTCACAGACAACTCAGGTATCATCTTCACAGAACTAAATCTTTGGCATCTTTGGATCAATTTTTTTATTTCTTGTGGAGGCAAGAATAAGGGAGAACTTAGGTCAAAACAGATTATCTCCAAATGGTTGTCTAAGCCTGTTATCTTTTGTTATACTCAGCATAAAAAAAACGTTTCCGGTCAAAGTCAAGACCCACTCTACCAGAGCTTGCCTTCATCTATGGCTTTTTGGAAAGGATTGGATTCAAGAAGTGTTCTCGAAGCTGCTACTTGGTCCTCTTTATATACTTTTACAAAACACTATAAGCTTGATTCCTTATCCAGATCAAGCCTTTCTAGGACCATTCTGCAGGGGCTGCTGGACTCTTCTCCTTCCACAACCCAAATGTAATAATCTTGGGAAATCTAACTATATAGCTGAGGCTACTACAGCAGTGATCAATATGATGAACCTAGGACAGGTGTGTAAGTAAAACTTGCAATAACAGTAGATGCTGAAATGATCACTGCTGCAGTAGCTGCTCCCTCCTTACATCCCCCTTGATTTTTTTTTTTTTTTTTGCCAGGATGTAGACATTTTTTTTTCAAGGCTCAGTCTCCCTCTGTCTTCCGGCAAGAAAGCTCTAAAAGGCTTGGAGTCTGAACACGTCTTTTAGTCAGTTCAGGTCAAGCTACTTGAGACTTTGGGAATGGAGAAGGTACTCTGTAGCTTTGGAAGTCAGCCAGCCATTATATCATTGGGAGGATATAACCCATATAGCTAGGGCTACTGCAGCAGTGATCATTCGAGCATCTGTTGTTATAGTAAGTTTACTTATACAAATGTATTTTCTCAGAGATGGAGGCAAACTAAGAGAGTATTCTGGAACTCATTCTCACTGATGAAAAGGGAAAGAAGTCTGTTGCACTAGGAGAAGAACAATTTACCAGAGTAAATAAATGTGACAGTGAGCAGCAAATGTACTTTAGGAAGCAATAGAGCTTTTTGGTTGTTTTATGACTGAGTTGAGTATACTGATTAAATAAATGCCAAAGGGAGGAGAGGATGTTACTACATACATGCAGGTACATGAAATAGATTGGCTACAATTGTTGAAACGCTAATTATATCAAATAAAAACAAAACCCATGTGACCAGTTCCAGTGGCACAGAAGAATAAAGCCTTGACTATGACCATGGCTGACTGTGTTCAGTTACCAACTCAGTAGGCTAATTGAGATGGTACGGGGCAGATTAGCATGCCTACCCTAGGAAAGAGGGGAGAAGCAGGTTGTAAGTTTCCATAAACTCATCAAAGAGGGGCAGCAAATGAAAATGTGACTGGGAGACATTTATTTGGCTCACCAGGCTGCATGTGTTTGATAGTTTTCAGATTATGTGCAGGGAAAAGTGAATACTGATATGGGTAGGTAGACTGACCAGTGCACATGCTCCCATTTGAGGGTAGACATTTTGACCACATAAACAAAGCACTGATGAAGGCTTGTATGATAAGGAGGAAACAGGAAAGAAAAAGGACATGGAAGAAAGCAAACATGATTACCCAAATGCACATAATGCTGCATGCAGAGGGGCTGGGGATTATCATCAGTACAGTTCTGGCCTATGCAAATAATAAAGAGAGAAGGTTGGCAGCAGGGGCTGGAGACTGGTGAAGACATGATGAATATAATCCATGTATAGGCAGTAACAAGGATTTTAACAGAACGAGGTGTCAGAATGCAGATAACAGGCTACCAGGACACAGTTACATAGTTGAGAAAGAAGGCCACTTTAATTTTAATATTCCCTAGGGGTCCAAATGGAGAGATGATAAGTCAGCAAGTAAAGGAGAGTATTATTGCCGAAATTGAATTAATCCTTAAACTTAGTGAGTACCTTCATAAGGTGGACCCTGTTTTTCACAAAATCTCACCAATATGACACTAATATATAGACTGTATTTGTATAGCATATATAATGGACAGAAGCAGATACAAATTAAAAGCAATAGCTGGGTGCACAAGACCCAGGATAGAAAAGTGCCCAATCCAGGTAGGCACACTGGTGCCAGGACTGGAACAGATGACAGTGTAGAATCCTCAAAATGCGGAAACATTCCTACAGTGGGGCCAGGTCAAGCTCAGGGGGACGATGGCCTCGCTGTTGTAGAAAGAAGTAATAGTCTACAGAAATCACAAATACTGCCAAAGAAGAGTCATAAAGGTGATAAAGTGGACTACTGAGGATAAGAAAGAAATGATGTATCGTTACTATTATGCAAAAAGCCCAGAATTTCCAGTCACAAGATATATAAAACAATTAAGAGATAAATTAGGGGAAAGAAAAATACTTCTACAAGAAGAAATGTCAGAAGCTTCAAATAAAAATTTGCATTGATTAATACAACAGATTTGTGAAAAACAGTATATATCAAGAAATGTTGATCAGTTTGGAAAAAGAAGCATTGAGGAAGTGCAAAAATATAAACAATAAAACCTAGAGATTTTTGAAAAGTATAAAAAAGGAGCAAGGAATATGGACATGGGAAAAAAGGGAAGATTTCATATGGTGCAATATTTATGCAAAGGAGAAAGCCATATTAATCAATATAAAGAAGGAAATCTCTAAGATATTCGAAGAGAGAGAGATAGGCAAAGGCATCCAGACATGGAAACTTTCACAATAAAAAAAATAATATCACAAAGAGGAAATGTAGAAAAGAAGATTAGTAAGATAGAAGTTGAAAAAATAGAAGTTGAAGTTATGGCGTGCCTGCGAAGTGAAGGATTTAGTGTAGAAGGTCTAACACAGGTTATATCACAGCATGATGGAGTGAGTCCCCAAAGTAAGGAGAAGCAGGAAGATCAGGAGACATCTGAAGAAGAAATATGGACATGGGAAAGAAAAAGAGACTTAATATGGTGTAATATTTATGCAAATATTACACCACATTGGGTGGGAGGATGACATAATGGTTAAGGTGCTTACCTTAAAGACACAAGGTGCAGGGTTTGATTCTCAGATGGAGTAACTCTCTAGGCTTCAAATGGCCCAAAATGACAGTTTTCCTAGTACTAATTTATGAGCTAATGAGCTAAAAAGGAGAAAGCAAAACTAACCAATACAAAAAGAGCAGGACCAAAGATATTTGAAGAGAAATACAGGCAAAGGAATCCAGACATGGAAAAATTTACAACACAAAAAATAAGAAGACAAAGAGGAAAAGTAGAACAGGAGATTAGTAATGGAGAAGTTAAAGAAATAGTAACTGATGTTATGGAGAGCCAGCAAAGTGAAAGATTCAGAGTAGAAAATCTAATTCAGAAAGCACTACTACAGGATACAGCAATGGATATCCAAATTAAGGGAAATCAGTGGAATGGGAAACAATTGTCCATGTGCCATATGAAGATATTTTGGTGTCTTCCACAGGAAACTAATATAAACATTCACTTGAATCTGGACAGCAAGGGAAGGATCAGGAAACTGAGAAAACTCCGATGCAGTCAATGTTGAGGAGTGATAGGCCAGTGAGGTCCCATATGACAGAGCAATGGATGGAACAGGATGAAATTGAAGAGAATGTGCCACAGGAAGATGCTATAGAACTTTCTATTGAATGCCTGCAGGAAATGGAAAACAAAAAACGTGCCTTCAGTTTAGAAGAAAATGAGCCAAGAGAAGAGTTGCTTGATTTAATAGACATAGATAGACATATTATGATCAATAAAAGAAATAGACTGCAGAAGGTCAATAAAACCAAAAAGTCAGATGTTTGATAAAACAAATGAACAAAGTGATTAGGATGGTCCATAGAGATCCAGGTAATAGAAGAAAACATGATATATGACTGTGCTGCTAAATTAATAACTGATAAAATATTACCACAAAAACACAGGGTAGTGAGGGAAAGGAAGGGGAGAAATCAAATGCCATCATGGAAGTATCGAATTGAGAAAACTATAAAGCAATTAAGACAAGAAGTGTCACTGCTGGAAGAATATAGAAGAGGGAACAGATCAACAAAAATACTGAGAAAGATAGTTGTGATAAAAGCAATGTCACAGTATTAGGATAGATTGGGATCCATCATGCAGTATCACAAATAACAAACTAAAAATCTCAGCACAGGTGGAAAAACTTAGAAGATGGGCAAATAAATATAAAGGAAATGTACAAACTAAGCAATTTATTGACGACCCAAAAAAGTTGTATAGAGAATTGGGAAACAAGGTAAAATGAATTGAAAGACTGACAAAAAAAAGAAGAAATAGATACATTTTGGAAAAGTATCTATGAAGATCCTGTGGAACATAACAAAGATGCTAAACGGAAGTAAGAGAAAGAATATGATAGAACAAAATCCATAAAAGGGAAGTCACCCCTGATCATTATTAGTAAAAAAATACGAGCACTCATAAAATCAACTAAGGCCAATTTTGAGAGAAAAATTGCCATGGATTCAAAGGACAATCATAAGGCCTTTTTCAGCTATGTTAGGAACCTGGGTGGAAACTCACAGATATGCTCAGAATTAGTCCAAAATGATACAAAAATCACTGAACCCACAGACATTGCCAACATACTGGCAGACAGGTTCAGTGCAAACTTCACCCCTCTCCCCTAAAGGAGAGATAACTATCCCAGCCAAGTGTAGCCTCCCGGACATCTCAAATGCGCAGGTGAAAGCTGCTCTCTCTAAAGCTAAAAACACAGCATCAATGGGACGGATGGTGTCCCCGGCTGTGTGCTACACGAGCTAAATGAGGAATTAAACCCGCACATAAGGCAGCTGTTTAATCTCAGCCTTACCACAGGATACGTGCCCAAGGGTGGCGTGACGGCAACTGTGGTCCCACTCCACAAAGGTGGCGCCTCACGGACCCTGGTAATTACCGCCCCATAAGCTTAACAAGTCTAGTCTGCAAAGCTATGGAGAGGATCATAATGGAGCTCATAAACAAAGATATAGGGGACTTGCAGACATTGGACCCGACCCAGTTTGGCTTTGTCAAGGGAAGATCATGCCTTTTGAACTTGGTTGACTTCTTGAAATAGTCACCAAGGCCATTGATGAGGAAAGGCAGTCCATACAGCCTACCTTGACCTTGCAAAGGCTTTCGACACAATACCCCACTCGGGTATTGTAGAAAAACTTACCAGCTTAAATGTAAACCCATATGTCACAAGATGGGTTGCAAACTGGCTTAAGGACAGAACCCACAGGGTTAGAGTTGCTGGCGCTGTGTCAGACTCCAAGCCGGTCACAAGTGGTGTCCCACAGGGCTCGGTCCTTGGCCCCTATTGTTTGGCATCTACTTCTCAGAAGTACAGGCCAACATGGGAGGACTTTGGCTGACAAAGTTTGCAGATGACTGCAAACTGGGCGCCATAGTGGAAAGTGCATCGGACACTGATATCCTTCAGAAGGGACTCACGGAAACAGATAGCTGGTGCCAGAGCCATGGCCTGAAGTTAAACGCCAAAATATGTATAGTCATACCCTTCGGGAAAAACAAGGTAACCCCAAGCTACCATATAGGTGGCAATCCACTAAGCACAGAAGAGGTTATCAGGGACCTGGGGACCCAGGTTGACAGTGGCCTTTCTTTGACACTCACATTGCTAAAGTGGTTAGAAAGACCTTCTACATTGCCCACCTGATCATGAAGGGATTCACATCCAGATCTAGTGAGGTCATTGTTCCCCTGTACTCTTCACTTATCAGACCAATGATCGAGTACAATGCCCCATTCGGGATGTATCTCACCCGACATCTGCAGCAATTGGAGAGACCCCAAAAGTTCCTCACCAAAAGGATAAAGGACTCCAAAATCTGTCATATGCTGCCAGATTGAAGAAACTCCAGCTCTATTCAGTCGCATACCGTCTGCTCAGAGGTGACATGTGCCTGACATACAAGGCCATGTCCAACCCGGAATTAATGGACATGCTCCACCTCAAAAATCCAAATCCACCAAAACCACTAGAGCAAGCGACTTAAACCTTAGCACGGATATAAATAGGATGTGCTGGAGGGATAGATTTATCACTCAGAGACTCCCTATGCTGTGGAATAAAATCCCGGTCCATGTGAGGCAGAGCACCTCGCTGACTCTGTTCAAGAGAAATCTAGACCTGTGGATGGGAGATCGTAGGTTTACCCCGGGAATCATCTCTGGGTCACTGCTGGACAGAGGCACAACAAACTAATGGGCACAGTATTTTTTCATATAAGGGGTGGCGTAAGCCACAATAATTTGGGCTAGGCTTATAAATGCCTTAGGGCAGATAGCCTAGTATAAACCTATGAACCTATGAACCTATAATAAGGATATGAAATGGGATGAAGTAACAGCAAAGTTAAGCAAAGCCTCCAGTTGGAAAACCCTATGCCCAGATGCAGTACCTAACTCTTTGTTAATCTTTGCACGAAGATTAAGCCATGAATGGGAACTATTTATATGTACACCTAGAACAGACATCAACCTGGCTAACAACAGTAAAAACAATGCTCCTACTTAAGAGTGAGCTACCCTAAAAATTATAGACCAATAACATCTCTTCTGACGACATATAAACTATACATGGGAAGTGATGCCAATAGAGTTTATAGTCATTTAGAAGAAAGCTCAGTTATGGCAGTAGAACAAAAGAGCAATAAAAGAAAGTCATATGGAGCAAACATCATTTGTTGTTAAATAAAGTCATACTGGAGTACTGAAAAAATGGGAGTAATCTAAGTATGGTATGGATTGACTGCAAAAAAGCATTTGATAGTATCCCACATTCATGGACAAAAGAGTGCTTAAAAATGTATAAGATACATGCTACACTGATCGATTACATTACAGTGACCATGAAATAGTAGCAGACCACTTTGCAATTAAGCCATGATACAAGACAAATTATTATCCCAGGGTTAAAAATTCAAGGGGGGATATTCCAGGGTGACTCTCTGTCACCACTGCTTTTCTGCCTTGCCCTTAACCTACTAAGCTGTCTACTAAACAGCTTAGGCCATGGCTATAACTTGGGTCCTAGAAAATAACAAAGAATAAAGACTTCTCACCTTCTCTTTGTCGATGATTTAAAACTGTATAGCTCATCAGATGAGGAACTGAAAGCACAACTGTAAGTTGTCAAAACTTCTTCAGATGATATAAGAATGTCATTTGGTTTTGATAAATGTGCAAAAGCAACCTTTAAAGCAGAAAAACTGCAGCACCAGGAAAACATAAGTTTGGGACAGGAATGTAAAGTAAGAGAACATGAGAAAGAGGGAGTGTATAAATATTTGAATACATATATGAACAAACATGAATAAACCTTAGTAAGGAATACTATTAATCCTGAAAACAGTGATGACATTAGGAACAAAATCCAAGCTATAAACCAATTTTCTCTACCTGTCCTAACTTACAGTTTTGGAGTGATTAAGAAAACAAGAAGGATGCTTCATGCTTGTCAAATGATTTATAAAAATCAATGCATACCAAGATATATATTTCTTGTTCCGAAGGAGTGATGGGCCTCCTTGAAAATGATTACATGTATAGATCTGCAATCATGGGATTGCACACATATCTGCAACCTCACAAAATCCAAGTGTAGAGAAAGCTTTGAAACATGAGGAGAATAAATCTAAATTTACTTCTTTGCTTAGTCTAGTAAAAGCATATCGGTGTCAAGCAGGAATGGAAATCAAACCAGAAGTAGATAAAAATCAGGTAGCAACTGAAAGTGCCAAAAAACTTAAGGAATGTAAAGTGAAGGACCAGATGAGAAGGCAAGAAATGTGGAAAAAGCATAAATATAGTTGCAAGTATAGAAAATTTCTGGAACAGCCTCATGTTGATAAGGAATGAATGCAGGAATGGTTAAGGAGAGGCAAATTCAAACCAAGAGATGAAAGGTTAATATCGGCAGCCCAAGATAGTGGGCTACATACATGTTGGTTTACAAAGTCCATTTAACATGTGGGAGAAACAGACAAATGTAGATTTTGTAAAACAGAATTGGAAACAGTTGCACACCTCATTGCTGGTTGTGACATACTAATGGCAGACAGACTGTATGCCGAAAGAAATAATAATGTGGCAAGACTGTTGCACTGGGGATTGTGCAAACATTATGGCATTGAAGTGGCTGAAAAACACTGGAAACATGAGCCACAAAGTATCATAGAAGATGATGAAGTCTATATCAGATGGGGTCACCCATTACCAACAGTTCAAAAGATAGATGCTAGAAAATCAGATATAGTGGTTCATGCAAAGAAGACAAAAGTAACATTGATCACTGAAATTGCCACACCCAGTGACAGTGTCTTTCGTACAGTGAGACATAAGATATCAGGATCTGCAGGCAGAAATGAGAGCAATGTAGAAGAAAGATACCCCGATAGTTCCAACGTTATTAGGAGCAACGGATCTTATAAAAAATCTACAATCATATCTATATATGTTACCAATATATGTAATCTCATACAAGTCATTACTGGGCACATTGCAGGTGCTGCAAAGAGCACTTCTGGCTGACATCAAAGATTGAAACAATATTAATTTCATGAACTTTAATTGTAGTTTGAATTAGGAATGGGGTCCATTCCCATCATGGTATTAGAATCCCAAAAGACTTGAAGAAATTAAAATAAAATGAGAAAGAAAACCACTGATTTTAATATTCCCTAGGTAAGCCTCATAAGGCATTGTCAAGCCCAGAAGTGTATAACAGACAGAACAGTTGATGACCCTAATGAACAAAGTGCGAGTGAACTATGAGAGACCACTGTATGGAAACCATTGCATTATCTGCATATGCATGTTTTAAATGCATCTTTTGAAAGGTAACAATGTGTATTCCATAGAACAAATTAGTTATATTAGTCATTATGTGTACTATGCTTTGCTCTTTGTTCAAAGTTATAGTTTTTTTAAGCAATTAGAAAATGTGAATATTTTATTTCCAACTCTTCCTTTTGCTTGCAAGACTAAATTTTATTTGTTCAGTGATCAAATTTATGAAAAGTATTTAGGGGCAAAGTAAATAAGTCATAGCCATTTGGATTAGGGAGATACTTTGGAATAAATGAATGGGATGGAAATGAACAGGGAAGAAACAAGATACCATAGGAGGAGAAAAATAAGCCATGGAAAAATAAAACAATCAAAATACATGACCATCTTTATGTTTGGTGTGCAAGCCTATTTTCCCCAGAATTCCAAACAAGTTGCAACAGAACTTTCTAGCCTCCATATTAAGGTTGGGCTGGGAGAGTGACTGAGCAGTGACTAGAGCTAAAGATCCCAGAATGTCAGCTCAGGGTAGGAAGCCCAAACGTGGGTAGAGGAGCAGTTTGGGCATCAAGGAGAAAACTGGGAGGAAAGGTATGGACAGTATTTTCTTGAAACATAGAAAAATGGTGAAAACAAAAAAATGGGAGAAAGTAATGCAACAGATGCTAAGAAAAGAAAAGGACATTACTGTATTGCAGGAAGTCAAACTGAAAGCAAAAAAAAAAAAAAGAAATGAAGAAACTTTCTCCAGTGATATAGCTATCCTATGGGAAGACAATATCAGCTATTGTTGAATGCATCAGGAAAAGGTCAGGGTACAGGGATAGTACTGTAGGTGAAAGACTTTAAGGGTATAGGAAGGATTAAGTAAATAAAAGGCCAACCATTCCATCACATTGTGACAAGGAATGGAGCTGGTGGGCCTATTCTGAAATGTCCTACATTATGGGCCAAGCAAACTGAGCAATATTAATGGGGAACAATAGTTTTAGATGTCATTCAGGAGAACTGTGAAACAGAAAAGGAAATAAGCAATTAAGCTAAATTAAAATGGAAATAAGGTGTCTGTGAGGTCAGACCAGTTATGTCATGCAATAACAAAGGAATCACTAAATTTAAATAATTTATATGTGAGGTACAGGACATAAACCTCCATTATACAGAACAGTGGATTTAGCTGCAGCTATACAACATGTAGTTAGTAGGAGGACAATGCAAAACAATGATACAGGAAAGAAGGAATAATAATATATATAATAAATATAATAATAATGATAACAGGACATCTTCAATAGAAAATGATACAGGGAAGAAGGAATAATAACAGGACATCTTCAGTAGAAAATGATATAGGGAAGTAGGAATAATAACAGGACATCTTCAGTAGAAAATGATACAGGGAAGAAGGAATAATAACAGGACATCTTCAGTAGAAAATGATACAGGGAAGAAGGAATAATAACAGGGCATCTTCAGTAGAAAATGATACAGGGAAGAAGGAATAATAATATATGTAATAATAATATATATAATATATATAATAATAATAATAACAGGACATCTTCAATAGAAAATGCTACAGGGAAGAAGGAATAATACTATGTGTAATAATAATATATATAAAATATATAATAATAATAACAGGACATCTTCAATAGAAAATGATACAGGGAAGAAGGAATAATAACAGGACATCTTCAGTACAAAAAGATACAGGGAAGAAGGAATAATAACCAGGCCCAAGGAAAGGGGGGTGCAGCTGGTACATCGCTCCAGGGACTATAAAACTCAAGGGGGCCCAATGAAGCCCAAGAAACATCATGAAAACCAAAATGTCATTGTCTCAAGAAGGAGACGTTCTTACAAACTAAGACAAAGAATGGTGTGAGAACTTTCGCATACAAGATTGAGAAGCATTGAGTGAGCGCGAAGCAATAGAAGGCTGTGACAATGATAAAATACTTTTGAGTGACATAATATGGTGCATTCAAGATTCAACGAACAAAAACTTGTGAAAGTTACTATCAATGAGTGTTCTCACGTGTTCATTCCTAACTTCAAACATCAAACTTATTGCTCAGATTACTCCTCCTTGCTTTCCCACCAAATCCCAGGAGGAAGAAGAAAACGGGACATGAGCCACACTGATTCATTGTGGACTGCAAAGAAGACTTTACAGGAAAGCGAAGGAAGAAATAATTCCACAGGTAAAGTTCCCTGTAAATGCTGTAATTGTAGCATAAAGGCCCACTGACATCCTGTGCCTTTTTGTCAACGTTATCGAGAGACTCGAGACTATAAATGGCTTGACAGTTAGTGGAAATCAATAGTAATAAATATTGTCCTAACTTTAGAACCACTAACAAAATTCTTTATAGCAATACGGCAAATTTCTATGTTCTATATTTCATTTCAGGTACTGGCCTTAAACATGTCATCTCAAAAATCTGGAGCTCAAAAACGTAAAGAAAAACAAAAATGTGATGATATTAATAAAAAAGGACTGTAAACACTCTTTCAAATTGACGTTAAATGGAAAACAAGAGAAACTGACAAAAATGAAACTTTATATTTAGAACAAGGTAAGCCAAATGCAGAACTGAAACAAAGGACAGAGTCTCATGAAGCCAGTTTGGATTTTCAAAAAACATCAGATCAAGTAAATCCTAATGTGATTCTTGCTCAAATAGTGGATGACACGAATGTGGATTTGGGGAATAGAGGATATGAGAGAAAAGGAGATTTGAAGAACAAGTGAATGTTAGTGATGAGAAGAGAAGTGAGGCAATGAGTACGCCAATGTCTACAGAATCTGGCCGTGGTGAAGAAAAAAGTAATACTGGAATTGACATTGAACATCTTGCAATAGAGGTTCCTTCTCAGCTGGATATAGAAAACTGTGCTATGAAAGGTCATATTGGCAATCCTAAAACATTTCCCAAAGATATGAATAACCAAGTTTTTCCAGAAAGCATACTTACATTTTGAAATTTGAATGGTGAGAAACATGTCCGAGATTGGCTTGCCTGGAGTGATGTTAAACAAGCGTTATATTGTTTTCCCTGCAGATTATTTTGGAACAATCTGTGTTACGACATTAGCTCCTCATCCAAGTCTATGCTTGCATCATCAGAAGGATGGTCAGCTGCTGGAAAGTGGCGAAAATTATGTAGTCGCATCCCAGAACATGAGAGAAGCAATAGTCATAGGCAATGCTGTCTGGCTTGGTGAGAATTAGAAAGATGCCTGTCTTCTGATAAGGGCATTGAAAGTGTCTTAGAGGCATCATTTGCAACAGAACCTGTCAAGTGGTACAACATTATGAAATGAATCATTGATGTTATACTATTCCTTGGAGAACTTGGGCTTGCTTTATGTGGTAGTTCACAGCTCATGGAATTTTTTTGGGGCTAATAGAGTTGTCTCATTGGGATCCAATTCTAAAAGAACATGTCTTGCAAGTTAAAGAGTCACAAGAAAAGGGGGAACGACTTTAAGTGCATTATCTTTCTGCTGATTCTTAAAATTAGTTAATTGCTAAATGTTCTGAACTTCTGAAATAACACATTTTGCAGGATAGAAAGACTGCAAGGTACTTTGCAGTGATAATTGATTCCAAACCAGATGCATCTCATGTTGAGCAACAACATTCCTCCTACGTTATGTAATTCAAAATGAATCCCAGTTTGAAATTGTAGAAAGATTTCTGAAATTTGTTGACTGCAGGGAAAAAACTGGATCTGACATAGCACAGATGATTGTAGATATATTGAATGAACATGATATTCCACTCTCACAGGGTTATGACAACGCAGCCAACATGTCAAGAAAATATAAAGGTGCACAAGCAAGAATACTTGAGCAATGTCCAACTGCTATATTTTCTCCATGTGGATGCCACACACTCAATTTGTGTGGAAATGTGCTGCAGAATGTATTCCTAAAACCATAACACACTTTGGAACTATAAAAACTGTTTATAACTTGTTTAGCTCTAGTCCACATCAATGGAAAATTTTGCAGAATCGTATTGGCTGTTCTCTAAATGGAATTTCTAGCACATGGCGGTCAGACCATGTTGAAAGTGTGAAGACCTTTGTAGCCCACCTGCCTGGCATCAAATTAGCATTAGAAGACTTCTTGAAGCTGAACCTAACTGCCAAAACAAGAAGAGAGATTAATGGAACATTGTCTTATGTGACATCATTCATTTGTGTGATAATATCTGTTGTATGGTGAAAAATATTAGTTCCAGTTGATATCTGTAACAGAGTTATCCAATCCAGAAATGCAACACTGGATGTTGAACTGTCCAACATAAAAACCTTGATTTCAGAACTGACAGATCTCCATAACAACTGGAAAAGTATGTGGAGTGAAGCTAAGAATATTGCTTCCATTTTACACATAGAAATTAAACTATCTGGAAGTCTTGGTGCTGCAAAGCGCAAAAGGAGGTTCCATGGTGAAGATGCCAAATTGTCACAACAACCTGAAATGGATGACTCCCCTGAAGAAGCGTATTTCAGAAAGTCTGTTTCCTATGTAATGTTGGATAATGTTATTGGTGCACTCACTGTTCATTTCAATGCTGCAGTGAACATTTCTGAGAAGTTCAGCTTCCTCTGGAAATGCCTAACAATTCCTGTAGATGAGATGAAAGAAAAATCAAAATAACTGTCAAATCAATATCCTGCTGATATCAGTGAAGATCTTGCAATGGAGATGAGTCATCTGCCAGCTGTTCATCGATCAAATTTTGGAGAGAACCAGCTGAGCCCATTGGAGCTGCTAAATTGCTTGAAAAAGTACAAACTGGAAGGACTCTTTCCAAATACATGCGTCGGTCTGCATATTCTGTTGACAGGTCCTGTCACTGTTGCTTCTACAGAGCACTCATTCAGCAAGCTAAAGCTGGTAAAAAATGTTCTAAGATCCACTATGTCAAAAGCGCGGCTAGTAGATTTGGCAAGCCCCGGTACTGAGTCTGATCTAGCAAAACAGATTAATTTTGATTATGTAATTCAGAGTTTCACTAGGAAAAATGGCAGGAAAGCACCTTTGTTTGGTAGACAATAAATGCTATTAGAAATGTCTTTGACTATTATAAATATATAACTTTATTATTACATTTATACCTATACATACTTATCTAAATGTATCAATATAATCTATGATTGTTAGAAATAAATAATAATATACACACTTACATGTGTGTGTAGAATTTTGTATAAGGGCCCACACACCTTCTTTCTACCGGGGCCAGGATATTATCTTGGCGGCCCTGATAATAACAGGACATCTTCGTAGAAATCGATACAGGGAAGAAGGAATAATAATATATGTCATAATAATATACATAATATAATAATAATAACAGGACATTTTCAATAGAAAATGATACAGGGAAGAAAGAATAATAATATAT
The DNA here is from genome assembly GCF_019279795.1 of Protopterus annectens. Classification (NCBI taxonomy): domain Eukaryota; kingdom Metazoa; phylum Chordata; order Ceratodontiformes; family Protopteridae; genus Protopterus; species Protopterus annectens. Next base: position 448,707,416 of record NC_056738.1, read on the forward strand.
GTAATAATAATATATATAATAATAATAACAGGACATCTTCAGTAGAAAATGATACAGGGAAGTAGGAATAACAACAGGACATCTTCAATAGAAAATGATACATGGAAGTAGGAATAATAATATATGTAATAATAATAATATTATATATATAAATATATATATATATATATATATATATATATATATATATATATATATATATATATATATATATATAAAATAACAGGACATCTACAATAGAAAATGATACAGGGAAGTAGGAATAATAATATATGTAATAATAATATATATAATATATATAATAATAACAGGACATCTTCAATAGAAAAAGATACAGGGAAGGAAGAATAATAACAGGACATCTTCAGTAGAAAATGATACAGGGAAGAAGGAATAATAACAGGACATCTTCAGTAGAAAGTGAAACAGGGAAGAAGAAATAATAACAGGACATCTTCAGTAGAAGTAGATACAGAGAAGAAGGAATAATAATATATGTAATAATATATATATATATAATATATATAATAATAACAAGAATTCTTCAATAGAAAATCATACAGGGAAGAAGGAATAATAACAGGACATCTTCAGTAGAAAATGATACAGGGAAGAAGGAATAATAACAGGATATCTTCAGTAGAAAATGATACAGGGAAGAAGAAATAATAACAGGACATCTTCAGTAGAAAATGATTCAGGGAAGTAGGAATAATAACAGGACATTTTCAATAGAAAATGACACAGGGAAGAAGGAATGATAATATATGTAATAATAATAATATATATAATAATAATAACAGGACATCTTCAGTAGAAAATGATACAGGGTAGTAGGAATAACAACAGGACATCTTCAATAGAAAATGATACATGATACAGAGAAGTAGGAATAATAATATATGTAATAATAATAATAATATTATATATATATATATATATATATATATATATATATATATATATATATATATAATAAAAATAACAGGACATCTACAATAGAAAATGATACAGGGAAGTAGGAATAATAATATATGTAATAATAATATATATAATATATATAATAATAATAACAGGACATCTTCAGTAGAAAAAGATACAGGGAAGGAAGAATAATAACAGGACATCTTCAGTAGAAAATGATACAGGGAAGAAGGAATAATAACAGGACATCTTCAGTAGAAAGTGAAACAGGGAAGAAGAAATAATAACAGGACATCTTCAGTAGAAGTAGATACAGAGAAGAAGGAATAACAGGACATTTTCAGTGCAAAAAGATACAGGGAAGAAGGAATAATAATATATGTAATAATAATAATAATATATATATATATATATATATATATATATATATATATATATAAATAATACCAGGACATCTTCAATAGAAAATGATACAGAGAAGAAGGAATAATAATATATGTAATAATATATATATATAATATATATATAATAATAACAAGAATTCTTCAATAGAAAATCATACAGGGAAGAAGGAATAATAACAGGACATCTTCAGTAGAAAATGATACAGGGAAGAAGGAATAATAACAGGATATCTTCAGTAGAAAATGATACAGGGAAGAAGGAATAATAACAGGACATCTTCAGTAGAAAATGATTCAAGGAAGTAGGAATAATAACAGGACATTTTCAATAGAAAATGACACAGGGAAGAAGGAATGATAATATATGTAATAATAATATATATAATATATATAATAATAATAACAGGACATCTTCAATAGAAAATGATACAGGGAAGAAGGAATAATAACAGGACATCTTCAGTAGAAAGTGATACAGAGAAGAAGGAATAATAATATATGCAATAATAATATATATAATGTATATATATAATAACAGGACATCTGCAATAGAAAATGATACAGGGATGAAGGAATACTGATATATGAATAATATATATATATATATATATATATATATATATAATATATATAATAACAATAACAGGACATCTTCAATAGAAAATGATACAGGGAAGAAGGAATAATAATATATGTAATAATAATATATATAATATATATAATAATAATAACAGGACATCTTCAGTAGAAAATGATACAGGGAAGAAAGAATAGTAATATATGTAATAATAATATATATAATAATAAGACATCTTCAATAGAAAATGATACAGGGAAGATTGAATAATAACAGGACATATTCAGTAGAAAACGATACAGGGAAGAAGGAATAATAATATATGTAATAATAATAATAATATATATATATATATATATATATATATATATATATATAGATATAAAATAGAGGTACATCTTCAATAGAAAATGATACATGGAAGAAGGAATAATATATGTAATAATAGTATATATAATATATATATTAATAATAACAGGACATCTTCAATAGAAAATGATACAGGGAAGAAGGAATAATAATATATGTAATAATAATATATATTATATATATAATAACTGGACATCTTCAGTAGAAAATGATACAGGGAAGAAGGAATAATAATATATGTAATTATAATATATATAATAATAACAGGACATCTTCAATAGAAAATGATACAGAGAAGAAGGAATAATAACAGGACATCTTCAATAGAAAATGATACAGGGAAGTAGGAATAATAACAGGACATCTTCAATAGAAAACAATACAGGAAAGAAGGAATAATAAGGCATCTTCAATAGAAAATGATACAAGGAAAGAAGGAATAATAATGTATGTAATAATATATATAGTATATATAATAGTAATAATAGGTCATCTTCAATAGAAAATTATACAGGGAAGTAGGAGTAATAACAGGCCATCTTCAGTAGTAACATTTAAAGAAAGCAATAAGAAGCTTAACATGATGGCTCTAGTACTTTAGCAGGGGCGGCTCATGCTATCGGTCTGCAGGACTACAGCCCTCCCACCTAGAAATAAAAGAAATACTGAACGTGAACCATAAACTTTAAAAAATATATTTTTTTCTTTTTTTACCGAGTACCGGAACTACCACGCATGTGCGGACTGCCCCGCAGATGCCAAGGAATCTCTGTGAACTCTGACTGCCTCAGTTAGCAGCCAGCCCAGATGCAGAGAAGGTATTTTTTGCCCTGCAGATGACTGCACAGAAGAGAGGACCTCCGGACTGCTTGAGCCGCAGACAGACCAATCAGGAGAGGAGGTAAGCAGGGATTTGAGCACTGGACCAATCAGGAATGAGGTAAGTTGAGTTCAGGAGCTCTGCAGGGAAGCGTTACATCGAGTGCAGGTTTTGCTGCTTCGGGACAATGGAGTTGGACCTGGTTTGCTTTCCGGATCCATTTACAGTGTGTGTGTGTGTGTGTGTGTGTGTGTGTGTGTGTGTGTGTGTGTGTGTGTGTGTGTGTGTGTGTGTGTGTTTGTGTGTGTGTGTGTGTGTGTAATGCCCTTGTTAACACATAGTGGTGGGTAGAAATACTCAGGCTTGAACCCTGTACATTGGATGCAGGAGACAAGGACCCGAATTCCCTACCCACCACTATTTGTAAAAAATTGCAGATTTTTGCCTCATATTTGTTCTGTTATCATAAAATCTGTGGTTTCTGTATTTTCATATTTCCTTGCAAAGGTTTGTAGTGCAGTGGTGCACTGGTAATATTGTTACCTGACAGCCTCAGGTTCTCTGGTTTGATTCTTGGCTGGGGTGCCTTCTGTATGGAGTCTGCATGTCCTCCCATCCCTTACAAAGATGTCTGGAGTGTTTCTCCCTGCTCTGCTGATATTTGGCTTTGTTTTGTTCCAAGTCAGACTAGTTTCCTGGTTAACAAATGTTTAAAAATAACAGGCATTTGAATTTCAGACTTCATATTCTTCAGAAAGTACATGGTAAAACAAAACCTTTTATTCTAGCAATTATAACATGGATATTTAAAATGTGCCTATATTTTTGGTACTGTATTCTCCCATTATTGGCCTTGTCCAGGTATTTTGTGCTAAGGTTGAGAGCTATGGTGAGAACTGAATTCACTGAATATGTTTGGCAGCTGTATTCCCACATTATTGGCTTTTTTCAGGTGTGTTTTGCTAAGAGGTTGACAGCTATGGTGAGAACTGAATTCATTAAATAGTAGCCATTTAAGTTTGTCTTCCTCTGTTTCAGCTGATTTGGCATAGTGGTATGTTTCTCTGACTGTTTTGCACAGGGGCCCCTGGGTTCAAGACGTGGCAGTGAAATGTATGGTGGTAACACAGCATTTTATTCTAGCAACTTTCCAACATTATACAAGCAGTGTTTAAAATGTGTCCCTGGTTTTTGGCCTTTTGTCCTCCCCAATAAATTTTGGCTTTTTTCCAGATATCTTGTGCTGCAAAGTTCAGAGATACAGCTGAGTGTTGAGTAGATTTTACAAGGAGCTGAGAGCTGCAGGGGAACAAAAGTTTAGTGCTGCTTATGCTAAGTCTGCTTGCATTGTTAATAGCACAACAGGTATTGTGCTTGCTTTTGATGCAGAAGGCTGTGGGTTCTACTCCTACAGTAGGGAGATGCATTGCTGATGCTGTACTGTGTTGTAAAGGGGTGAATGCTGCAGTCCTTTTTGGAGACAATACCTAGTAAGTATGAACCTGTTATCACTTTGCTATCCATTCCCTATTGCAATATTACTAGCTTCTCATTTTTTTAATGCATGCAACATAGGCAATTTATTCTTCAAGGGCAACAGGCACTTTATTTGTAGATGAAACAATGACATATAAAGTTGTTTGCTAGAAGCAACCTCTTTATTAGTTACAGATTTCTTTAATGTGGATTTTACTACTTCAGAGATTGTGCATATTTACTGATACTGGTGGACTATAGAAGGTTGAGTAGACGTTTTATGATGGAAATGTTATGAATTGGGCAGTTTTGTCATTGGTGCATGCATTTTGTTTCATTGTTTACTGGAAAAATGTTCAAAACAATAAATTTAAAATGCCCTCTAACAACTGGACTGTATTGTACAAGGAATATAATGTAATACAGTCAGGAAGGTGTATCAAGGAGCATGTGTATGTTTCATGTTCAAGGGGCCTATGATTTTGAAAACAGCCCAGAGTTAATCTTTATCTGCCACTGGCAAAATGTATTTTCTTTGAATGTGGGTTTCAATGCTGTTTCAATGCATGTGAGTTTCAAGGGCAGAGAAGTTTTAATGCTAAGTCTGTTTTCATTGTGAGACTGCATTGCTTTGTTTAACAGATATCTATTAGGGTTTGTGTGTAAAATGCAAAATAAAACTTTCTAAATCATTGCAGAAGTAAAGCAGTATGCACATTACAGTGTTTATGGTAAATGGGAAAAATAATCAAGGAATGGGACGTTGGAATGGCTGCAGGGGGGAGGCTCCATTCGACCATGATTTTGTGAGGGGGGGAAGGGTAGCAAACTCAGACAGCCCCGGCTGAACTATACCTCTTAGTTGTTCATATTTTTGCAGAATGAATAGATATTTGCTTCTTATTTTTGGTTTGTTCCTCATAAAATTTGTGGTTTTCTAGCAAATCATTTGGGAATGAAGTCACTAAATGACAGACATTGAGTTTTAGATGTCATAACCTTCAGAAAAATGCATGCTAATTCAAGACCTGTTATTTTATCAACTGTCTTAAGTTTATACAACAGCAATTTTAGTAGTGTTTGTATGTTCCCCCAATATATTTGGCCTTGTCCAGATTTCCTACATTAAGAGGTTGAGAGGTACGTGCAAATCACTTTGTAGAATTAGGAATATCCAAACCTCTCAATTGTCCCCAATTTTGGCTCAAAATGTTGCTCTCCCCTAATAATCCCTCCTCCAAAATGGTAATTTTGGAAGAAAAATGTGGAGGGTTTACAATTATATATAACTGTAATGATTAGAGTTATAGATTACTTTTATTTCAGAAATGCATGTAGATGCTCTTATTTTGTTAGCTGCTCATGTTAACAGTGTTAATATTAAAAAAGTGTCCCTTTTTTGACAGGTTCCCAGCTGTATTGTGTGGCAACTTTATATTTTTGCATCACATTTTTGGTCTGTTTTTTCATAAAATTGTGGTTTTCTGGCAAATTAGTGGCAAGTCATTAAAGATTGATGTTAGAAAATAATGGCAGACATTTGAGTTTCAGATTGTATACCCTTCAGAAAATTTGTACTAATGCAAGATCTACTACTGTTTTATTATCTAAGTTAATAAGAGCAATATTTAAAAATTGTCCTTATTTTTGGGCCTGTGTCCCACTTCTAGTTCTATGTATGGCTTTGTCCAGATTTCTTGCTCTGAAGTTGAGAGCTATGAGTGTCAGAGCCATCACTGTCAGCCAGAGACATTTCAAATTATGACATACTTGTTGCACCCCACTCCCCATTGTAGTGGCTCTGGATGTGTCCAATGAAGGCAAGGAGCAGTTATGCAGTGTAAGTGTGCAGAGTATTCCCCCATCCAAGGTAGACCACAAGTACGACTGTGGCTTTTCATCTGTCCTTGATTTTGCAGAATGTTCTGGTTTTCTGTCAGACTTTTATACTCTTGATTTATGCTTCTTATTATTCAGGAAATGCATGCTGTCACAGTGCCCTGTTGCTCTGTTTAAGTAGAAATGATTTAATGAGCATCAGGTAAGCTTGTCGGAGATTGTAAGATGCAAGTAAGCATTAATAAGCATACTGTTAAAGAATTACCAGCATTGAAAGCCTTTTCGTTGTTGCCATGCAGAGAATATTTACATAACTAGATAATGTATAAGCCTTGGGTATTGAAATGCATATGACAGTATTTGTAATAAAAGGACAGGATTACAGTATTTTCAGAAGCTCATTACATTTATTGGAGACTTGCAGTCATCTTTTGTTGGAGACTTGCAGTCATCTTTGCAGGCTTAGCCGTAAAATAAATAGAATTCCAATCTATCATGTGTGGTCCATAACTTGTACAGGAATCCTTTAAGCAATTTATCTTGAGCTTGTTTCTTGTTTGCTGTTCATTCTTTATTTTGATCATGTCTTCCCCATGAAACAAGTAGATAGTTGTGTCAGGCAGCAGGTCTTTTATGGATAAGAAACAATTTTACAAGTTGGGGGTATCACAGAGATTGCTACTTTCAGCATGTTACTTGGTAATGTTATAAAGCTGAATATAAATTATAATTAGAACTGCAGTGCAAGGAGTAGTGGTTTGAGCTGAGTGCTGTTTGTTTTTTATACTTTATTTTGACTGGCATTCCAGTAATGTATTTAAAAAGTAATTTATTTTTTCATGCCTTACAACCTGTTTCCATCTGGATATTAAGTAAGTTGTCATGTAGCCAATGCATTGAAATATGTTTTTCTTCTACACTTCATTTTGTCTTGATTGGGCTCTCATAATGACTGTTTGGCACCCAAGACTGCATATTTAATTAAAGTTCCAGTTGTTGTGGTTTTGAGCATAGCTCCACCCCTTTCTAGTTGGCCACACCCCTTCCCATTGGCCCCATCCATTCAGCTGTCTCAGCAACCATTTAGAAAGATGTAGAAATAAGTGATAAAGCTAATTCTCTGAGAATGTCACTATCAGAAGGCTACAGAGATTTTTAGAAGTTCACAGTAGGTTTGTGGGAAGATTTTTAAACAGCACTTCCAAAGACAAATTGTGATTTTTTTGACCAAGCCATTGAAGGTATATGTAGGGGTCTAATCGTCAGGAAAAGGAGATAAGGTAAAAGTTGCAGCAGGTATAACAAAAATCAGTATAGCACTGTACTCGAAATGTGAACATTAACAATCAAGGTGCAGCTTGGAGAATCGTTTTTTGAAACAACCAGGGAAAACAATTAAAAATTGAAAGCTAAGAAAAGGAATACTGTGTTTCTTTAAAGTAGAGATTGGATGAATTAACTTTAATCATCTTCTGTGTCAATCAAATATATTATAAGTAGGATTTTTACCTTAGGGTTGTTGTATTAGCAATGGTTATTTTGACTCCCCCTTAGTATGATATTTAGTATGGAAATATGATTACATGCGGTATTGTGAATTTTTAATTATTTGTAGTACTGCCATCATGTCTCAATGGCATGGAGGAGGAGAAGTCATTGCTGGAGTAACACCAGCTAACCCATTATTGGACTACACTATCATCTAACAGAAGCTTTTTACTTTTATAACAATACATATTATTGGAAAACAGTCAAAATTTCTTTTTGCTGAGAAATGTTTACATAACAGGTTTAAAAAGAGGTGAAAATGTACTGTACAGTCTAATAACTGACAACAAAGTTTTGTTTTCCAGGGCTGAGCGATTCTTTACTGTAAAAAAAATACCTTACTGTAAAAGTATCCTAATTTAATATAAAATATGTTTAGAATAGATGTCTTTTTAAAAAAGTAAAAATAATCTAAAGAACTGGAGAAAAGCATGGCACGCATGTTTATGTAGTCAGACTGCATGACCGCAATACTTGCAGAAATGTACATTAAATACAAAACAGGTTATGTATGTCTAAATATAGTCATTGCAAATCCTCAGACCCAATGACAGCATGTTAAAGTACAAACAAAGTGCAACACAATTACTCTGCTCTGTGTATTTGCATTGCCTTTAAAGAGAACTAGAATTAAATGTCACTGATATTATGTGGTGCTGGGAAAAGATTTCATCTGTAAATTATTTTTTTTTATCAAGACAGTCATGGGTTATTTATTAGTTTAGTATTAGTTTTTCACTACAAGTTACTCAATTCTGTTTAATCAGATATCTGTGTGTGTGTGTGTGTGTGTGTGTGTGTGTGTGTGTGTGTGTGTGTGTGTGTGTGTGTGTGTGTGTGTGCATACATGTGTAGTCAGCACTTAATATGGCTTGCAAAAGTTTACATTTCTTGTCGGGTGTGCATGTTATAGTACTTGTTTATTTCACCGTCATTTTTCATTGGAAAAATATCTATGTACCACATTGTTGAAAGGAATAATTATAGCACAGTCAACACCTTTATTAAATGTTCTCATAAAAAGCATGCCACAATTCTGTGTTGCAACTTTTTTATTGCATTTTTGTAGTATCAGATTAATTTATGTATCCATCATCAGCTCTACTGGCAAGATGGTTTGAAAACATATTATGCTGAGGAATATTCAGATTTTTTTTTTTAACTACCATTATAAACAATTTAAATCAGATGAAGGTATACCACATTGTATTGCATTTTACATGAGCACATACTTTAGAAAATATTGGGTTCCTATTACGTGATAGAATGTTTAGGTTAGTGAATACCTAAACATCGATCTGGTAATAGCAAAAGCAAAAAAAACACAAACCGCCAATTTAACGCAGGGCACGTATTCCCTTGGCCGTTATGCGGATTTTGTTCCTTTCACCAATGTAGACTGATCTCGGGGTTGGTATATTTAGTTAGGGGGTGGGGGTGAACAAAGCTCCCAACTTTATTTTGGTTTAATTTTTTTTTTTTTTTTTTTTTTTTTGCGGCCAAGGGAATTCATTCCCTATGTTAAATCGGCCATTCGCTGTTTTTATTTTTCAATATTACCAGGTCAATGTTTAGGTATTCACTACATACCAAAAGGGACACTGTATTCAATGATGGCTCTGATAAGAGAAGAAGTAAAGTGGTTGGATAACTTCTTTGGATCAGGAAAATATTCCCTTCAAAATTAACTGGGCCTGATAGAAGAACTTCCTGACTATGGTGGAAACATGACTGAATGGGAGAGTTATCTACATAAGTACCTAGATCTATTATGACCAAATATTTTCCCCACCCCACCCGCATTTTCTGCTGTGTCTTCAGTTGGTATAGTAACAGCTGCATTCAAATTGCTGGAACCTGTGTTCTGAGAGACTGCCTTACAGATTATCTTCAATTATACAGAGCTGAGTATATTTTTTTTGGTTATAGCGTTTAATTGTTAATCACAAAAAAGGACGTGTCCAAAGTAAAACTGGTAATACAAAAAACGGACACAACCGGAAACACTGGCACTTTCAAAAACAGTCCCTCTCAGTGTAAAATTGTTGAAAAGAAGTTCTTTCCTCAGGGTACATACAAAGTAACCACAAACCACAGGTAGTAAAACTCGAACTGGTTGTAACTCCAGACACGCTGTTGCAGAAATAAGTACAAATGTTGTCACAGCTTTAACGTTTATTCACTCCGTTTTCGTTACACAACTTCATCAGAAGCATACAAGGTCCTCCCCACAATACCTTATATACCTAAACCAATTAACAAACTAATTGGTTTCCTAATTTAAAAGGCATACAATCTTAATACTTTGAAAGTTATTATAAAAAAACTTGTTAAAATTCTATTTAATGTGTTAGTATAAATTATATACCATCACTGTACCATCATTAAATACACAACCCCATAAATATGGGTAAAAATGCAATGTGGACAAAAATAAAAAGTTTTTTGTTTTAAAACCAAAACCTTCCCAAATTAACAGTAAAAAGCAATGAATGATTGCTTTTCCTAGGTCTTGTTTTGTTAGAGTTTGGCTGCTCTTAGTTTAAGTACAGGTCCCAGGGATATCATACCATTCAAACCAGGGGGCTTAGTCGCTTCAAGGGTAATTTGCCAGTAAAGCTCCCTGTATTCTACCCTGGTCTCAATTTAATGATGGTACAGTGATGGTATATAATTTATACTAACACATTAAATAGAATTTTAACAAGTTTTTTTATAATAACTTTCAAAGTACTAAGATTGTATGCCTTTTAAATTAGCAAACCAATTAGTTTGTTAATTGGTTTAGGTATATAAGGTATTGTGGGGAGGACCTTGTATGCTTCTGATGAAGTTGTGTAAAGAAAACGGAGTGAATAAACGTTAAAGCTGTGACAACATTTGTACTTATTTCTGCAACAGCGTGTCTGGAGTTACAACCAGTTCGAGTTTTACTACCTGTGGTTTGTGATTACTTTGTATGTACCCTGAGGAAAGAACTTCTTTTCAACAATTTTACACTGAGAGGGACTGTTTTTGAAAGTGCCAGTGTTTCCGGTTGTGTCCGTTTTTAGCGTTTAATTGTTGCTTAGATCTGTGTTGAAACTGTTGTCTCATTGTTCTGAGAGACTGATCTGCAAATATACAGAGCTGAGAATATTTTTTGGGTTTTAAAGTTTGTACTGTTAGTTGTTGCTTAGATCTCTGTTGAAACTGTTTTGTCCCACTCAATTTTTGGTTTGTAGTTTAAATTTGGTGGCTTTTGCAGTTGCAACTGTAGATTTGATCTGGGACACTCCCACAGTCCCATCTCTTTACCACATTCTACCTAATAAACTCTTTCTGCATTTGCTTTTAGTCCTTTTTAATTTAATTGCATTTTTTAAACTGTGTTTGTTCTAATATTGCTGCAAACTCAAGTGTGCTAGCTTGCACTGCATGTGAATTGTTTTTTACTACTGTTTTTGCTACTTTTCTGTAAAAAAAAAAAAAAAAACTGTAAGCCTGTTTCATACCTTTCTTGTAACTAGTGTTCCAGATACAGATTTGCTGTATCCAGGACTATATGTAAGCTTCTGAGCCCCCCAAGCCTTTCTGTGTAGGAGGGAAGCCTTCTAGCTTATCAGTGGGAGTGGTAAGCACTAGGTAACCTGTCTACCACATAAGGAGTGGTTCTGGCCCAGAAATTGTAGTTATTTGCTGTTTGGGCAATCTCTTTCATCTCTCTTAACTTTCTGATTTGAAAGCCTGCATTTGCACTTGTTTCTGTCCTGTAACTTGTCTAGTGCAGATACAGATTCTTAGTTTTAGCACTTAAATTTGCTTGTTCATGCTCAGCACTTGTTCAGAACTTGTAAGCATTAAATAAGCTACTAATTACTATAGCACTCTATCTTCCTCATTAGCTAGAGGAAAACAGTTTTTGTACTTACTTTTCTCACTTGCTTAGAGAAAAACAGCTCTTGTACTCACTTTCCTCACTTATCTAGAGGAAAATAGTTTTTTATTCAGGCATGTCCAGGGGTCAGCTCCCAGTGTTCTCTCCTGTCTATCTGATGAATTTGGGCATCTTGAGGCAATGTAGAAATTGCCTCATGTACACTGACAACCCTCTCCTCCTACCACCCAACACTACAACCTGTGAGAGATGCACTTATCTAGCCAAACTGGAGGTAAAGCTCTCTCTAACCAAGACTGAACTTGACAGTCATGAGGAGAAGGTAAACATTTGCACCACACTACACTCACAACATAGTCTTACTAACCCTACACCACCAAAATCCACACACAGTAACACAAAAACATTTGCGGAGGCTCTCAATAATAATCTGTCTAAGCAACAGAAACCTCCAAAGCAGAAACGCAAGCAACCTCCATCCCCCAACACAACCCAAATGACACATAACCCACAAACTCAGTGTGCCACTCAACCACAGCCAATAAGGCAAAACAACGTACCCGACACACTAGTCATAGTTGACTCTATAGTCAGGCACACTGATGTCCCACTCACCAGGCTAGACATGGAGAAGGTGACTGTCAGCTGCCTGTCGGGTGCCAGGATCTGCCATATAACCCATGCACTCAGGTCATTCCACACCAAGTACAAATATGACTCTGTCATTGTCCATATTGGTGTGAATGACCTGAGACATACCTCCCTGGACTACATGAAAAGAGACATGGAAGAGCTCTCCGATCTTGTAACCCAGGGAAGTTTGACCCTAGCCCTGAGTAGCATTCTGCCATTGCCCAGAATGATACTGCAGTACAAGGACAAAATGATTGACTTCAACAATTGGTTAAGCTTCTGGTGTCATTCTAAGGGGATCCAGTATTTGTCTGCTTGGGATGACATGGTCGACAGACCACAATGCTTTTCCACAGATGGCCTGCACCTGTCGCCCCTGGGATTCCAGATACTGGCTAAGGCTCTTGCTGCCCCTATAGTGCCTTTTTTAGGCAGGGTTCAAATAACAAATTCACCACCATAACAGGAACAGGCAAACAAAAACTGAAGGTAATGCTACTCAATGTTAAAAGTCTAAATCTCAAAATGCACTTACTCGAGGCACTCCTTAAAATGGAGAACATCGATATCTGTGCAGTGACTGAGACCTGGTTCAAGGCCCCCACCCCCATTAAGGAAACCACAGTAAAAATTTTCTCCAAAGCCAACTTCATGCTTCTTAAGACAGAAGTGGTGAACTTCATGACACCCATGCAGATGGACAATACAGATACAACTGCTGAATCATACACAAATGCACGCTATAAGCACTTACACGAGTGCATGGATCGTGCTATCCCAAACAGAACCAAGACGCTATCCTCCAAAAAAAGGAAGCCAATCTGGTGGTCCCCTGCCATAAACAAACTACACAACAGAAAGAAGAAACTGTTGCAAAAGAGAGTAAAATCCCATGAGTGGAGGAGCTCCCTGGTCAGCCTCAGTAAGAAGGTGAGATCCCTTATAAGATCCTCCAAAGCTAGCTATGAAAACAAAATTGCCACTAAATCCAAGAACAACCACAAAGCATTCTATAGCTATGTCAAGAATCTAGATGGCAACACCCAGATCTGCTCTGAGTTACAGCACAAAGGCATGGAAATTACAGAACCAACTGATATTGTCAACATCCTGGCAGATCAGTTCAGTGCTAAATTTACCCCCCTCTCACCCCCTAAAGGGCCCATATCTATAAGGGAAGAATGTAGAGTCCCTGTAATCACAACTATAGAGGTAAAAGCTGCACTCTCTAAAGACAAAAACACAGCATCCATGGGACCGGACAACATCCCAGGCTGCGTTTTACATGAACTTCAAAACGAACTGGCTCCCCACTTAAGCACCATGTTCAATAATAGCCTCACATCAGACTTTGTGCCCACTGAATGGTGCACAGCAACAGTTATCCCACTCCACAAAGGGGGAGCCACCACTGATCCCGAGAACTATCGACTTATTAGCCTGATGAGCCTGGTCTGCAAGGCCATGGAATGTATCATCATGGAACTCATAAACAAAGACATTAGTAACCTCCAAACTCTGGATCCCACCCAGTTCAGGTTTGTGAAAGGCAGATCATGCCTCCTGAACCTAGTCGACTTCTTTGAGGCAGTCACCAAAGCCGTAGATGAGGGTAAGGTGGTTCACACAGCCTATCTTGACCTCGTCAAGGCTTTCGACACCATCCCCCATTCTGGAATTGTAGCTAAACTCACTAAACTAGGTATAAATCCCTACGTCCCTATTAAATGCCTCTTTTGGAATGTACCTCACAAAACATCTGCAGCAGCTGGAAAGGCCACAGAAGTACCTCACAAAGAGAATTACTGGCCTCAAACAAATGCCCTACACTGACCGCCTCAAAAAACTCCAGCTTTACTCCATAGCATATTGCCTACTCCGAGGTGATCTCAGCCTAACATATAAAGCTATGTCAAACCCAGAACTGTTGGACATGCTACATCTAAAGAAATCCCAATCCCTCCAAGCTACATGCTCTAGGGACCTAAACCTTGTCACCACAATAAACAGGACATGCTGGAGGGATAGATTCCTGTCCCAGAGACTTCCTATACTCTGGAACAAGCTACTCATCTATGTCAAGCAAAGTTCTTCATTAGCACTCTTCAAGAAAAATCTTGATGAGTGGATGGGAAATAGGAAATACACCCCGGGGATCACTTCTGTGTCTCTGCTGGACAGTGGAACAGGAAAACAACTTTCTTGGGTGGTGGAAGCTATGGTACCTTGCTGGCTAGGCTTACGTAAGCCCTTGGGCTGATAGCCTAGTACCTACCTATGAACCTATATTTGAAGAATACTATTTATGACATATGAGGAAGCAGCAACTTTTCTGCCAAACACTGCTAAAGTGCACTTCCTTTAGTTTGAGACCATTTTCAATGCCCTATATCTGTGCATTGTTCAGTCCTTGCCACAGCTGTATTGCTTCATGGGTGAGCAGATTGCACTGTGCCTAGTTTGCAGCCATCAGCCACTTGAGATATTGTATTGGATGTCAACAAAATAAATGCCGACCAGGAAAGGGCTAAGAAATTATCCCCACAGCACCCTATTAGTTATAATTTTACATTTAGGGAGGGAACCAGCAACTTCCACAATCTGAGATCTGTTGGAAAGCTAATTTGCAAACCAGTGGATAATGTATGGGCTTACAATAAGCTTGGCTAATTATTTAATAATTCCAGTATGAGGGATAGTGTCAAAAGCCTTGGCCAGGTCAAGATACACAGTGTATACAGAATAATCACTTTCCCTACCCCCGTAACCTTTTCAAAGAAGCTTACCATGTTCAGGAGACAGGACCTGCCCTTTGCAAAAACAAACAGACTCGGATATAGATCAGTTAAATCCTTATACTCTCATCATTTACACAGCTTGGTACAATACTTACCCTGTGCCTATTGCAATATAGTG
This sequence comes from Protopterus annectens, assembly GCF_019279795.1. Lineage (NCBI taxonomy): Eukaryota > Metazoa > Chordata > Ceratodontiformes > Protopteridae > Protopterus > Protopterus annectens. Next base: position 448,722,799 of record NC_056738.1, read on the forward strand.
TCTAGTAAATGTCATCTACACTGCACTGAGTAATACTTACCCTATTAAATGTCATCTACACTGCACTGTGTAATATTTACCCTATACGTATTGCAATATAGTGTCTAGTAAATGTCATTTACACTACATTGTGTAATACTTACCCTATTAAATGTCATCTACACTGCACTGTGTAATATTTACCCTATTAAATGTCATCTACACTGCACTGTGTAATATTTACCCTATACATATTGCACTAAAATGTCTAGTAAATGTCATTTACACTACATTGTGTAATACTTACCCTATTAAATGTCATCTACACTGCACTGTGTAATATTTACCTGATACGTATTGCAATATAGTGTCTAGTAAATGTCATTTACACTACATTGTGTAATACTTACCCTATTAAATGTCATCTACACTGCACTGTGTAATATTTACCCTATACCTATTGCACTAAAATGTCTAGTAAATGTCATTTACACTACATTGTGTAATACTTACCCTATTAAATGTCATCTACACTGCACTGTATAATATTTACCCTAGGCGTATTGCAATATAGTGTCTAGTAAATGTCATTACACTACATTGTGTAATACTTACCCTATTAAATGTCATCTGCACTGCACTGTGTAATATTTACCCTATACGTATTGCAATATAGTGTCTAGTGAATGTCATTTACACTACATTGTGTAATACTTACCCTATTAAATGTCATCTACACTGCACTGTGTAATATTTACCCTATACGTATTGCAATATAGTGTCTAGTAAATGTCATTTACACTACATTGTGTAATACTTACCCTATTAAATGTCATTTACATTGCATTGTGTAATATTTAACCTATACGTATTGCACTATAATGTCTAGTAAATGTCATTTACACTGCCTTGTGTAATGCTTACCCTATACATATTGCACTATAGTGTCTAGTGTCATTTACCCTGCCTTGTATAATACTTATCCTATACATATTGCACTATAATGTCTAGTAAATCTCATTTGCACTGCATTGTGTAATACTTACCCAACACTTATTGCACTATAGTTTCTATTATTGATATTTATAAGTTTTCTATAATCCAGCCTTTTATTCTCAGTAACTGATATTGTTAATCTTCATTACTTCAACCTTTAATCTCTGTAATTTTACAGTCTAACCTTTATTTCTCTATAAACCCTACACTTCTGTTAACAACCTTTCATTCTACCACCTCCTTTCTTTTTTATTATCCTACTGCTATTAATTTGTCCAATTCTTTTTAATTCCAACACCTCTATATTTCTGTCTGCCATGGTCTGATGTACAGTATATGTAACTTGTATAATTTTTGTATCTCTGTAGCTAATGTTGAAATTACATGTGGAGCTTTTCTCTCCAGGCCTCCACTGAAAAGGGGTATGCTAGTCATCCCTGATAGACTAATTATTATTATAATAATAAATAAATTATCCCTCCAAAAATTAGTTCTGCTATGGTATGTTACATGGATTTGCCTATAAGGCTGGTAAAACCAATGGGTCTATAATTATATGGGTCTGTAGAGCCCCCCCCCCCCTTTGTGTAAGGAAGTCACAGTGGCTGTTCTCCATGCATCAGGAATAAACCATGCAGACAAGCTGAGGTTGCACAGTCTAAGCAGAGGCTCAGAGTGCAAACTTGGCACTGAAGACAATGTAGCCTTGTATGTTGTTTAATGCATATATGTATTCTTTTCAGCATTTAAAAGGATTCTAAGAACTTGTTTCAGTGTGACTTTAGGGGAAACTAATTCTCAGGGAAAGTAGGGGCAACAGTGTGAGTAGGAGAGATATTTTGTCTGCTAATATATTAGCTATATCCTTAAGAATGGATGATATTATGGACAGGTTCAGCGTATTGCTGGACATTATTCTTTAATTAGCTAATATAACTGAAGAATTATTTGTAATTTCCTTTGGAATCTGTAGCAACCTTAAGTTCATACTCTGCTTTACATTTTCTCATACTGCTTTTAGGTTCCTGTTTGGCATGTTTCAGTGTAGTCTTCAGGTAAGGAGGTGGGGATTACTTGCAGCGTTACATTATTTTCCTGATTTTCTTACACACTTTATTAACTTGGGAGTTCTACCACACAGGTTTATTCCTGAATTTGCTCTTATATTTACGGCATATGGGTACTGACTTTTGTATTTAACTGTTTAGGAGCTGGTAAAAGTCAGAGTTGAATGTGGCAGTTCTCTCCATTGTGTCCTTTACAAAGGATTATTGGGAATTTTGCATAGGTCTTCTACAAGCTGCTTTAGGTTTGCCTTGGAGAAGTCCATAAAGATGTTCTCATTTGGAGGTGAGCTAGTGCCAGTAGACCTTGTAGGGAAGATGACTGATCTGTAGTTGCATTTAATGTGGGATTAGGAGGTGCAGGGTGGGAGTGCAGTGGGTGATACGTCATAAGGACTAGGTCAAGCTCAATGGTGCAACAGGTGGCTCACATTCCTTTAGTGCAAGAAGACCAGAAGGCTGCATGTTCTATTCCCACTCCAGGTGATTGCATTAATAGTGCACTGCAGTACGAGGAAGGTACTGTATTCCTGTGTGTGTCATCCTTCGGATGAGATGTTAAACCATGATTCTTTCTGACTGAGTTAGTGGCCGTGCGAGTGGATGTAAAATATTTCATGTACCTATCCAAAACAGTAGGGGAGTTATTTATATAACCCACATATGCTAATTACACAACTTTACAGTATTTTAAAACAATTTCAAGATTTGCATGACAGTTACAGTATTTTCAATATTTTGAGTATATACAATACACATGTACATTGGCATAAGTCCTTCTGATCTACCAAAATTAAAAAAAAAATAATAAATCATTGCTCCACACCTCTTCTCCAACAATCAAAATCATAGCATTTCCAAAATGTCTGCAAGAATCTATGTCTTATTAAGTAAAAATTATCTTAAGCTTTCATTTCAGATTTCCTGTATCCCCCAAAAGATTATTTTATCAATCCTTTTCTTAATACCAACATTTTTCCCATAACATCTTTAAATTCATATTTATTTTCACAATCTCTGCTTTATCTTCCTTGTAACTCAACATCCTAAAAAGCATGTTCAAGTGATTCTATTTGAGTACACTATATACACAGCCTATCATGTTTTCTCTTATGTAACACACTTTAAAAGTAATTTGTTAATCTTTAGTCTCCATAAAGAAATCCTGACACATCTTGACACATTCAAATCTTGAACTTCTTTCTCTTATAGCCTAAAATATCTAATTTCCAATCCTTCTCAAGGATTAATGCATTAAGATTACACATCACTTTATGGCATCTTTATTTCTATGTTTTTTAATTCTTTCGTATTAATTTTCCATAGTAATGTTTTCTGGTACTCCTCATTCATAAACTTTTTCCCTTTTACCTCCATTTATTTTATCCCAGAATGCCCCATGCTTAATGTCATAAATGTTCATAGGTGAATACTAGACTAACTACCCTGAAGGGCCATTTTAAGCTTAGCTGATAACCTGAGGTCAGAATCAAACCCTCGTATCTTATCATTATGAGGTCAAGGTCTTAATCATTATGCAAAACCCAACCCCTAATGAATAGAAACAAGTTAGAATGGAATAAAAAAATGGAGATGGTCTATATTTGCTCAAAAAAGTGTGTTGAAAGAACAATAATTATGAAGGAATGGGATCTGTCTGCATTTACTGAGAAGTATGAGGTGTTATGGAAGTACAGTAGTTATAATGGATTTTCAGGTACAAAAGCAAGACCATTTGGAAGCAAAGTACAGTTTTAGTTTATCAAGAAATCTTTGTTGATGGTTTCATTTCTTAGGTATGGAGGACAGAGTTCCTTAACTTAGTGACATAAACACTATAAAGGGAGTCACTGTGAGAATTTACTGTGCTGCCATAGAACTAAAAGCTTGTAAACCTCACCCTACCTAGACAGTTTAAGCCAGTAAGGATGATTAGTGAGATCAGAAGAAATAGAAAATACACAGAATTATCTCTTGACGCTGAATAGAAAATATCTCCATTAGACCTTACCTTGCTGCCCTGCATTTTTTCCACTATAGTTTTAGCAATTAAGCAATTTTTTTTCTATCTTTCGACATTATAAGTACCAGTATAAGTTCAAAGATGCTGTATGCACAATAGGATGTATTCAACTTAACCCTCCTCTTTCTCTTTCCAGATAAAGAAATCCTCTTCTTACTGGGTTTAATCCTTATATGACAATAAACAGCGACTGCATAATGTTTGTATCTTTTTCACATGGGTATATGTATACACGTACACATCCTATATAACCTAAAACTACCTAAAATAATGGAAGTAATCAAATACACTTCCTTATTAAATGACAAATGAGCACATACAGGAACATAAACACAACATAAATTCAGGGGGGGGTTTGTCCTAGAATTAATAGATACTAATGACAGTGGAGGAAATATTAAAATTAGAACTGAAGCTTGTGAACAAAAATGGATATTGTATTTTAAGGCTGAGAAAGCACCAGGCATTAATGAGGCCGTATCTTTAAAACCGTTTCTTTATACATGTCCTTACAAGCATTAAAGCACACTGGTTCTTTAAAAGTTAATTGTATTTGATGGAAGCAGCCTCTGTGATAGGTTGTGTTTTTTAAAACTTTTGACTATGTTCATTGAATTTGTCTGATGAAGCAGGCTTGAACCATAAAAAACGGTTACTAGCTATTTTATTTTATTAAAGATTTTTACTTCTGCCTACTTGGGACTTAGCATTTTTTTTTTAATTTTAGTTATTTTTCTCTGTACTATTGCTTCATCCTGCAGTTTAGTTGCATTTTATTTTTTACACTTTGGTGCTTGAATTAACTTGCCACATTTGTTGTTAGATTCGCCTTTCTCATCCCATAGTCATGCTCAAAGGGCAGTCCTGCCTTAGACCTCCCTTCACACGCATATTGGCTCAGTAAACAATCTATTAATTATTACTCTAACCTTGTTGTTATTATTATTATTATTATTATTATTATTATTACATGAGCAAATGCCTTGTTTATGTCTCTCACCATTAATTTCACACCAATCTCTCCATATAGTATGTCAGCTATTACCTCTTTTACTACAATTAATGATTCATGACTTCTTCTGCCTTTAAATCCATACATATTAGGTAGTATTACTTCATGTATAATCTTCTCCAACCTCATTTGTAATATTTTCATTTTTTTATAGTCTGCATTATTCAGTGTAATCAGCCTCCATTATTTATATCATTTATTTCTCCTTTTTCTATATAAACCTTATAATACCTCCATATATATTATTTTCCAGCACTCCATTCTCAAACCATTCATTCAATATTTCAACAGAAAAACTTTCTCTGTTGCTAATTAAATTTTTATATCGACTCATTTCATGGTCTACAATATATTTCCAGATAGTCTTTTTACACCGTTTTTTTATTTTATAATATTGTAATTTTCTCCCACTACAATCCAAATGCACAAATAATCCAAAACTATGTGATTGTAGTTCCACTGTCTTTTTCTGTAAAATGCTCACACAACAAAAAGGAGTTCATTTCTGTTTTCAGTAATCCTCTATTACTTCCTGTATTTTTTTAACATCATAACTGACTGATTTTTTTTTATTATTATTCCTCAAATCACAGTTAAGATTTTCCATTATAATAGTGTTCGTGTTAACCATAAGATAATGTATTATTTTTTTGAATAACTGCTCCCATTCCTTAACATTAGTACATGCATAAACCTCCATTAATTTGAATATATTGTTTTCCCATCTGATATCTATCACAGTTAATCTTCCAGCATAAACAATAAGAATGTCTAATAATTTAGCTCTTAAGTTGAACAGAAACATCACCCCTGGTCATTGTTCATAGGTTGGCACTGGGCTATCTGCCCGAAGGCATATATTAGCCCAGCCATGTTGTGCGGTATTCACCGCCCCTTTAGTAGTTCCCTAGACCCTTGTACTAGCAGCTAGTACCCTTGGCCCCTATCTAGTAGTGCTGTTGGTGTGATCCCCAGTGTGAACTTTCTGTTACCCATCCACTCATCAAGGTTCCTCTTGAAGAGTGATAGGGGCTCTGACTAATGTAGATCAGGACCCTGTTCCATAGTAAGAAAAGTCTCTGCGAAGGGAATCTGTCCCTCCAGCATGTTCTATTCATTGTTGTGTTGAGGTTTATATCCCTAGAGTGTGTAGCTCGAGTAGATCTGGTTTTGCTAAGATGGAGCATGTTCAACAATTCTGGGTTGGACATGGCTCTGTACGTTAGACAGAGATTGCCTCTGAGAAAGCAGTATGCAACAGAGAACATAGGTTCATAGGTAGATACTAGGCTGTCTGCCCTAGGGCATTTATAAGCCTAGCCAGAGTGTATTTGGCTTCCGCCTCCCTATTAGATTAGCCTACTGTGCCTCTGTAAAGTAGGTCACAGAAGGTACACTTTTAAGATTAGTTTACTGTGTGTCTGTCTAGCAGGGACACAGGAGAGATCCCAGGGGTGAATTTGCGATTTCCCATCCATGCGTCCAAATTTCGCTTGAAGAGGGTCAGTGAGGGGCTATGTCTAACATGAATTGGGATTCTATTCCAGAGTGAGGGGAGCCTCTGGGAAATGAATCTGTCCCTCCAGCATGTCCTATTTATTTTTGTGCTGAGGTTTAGGTCTCTGGAGCGTGTAGCTCTAAGGGACTTGGATTTTTTGAGGTGGAGCATGTCCATTAATTCTGGGTTTGACATGGCTTTGTACGTCAGGCATAGATCGCCTCTGAGCAGGAGGTAAGCAGCTGAGTAGAGCTGGAGTTTCTTTAGTCGAGCTGCATAGGACATCTGTTTGTAGCCTATGATCCTCTTGGTGAGGTACTTTTGGGGTCTCTCCAGTTGCTGCAGGTGTCGGGTAAGGTACATCCCAAAAGGGGCATTGTATTCAATTATGGGCCTGATGAGTGACGAGTAGAGGGGCACAATGACCTCTCTTGATCTAGATGCGAACCCTTTCGTGATAAGGTGGGCTATATAGAAGGTCTTTCTAACCACTTTGGCAATGTGATTATCAAAGGAGAGATTACTATCTACGTTGGTCCCCAAATCTCTAATTACTTCTTCCAGATTAATGGATTACCACCTATGTGGTAATTTGTGGGCACCTTGTTTTTCCCAAAGGGGATGACTATGCACTTTTTAGCATTTAGCTTGAGGCCGTGGCTTAGCTTTTTCAATCGTGCTGCATAGGGCAACTGTTTGAGGACAGTAATCCTCTTGGTTAGGTACCTTTGTGGTCTCTACAGCTGCTGGAGATGTCTAGCCAGGTACATTCCAATTGGTGCATTGTACTCAATAATGAGTCTGATAAGGGAAGAATAGAGGGGCACCATTACATCCTTAGATCTTGATGCGAACCCTTTCATGATCAGATGGGTCACATAGAAGGATTTTCTAACCACTTTGGCAACATGGTTTGTTCCTTTCCTAAATTCAATACAATTGTGTGTCACCATAATTGTTCATCTTAAACTATGTCTTCATGAGGTATAAGCCTAGTGACTTGCAAACAGGTAATATCAGCACATAAACCTGCATGACGTTCCAATATCAATAATCTTCTGAACTTCCTTACAGGACTGCTGACATGAATCAGTACCACTTTAATATTATTTCTTTCCCATTCTTAACTTTCGGAGGAATATTTCTAAACTTTTATTCATTACTATTACCCTTTATACTATAGTCTTTTCCTCTCTGGTATAACCAGTACCCCCACTTTCCCCTTTTTCCTGATCGGAGCATTCACTTAACAGTTTCCCAAACATGTTACATGTCTGAATTTCAACTTTATGTATGTCTTTATGTATATGACCTTCTTCAACAAAATTATCCTCACCTTCTTTATTTACACCCACCTTCTCATCCTCCTTTATTTGCACTATAATTATGTCATTCACTTATTTTCATATTCTATTACACTTTCTTTTTGTGCACATGGTCTTCCTCCCCATACAGCCTGTATTCCTTTTTACATTAATTTCTTATGTGACCCATTTTTTCACATTAGTTGCACTTAATTTTTTATAATCTCCATGCTCCCACAAAAATAACAAGGTTTCAGTTGGCCTTGGTAATTTAAATTGCATATAAAACCATGCACAAATATCACACTAGGTAAATTTTGCCACTGTAGAACACCTCAGGTGAAAATGATAGAATTAAAGATACAATTTGAACAAGTATGGGCCTAGGACAGAGCTCTTTAGCCCACCATGACTGTAACCTTGAATTTCTCCTGTCCAGTTGCTGTACGATACTTGCCATGTTCTGTTTGTAAACCATCCATCTTATCAAGATTGCATCAATACCAAGTTGTTCATTGATCAGTATTTTGTGTATGACCCTGTCAAATGCTAAATCTATATAAGTTCCATCACAGTACAATTTTTCATTCATATATGTTACTAAATTGTTATATAACATTGTTACATGTGATAATAGATCTATTTTCAGCATATGCATGCTGATACATGATTTCAAGTCTCAGCCTTTCCAAGTCTGAAAAAAGCATATCCAATATTGCCTTCTCTATTATTTTTCAACAATATGAAAGAAAACTTAAGGGTCTGTATGACTCTGGGTTTGTCCTTCTCCCCATTTCCCTAAAGACATACTTAATAAGTGCTTGCGTGCAATCATCAGGAATCTCCCTATATTTATACAACCTAGTAAATAATAAATATATTGGTACTGTAAGTTCTTGCATATCAGGTCATTATTATTAATACCAACTCTTCAGTGTGCTTTGTTTGGATCAAGTTTGTATAGTTCTTTTTCAATATAATCAAACCTGATTTCAATATCTGAGGTTACCTGGATGTCACTAGCACAACTTATCGCCCTCTTTGTGGAGCAAAACTGCTTTGCATAAGATTCTGCAAACATATCTATAATCAGTTGCCTGAAAATAAATTTTAGAATCTACACGCAGTTTATCAATTTGTGTCTCTTTTCTCCTTCCACACCTTATGTATCTATAAAATGGTTTGCTACTATGCTCAATATCTTTATATAAATTTTCTTTAAATTCTAAATGATCTTATCTAACAGTGTATAATTTATCTATCTAGCTTGTTTATTTCAGTTTTTAAAGTTGTAGTTTGAACTGTTTTCCATTTCTTAGATTTTTGTCTCTGATCTCGTTTTTTTGGAAATATATCCTCCTGACACTGTGTGTCTAGATGATGATGTTAAACATTTTTTTTTTTTTGCATTCAGTTTCTGTTTCAAAACTTTTCCATATTCTTTCTTCAGTTTTTCCATTGAATGCATCACTCCAATTAATTTTATATTGTCATTGTTTTTCTTCCATATAATCTGTTATTAATCTTCTGTGCACTGGTTTAGATTTCAGTCTGGAAGAATTAACTAGCAACAAATTAATGTTTATAACCCCATGATCACTGAACATCAACAGTGGTAAACCTTGACATGAAGTTACAGTAGTTTTTTTAAGAACCCAAGCGATGTTCCATTTCATGATAGGCTTTTTTATACTCTGAAACAAATGTTCCTGAAGACACATTGTCATTGATTTCCTTACTATTATTGTTGAATCAATATTACTCCAGTCTGTCTCTGGTAAATTTAAGTCCCCATCCACTTTTATTCTTTTCCCTGGGTTTCATACAAGAAATGTACGACTTCCTCTAGGTCAACAGTACTTGATTCTGTCCGTCTATATACTCCCAACAATTGTTGTATGTTCTAGGGATGATGTCTTTATTGTCACAGTTACACAATGTGTAGTATTGGTGTTATCAGTGAACATGTAATAATCACAGGTCTCATGACTTTTTTTTCCATGATCTTTTATCCATAACCACAACCTCTTGTTTTTGTTAGAATGCCTGCAAACGAATCCTCCTATGTACCACAAAATCCTTAATGCTTCTACTCCTTGTGTAAGAAATTCGAAGTTGATTTGAAAATATTAGATCTAAGTTTTTAGATTTACCCAAACTGCTATTTAACTTCTCTGAAAACAACATATATTTAGTAACAAAAAATACCTTCTCTAATCCTTCTCTCATTATTAACTTTATCTTTCTTTCTTTCACATCTCTCTATATCTACAGATCTCCCTTTTAATGGGAGGTTTTGCTTACCTAGCACAAAAAGGAATAAAGAGCCAGTGTTAAAGGATACTTTCCCATGTGGAAAATGTAAAAGTTGTAGATATATAGTGAATGGTTTTGAAAAAATAAATGGTAGAAGGTTTCAAATAAAAGGGACCTATGGGTGTCAATGTAAAAGGGTGATATACGGACTAAAATGTCCGTGTAACAAATTCTACATAGGGGAAAGTAAAATAAGCTTTTCAACTAGGCTAAAGGAACACATTAGAGAACATCAAAAGGTTTAGAATAAAAAACCCTGTAGTTCTTCATTTTTGAAATGTCCATGATAGTAACCCACAAGGGTTACAAGCCACAATTTTGGAATACATTAATTGTGATGGGGTGAATATAGATAATATAAAAAGAAGGTTATGGAAAAAATAATCTATTCTTACTTTGAAGTATAATACTTTATCCCCCAGTGGACTATTCAGGGAGCGTAATTGGAAATGTATGCTGTGATTAATTAATTAAACAAATGTGATTGTTTAATTGGATAACAGTTTTATGAAGCAATGTATTTCAGAAGTGCAAGGCAGAGGGAAGTGAGGTATTCACTGTTTGATGACCTTTTATTTGTTATTTTAATAAAAGTTTGTTCATTTTTTGGATCACTAGCCATTTTTTCTGTGGTTGCTATACATGGTTTCCAGTCATTGTTCTTTAGCCATGTTTCACAAGCAACAACAGCAAAATCAATGTTGTGGGAGCATAGCAACTTTCCCAATAAAAATATTATTATTAATGCCCCTAGCATTAACAACCATTAGAGCTGCATCAAATGTTGCTATCTCTAAACTGTTAAATTTTTGGCCTGGCAAAAATCCTCCATGATCTACACTACATCCTGTCTGAATATGTGTGCCCAGAATTAGTAAACTCCTACCAGGCAAGAAACAGCACACAACAAAACTGCAACCTCTATTGAAGCCATTATTTGGTAAACACAGTGTCACTCTAAAATAGTTAACTAGTGTACCAAGAGTGAAAAAAATCTCTGAAATCCACCATATACCGATAAATAATATGTTTAATATTTTTATTAGCAACACAATCCCAGATTAAGCTCTTTCATTCCTTAAAACCAGAACTTCCTCAGAATCTGAATTGAAACAATGTAGCATCCTTAAGAATCATCATTTGTGTGCCAATATACAATGCACACAATTGCAAATTCTCATACCATAAAACAAAACAAAATTAAATTAATATAAAAATCACAGTGTTGTTGCTAATAAAAATGTTATTTATCTGTATAAAGTGGATTTTGGAGATTTTTTTCGCTCTTGGTGCACTATTTAACTATTTTAGTGTGATACTGTGTTTGCCACGTAATGGCTTTGGTAGAATGTGCCCAAAATTAAGCTTGCATGCTCTACACATTTCCATTTTTTTAAATTGGGACTTATTTTATGTAGGGATTTACTCCAAAAATCTTTTCATTCCTGTTGTCCTGATTCTCCTTTCTACATGTGATTTCTGTAAAATATGTCCTAATACCTGTACAAGCTGTGCTACCTGTGAAGGGTGTAAGTTCTCTACTAACAGCCAGAGAGCCCTTGCAGATAAAATCATTGTACTGGCCTAAATAAAAATAAATCTGAACTTTCTTAAATTAAAGCATTCTAAGGCATGGCTCACATTCTCAAGCTTTGCTCCTGGCAAACATATCACTATTCATTGTTCATTATCATCTCTGCAAATGTAAGTATCATTTACCCTAATAATTGAATCTCCATTTACAGGAATATCTTTTTCTGACCAGATCTGAAGAATCTTCAACTTCTAACTCAATAGTATCTTCTATATCAATTGTTACAAAGGGATGATCTTCATCACCATTAGTCTTATTAATCCCACTGTTTTCACTGTTTATTCCAGTTTCTAGCAGAAAGTTCTCATCCAGCTGGCTTTGTATATTCACAACTTGAGCCATGTTGTCAGCATCTGTCCTTCTCCTCTGTTTTCATATAGTAATGTTCTTCAGTCCCTTCACATTCACTTTTTATTTCTTCCTTTTAACCTGCTCCTTGCCTGTTTTTTTTCTACCTTCCATTTTAGAAAATAATGCTTTTTGCTTATGACTGAAGGCTGATAAAAAAATACTATCATTCCAAGGAATCTGTGTTTTACATAAGAAAGGAGTCATGTGTATTATGTATTTTATTTGCTTTACAGACATTTATCAGTTTCTTTTTCTTCTTTGTTATTTGTTGTGAAATTCTTCCTTTCTTTCTTTTTTTTTCTTCTATTCACTGCAGATCCTCAGATTGTTGAATACATTTATCAAAAAAATGTGTCAGTGATATTATCTTGTAAAGTAGGGGTAAAGTGATCTTTAAAGACAATAGGCACTTCCTTTCCTAAATGTGTTCTATTTGCTCTTTGCCTAATATTATTTATCTCACCAGTCCTGTCATTAATATAGGTAACAACAGTTCTCCAAAGTATGCAAATTGCACAAGTGCAATCATCATTAGTAAGTCTATCTACCATTATCAGGTGTCACCTTTATATATAGATAGTATTTATTACACTGTATAGGATATCTCTGTTTTATCAAATCATTATTGGCATACTCATTTAAAGAATCAATATTCAGCTGCAAATTAATAAACATTTCTGAATAATCAAAAACAATTACCACAGAATTCAAAGAGAATTTAAGACAACTTATATGTGAAAAATTATACAAACAGTGTTGAACTAAGTATTAAAGTCAGCAAAGTTGTTGCTCTGACCATACAATTCCTTTACATTGTACTCGGTAGATAGATAGACAGACAAACTGATCGATATGTATACAGTTACCTGTCCCTGAGGTATTCTCTATGTGTATATTTTCATCACAGAAGTAATGATTTTTTTTCCTTTGTGCTTTTTCTTGCTGCACCTCTTGACCATCTAGACTCTCCATATCAGCCCTGCCTATTTATTTCTCCCATCCCGGGTGCCCTATGTAAGAACTGCACAGTGTAGGCAATCATACTGGCAGTGACACTTTGTAAGCATCCTGACAATAACAATTTAATATAGTTAGGCTTATCCTCTCCATTGGGGAGATGACCTATGTCACCATAAGGACTACAGTGCCCTCCCTGATGTGCATGCTGCCATGCATTAAGGATGAGGGCTATTAGGCTACTACTGAAATGCCTTGGTGGCCATAGGCTCACCTGGGTTGATCCCTTGGAGTACTTTTGTCTTCTGAGGCATTATAGCTTTGCATGTTGCAGACCACCCTTCCATCCAAAGATGGACAAGCCTATTCTTCCTGAGTATTCTGTCAAGGATCTAAGCCACTAATTAGTCTTGGAACACCTGGGCCATAACCAGAGTTTTCTTGATATATGCTACCAGAGCTGGCTATCACTGAAGTAATGATCAGTCCAAACTCCAAAGTCATTTTATGATGCTGAAGTCTACTGTTTCTACAATGCTTAATGCACTTTTGCAAATATCACAACTGATTTTTCGTTTGACATGGTTCCTCTGCTTTAAGTGATTTATTTTATAGATAGAAGACTTAGAATTAATGATTTATAATAGGAACATATTCTGACTGTATAAAGTAAGATTTGCATACTTTTGCATTTTATGTGCTCCTTTTTCCCATACACATTTAGCACATTGCATTTTTGTCACCGCTGCTGCATCAGAAAATAAATATTCTTTGCAACAACTTTATTGACATCTAGTAAAACAGTTGCAGAAACATTAATAACAAAGCAAACCACAACATCACTAGTAAAAATAAATAAAAATATTAAAGAGTAAAATGTTAATGGCTTACTACCAGCAGATATAGAATATGTTCCACATATTCAAAAAAAATCCTATATTTATACCCATGTAACTGAAACCACACCCAATGTTCATAAATACAAAACAGAGTAGAAATTTCTACAAGGTTCAGTCTCTAATGTTTACAGATAATAGCTTGGAAATGCTCAGTTTGGATTCAGATCAGGATGCAGCTCAACAGACCCATTGTTGCAGTGAGACAGATACTGGCGAAGAAAATAGAAATGAAAGAAGAGTCCAACTGGCATTCCTAGACTTGGAGAAAGCATATGACAAGGTCCCAAGAAAACTGATTCGGGCAAGTCCTGCAGTGCTTTGAAGTCCTGGAAACACTGGTAGAATTGGTGCAAGCTATGTATAAGGTATGAACAGTGTTTGGTCTTATGAGGGGTTTCCAGTGTGAGTGGGTATGCATCATAGTTCAGTTGTGAGTCCATTGCTGTTCATATTGTGATTGACTGCATGAGCAAACAGGTCAACAAAGTTGCTGTATGCAGACAATGTGGCGTTACAGGCAGACTCTGAGCAAGAACTTTAGTAAAGGATAGGGGAATGGAATTTAAAACTGAAGGCACATGCGATGAAACTGAGTACAGATAAGACAGCTGTAATGGCAGCAAATTGGGGAAATAAGAAGAAACTGAAAATTGAGATGGAAGGGAAAATAATGGAATAAGTGAACAGCTTTAAGTATCTGGGGGGGTGAGTAGAAGGGAAGTTAGTTTGAATGAGGAGGTCAAAGCTAGAATCAGAGGAGCTGCAACCAGCTGGCACAAGAATTCCAAAGAAGGTGAAAGTAATGTGTACAAAACAGTGGTGAGACCAGTGGTACAGAAACATGGGCAGTAAAGGCAGAGCAGCTGAGGAAGCTAGAGGTTATGGATATGAAGTGCCTGAGATGGGAGGTAGGATGTACACTATAGGACAGATGAAGAAATAAGGACATAAGAACAAAAGCCAAAGTAGATATAATTGCAGTGAAGGTCAAAGAGAACAGATTATGGTGGTGTGGGCACATAGACAGGAAAGCAGAAGACAACTTCATGAAAAAGATTTAGGACAGACAGAGAGAAGGCAAGAGGAATTGAGGGTGCCCAACAAAGAGGTGCATAAATCGTGTGAAAAGAGAACTGCAACAGACAAGCAGGAGTGTTGAAGAAGATAGAAGAGTGGCATTGAATAGAGAAAGATGGTGACAAGTGACATGACACCCAGATCCCATGTAGAAAAATGGGATAAAAGGGTGATGATGAATAACAAACACAATTAAACATACCGGTCTGATCCATTTTTCTACCACCATACTCAATTTAAATTTATCCCTGGAAATCCCTAGCAACCAAAACTTAGGGAGTGTCAGACTGGATGATACTTTGCAGATGATCCATGTTTATGATTCACTCACTCACTCACTCACTCACTCACTCACTCACTCACTCACTCACTCACTCACTCACTCTACCAAACTGTCTGGACTCTGGCAATTTCCAACAGGCATCAGAAGCATTTCCTCCTTGTATATATAACCTCATAGGTGAACTTTTCCATTAGTGAAGAGTCTTACTCCATGTGAAGGCACATTGGGGCATAACGGACAAAGACTTCCATTGACCTATTACCTTTTCCATTGTCCTACATCCAGTTCCTTACCTAACTGGGATTCCCAAGATTACTTGGTGTCTGTAGAAGATCGTTTATCCCTGTTAAGTGACAGCTTATAGAGGACAGCTGTAATACAGTTATGGTATTTTGCACCATATATCAGCTCTTGACTTCCCCATATGCCTAATACTAAAGTGTAGCTGTCTAATGGCTGTAGACATGTTATATACTGACCTTAAGTATCACCAGAATTTCATCTTCTTATGTAACAGCCTACTCCTTCATGTTTGATATGAATGAAAATCCATATTGTCATTATTTAAAACATCACTGCAATAGAAAAAAAAACTGTTTATCCATTATTGGCAAAATATGGAATGGACATCTACACAGAACTAATCCTGGTTCTGAATACTCTTCCAAATCTGCCTGTAGGGGCCTTTCTTCCTCCTACTGCTCTTCTTACCGAAATGATCTTCCAGTCCTCCTGGATCCTAAATATGTACTATCTCATCCAGACTCAGATGATTATGAATAACATTATAGCCCTAGAACTGATTGAAAAGGGGAAAGAGACAGTTTTGCATTTAAGAACTGGGTTAAGGCAAAAGCAGTGGAATACATCTGCAAATCTTGTACCTGTAGACCTCCATTAGAGAATGACACTACTAACATCTTCCTGCACCACCTAGGCATTTCAGACTTCCTCAGGAACATCAAAGTTAATTTTTGGAATTTTCTGGGGTTATACACTGCTGCACATACTAGGCAAGCAAAACATTTGAATGTTATTAATTCTGGCTAACAAAGGTAGATGCAAATTCTTTCAGTCCCTAAATAAATGTTGATAATCCATAACAATAGGTGTAGCATTTTCCTCAGTCATCTTGAACTTTTTATGTCATATCCTAATACTCGTCTACTTACATATGTTCATCATGGTTATACTCATTCTGCCAGTCTTGTCTTTACAGTCATTACATACTGAGTTAAGGGGTACGAGCACAGATTTACCTTTATTCAAGATATGGCCAGGCATTTCCCAAAATTTCTGTAAAAGTCTCAACACTGACTCTAAATTCCATTGCGGGCTAAACAAGCACATAACTCCATTGTCACAGAATCAAAAGATGAGACTATAGTCCTGTTAGGGAATGAAACAGCACATTTATTGCCATTTGGCTCATAAATGTTTTACTATCCAGGACAAAGAGAAAAGGTGACAAACTGAATCCTTGCTGTGTATCCTGCTATGAAGGGAATGATGTTAACAGCAAACCATTAGTATTAACTTGTGCACATGGGTAATTATACAAAAGTTTACATCTACCCTAGAAGGTCCCTTGAAAACCATATGTCTCTGATTCCCTGCATAATTCCACCCTCCTTCAAACTCGATTGCTTCAAAGGCCTTATGCAGATCTGTACCTAAAGCTCCCATTGTAGTGGCCTCCTGCTGACCCATTGCATCATACTGAGACACAGCCTTATTAGTTCTAGACCAGCTTGTCTACTCTTGACAAATCCTTGGTGGACAGAAGGGATATATTAAGCATGATATATCAACTGCCTAGCAAGAATCTTAGCATATATCTTAGCTACCAATGGTGGTAATGAGATAGGTTGATATCCCAATGGCATAGTTGTGTCCTGTCCCTTTTTAGAGAACATTGCTACCAAAATTATCCTGGAGGAAAATGGAAAGTTCTATACTTTTGTTTTGATATCTTTAACTGCTCTGCGACTAAAGTGTTCTCATCTAACCTTTCAATACCTTCAGTATGTTTAGCCAGCTTAACTGATTTATTGGCCCTAAGAGCTCTGTCTTTTGCAATACATGCCTATGCAATCTCCTTAATTTTGCTTTTAAATCTATTGCATCCAAATGGCCAGATTTCTTTCCATACCAAGTGATCTTCCCAGAAAGATCGACAAAGTCCTTGTTCCTGTTACTAAATAGTTCAGTCCCCAGCAAAACTACATCTAGTCTCCAAGGAGATTTATAAATGTAAACATTTTGTCTTTCCAGAGTTAACAGAGACTGGGGTAACTTTATACTTTATCCAGCCCACACATGTAATTCTATTTGCACTAATGAATATATGATCCAGCCTACTTGCCACTTGAACAGAGGGTGCAATGAAGAAATATTCTCATTGATCAGGGTGATATGCTATCCACCCATCCAACAACTTACAGTCTTTAAGAAAATTACTAGTGGATTCTGTTACTTCAGCTAATCTCTTTTTATGCCTGCTGAGTCTATCCAGCACCACATCCAAGGCAATATTAACATTTCTCCTGTTACTACTATTGAATTCCACTGCATTAAATCCTAATTTTGACCCAAAAATTGCATAAAACAAAGAGCAGATTCTGATTCTTAAGCCAAAATA
The DNA here is from genome assembly GCF_019279795.1 of Protopterus annectens. NCBI lineage: Eukaryota > Metazoa > Chordata > Ceratodontiformes > Protopteridae > Protopterus > Protopterus annectens. Next base: position 448,740,793 of record NC_056738.1, read on the forward strand.
CCACCCTATCCCTTGGACGTGGCATTTAATGACTACTGGTTCTAAGTTTGGATGCTGGTGTATGAGAAGCAGTACCCCTCTCATAGCTGATATGGCATAGCTCTTAACAAACCATCTCTTCAAAAATGTGTAAATCAAACAGCAATATTTTGTCATTAATTTCCTTTCCTGCAAAAAAAAAAAAAAAAAAAGCTGGGGGGTTATCCTTAATAATCCCTGTGATGGCCATGCCCTGGCCCAGCAATCAAGGAGCCTCAATCCTCACCACTAACACCAGGGAGGTCATCTCATAGAAGAGGAAAGAATAACAAATACACACAGCAAAGTACAATTTCCCTTAAGTGCACACAGAGATCACAGTCAGTCTGGGGCTGGTTGCTGCCTTGCTCCACAGGTTCCCAATAAGACTCCCCACTGGCACAGCAATAGGGTCCAGATCTCAGCCTAGCTGGCAAGCTAACCTCCAGTACCCTCTCTGTCCAAACAGTGCTTCGTGTCCCTGCCAAGGTTGCTGACACACACCCACACTTTGAGATAATTATTTATACAACTTCACAGAGACTACTGGGAAAGGCTGTCACAGATTCTCCAGCTTTGCCTCTTTACCCAGACTATACGGGAGTAATTTCTGCCACCACCAGCTAAAAATTATCAGCTACCCAAAGGCCCTTAAAAGGGTGTCCAATTATTACTGTGCAATATTATTATCCAATTGGTAATGTGACTATTCAGTCTAAGGCTTATTAGAGTGGCTTATTACAATACTCTATAAATATGCAATATACTCTAGAGCTTACTTTGTCTCTACACAAACCAGCCACAGGTAAAGGTTTTAAAAATATTTAATAATAAATAATTAAAAACACAAGACAATACAACTATACCACAGAGATATCTAAGAGTTCAGAGATCACACAGACACTTAAAACAATACAGTAGGACAAGTCTGATGTCAAAGAAAAACACTTAATCTAACTTTCTAATCTTTCACTATACTTAAGAGAAAACACAGTGCTATAATCCTACTTACATACATAAAGAGCATAAGCAGTGCTGGGGTTGATGGTCCAAGACAAAATGCTTTCAGTCTCTCACTGAACAAGAGTTTTTAAAAACACTAACAAACAGCTCTGCTAAGGCCCTCCCAAATTACACCATTGTGAAACAAGTTTTCCAAGTATTCACATTACATCATTTTGACACTTAGTCTGGAGTACCCAGGCAAACAAACTGCATTATTTAGCAAGCTAACACCTGCTGAAGAAACTATAACAATAAAAGACATTTCACATGTACACTCCAGCAGTCATTTCTCAAGTTAAGACAATAGAAAGAATGTGTTCAGCCAGCCGCTTCGGCACCACCATTTAGATAATTGTAACTTCAAAGAACATTTGAAATGCTTGGCTTGGTTTTTCTTACAGCAGATGGCAATGTTGCAACAATCTTGAAGTTCACATTTTACAGTGTTTTCTTTCATTTAAGAACACAAACATGTATTTTACATTTATTTATACAAATAATAGAATTATATATCAAATTCTATTTGACTAGGCTGGCAGGCTTCACCCATCTTTACCCAATCTTCACATCTCTTCCCCCCTGGAGAACTCAAACTATTTTTTCAAGTGACCCTTGAGAAATGCACTTGAGAAGGTTAGGTCTATCTGAGGGTACCTCGCCCCATTTCCTGTCTTGAGAGCCCATCTGCATTGTCATTGCTACTCCCACTGCGGTGCTGCACTGACATATCACATGCTTGCAACCTCAGGCTCCATCTTAGCAACTTGGCATTTTGCTGACTGGCTCTTTTTCACCATGTTAGAGGGTTGTGATCTGTCATTACACTAAATTTTCTTCCATGCAGATAAGGCTGAAGTTTCTGCAATGCCCACACTATAGCTAGACATTTCTTTTCTACAGCTGCATAGCATTCCTCCCTGGGTTGTAGCCTACCACTGAGATAAACCACTGGGTGCTCTTCTCCCTCTGAAACAATCTAGCTAAGACAGCACCCACCCCATGGCTCAAAGCATTCACCTGCACAACAAATTCTTTGCTATAATCTGGACTGGCTAACACAGGAGGTCCTCCCAAAACTTCTTTAAGCTTCTGAAATGCATGCCCAGATGGTGGGGTCCACACTACCTTATCTGGCCTGTTCTTCCATGTCAGATCTGTGAGGTGAGCAACTATGGTACTATAACTAGGGATGAACTTTCTGTAGTACCCTGCTGTCCCTATGAATGCCCTCACCTGCTTTTTGGTAACAGATGCAGGCCATGCCTGAATAGCTTCCACTTTGGCAGGTTCTGGCCTTATCTTACCACTCCCCATTCTATGTCTTAGGTAGGAGACCTCTGCCATATCTACCTGACATTTGCTCAGCTTAATGGTCAACCCTACCCTCTGTAGTCTGCCCAGCACCTCCCTGACATGCTGAAGGTGCTCTTGCCAGGAATGACTGTAGATGACAATATCATATAGGTAAGCAAGGGCAAACCCTCCAGCTCCTGCTAGGATATTATCCACCAGCCTCTAGAAAGTTGCTGTGGCATTCTTCATCCCAAAGGGCATCTTTGTGAACTCATACAAGCCAAAAGGAGTCAGGAAGGCTGACTTTTCTGTAGCAATGGGAGTCAAAGGCACCTGCCAGTAACCCTTGGAAAGATCAATGGTTGTAAGCTACCTAGCCCCACCCAGCTGCTCTAGGGCCTCATCTGTCCTAGGCATGGGGTAAGCATCTGACTCTGTGTGACTATTTAATTTCTGATAATCCACACAGAACCTGGTGCTGCCATCCTTCTTTGGCACCAATACCACTGGTGAGGCCCAGGGACTGTTGGACTCTTGAATCACCCCTAGTCCCAACATCTCCTATACCTCTTGCCTCAGAGTCTGTTTGACTCTCTCAGGCACCCTATAAGGGGCCTGCCTAATAGGCCTTTGGGGTTTTGTATCCAGCTGGTGCTGCACCAGGTGGGTGCTCCCTGGTTTCCCAATGAACATGTCCCCAAATTCCTGCAACACTGCAAAGATTTCTCGAACCTGGGTAGGAGATAGCTGCTGGGACATTGCTACCCCTTCCATCGAGGTGTCAGCCTGAGCCTCACTGAGGAAGTCAGTCCCCAGATCTGCCTCAGACTCCTCCTGCAATCTACTGCAAATAAACAGCACAAGGGCCTCCCTATCATGGTAAGGTTTCATCATGTTAACATGGTACAATATGTTCCTCTGTTGTCTGCCTAGCACTTCCACCATGTAGTTAACATCACTTACCTTTCTTACCACCTTGTAGGGTCCCTCCAAAGCTGCTTGCAGCTTGTTGTGTCTGACAGGAATGAGAACCATTACCTGCTACCCCACAGCATATTGTCTAGCTCAAGTATTCCTGTTATACCACACCTTTTTCTGTTGTTGGGCTTCTGCCAGGTTCTCCTGGGCCAAGCCCATGAGTTCCCTAAGCCTTGTCCTGAGGTTTAGGACGTATGCCACAACAGACTCCTTGTGAGACTCACACTCACCTTCCCACTCATCTCAAATTAAATCTAGAGGTCCTCTCACCCTATGCCCATACAGCAACTGAAAGGGTGAAAAACCTGTGGTTTCCTGGGGAACCTCTCTGTAAGCAAATAACAGATGGGGCAAATATTTGTCCCATTCCCTCTTAAACTGATCTGCAAATGCCCATAACATGGACTTAATTGTACAGTTTAACCTCTCAACCAAACCAATAGTCTGGGGATGGTAGGGGTGGTCTTCATGTGCTTCACCCCACAGGACTTCCACAGACAAGCCAGCAGGTCTGACATGAAATTGGCATCTCGGGCTGTCAGTATTTCTTTTGGGAAACCTACCCTGCTGAAAATCTCTAACAAAGCATTTGCCATCTTCTCTGCCTCAATAGAGGACAAAGCCACTGCCTCAGGGTATCGTGTAGCATAATCCACTACCACTAGGATATACTTTTTCCCTGTGGAACTTGGGGTACTCAGAGGACCCACAATATCCATAGCTACCCTCTGAACCGGCTTCTCAATCACAGGCAAAGGCATCAAAGGAGCTCTCACCTTGTCTCCTGCCTTGCCTACCTTTTGGCACTGCTTACAGGTCCTGCAGTACCCTGTTACATCTCTGGAAATTCCAGGTCAATAGAAGTTTTGCATAATATACCTCTTTGTATGTTTTAAGCCCATATGACCTGCAAAAGGAATATCATGTGCTGTGGCTAGAAGCGCCAGACAGTAGGTTCTAGGCACTACCAACTGCTGTACTCTCTCACCTTCTAACCCTCCCTCAGGGGTCCACTCTCTGTATAGTAACCCTTTGTCCCAGTATACAGATTCTTCTTCCCTTGAGAATCAGGTGTCTCCCTAGCTACCAGCCTCAGGCCTTGCAATATAGGTTCTGAGAGCTGAGCCTGTCTCAACTCTCTCCTTGCAACCCTTCCCAGGTCCCCTTTCATAAGACGTCTGGCATCCTCTGACAGCGGTGCCTCACTGTCAGCCTGGGTACTACTATTCATCTCTACCTTTGCAGTCACTCTGTCCAAGGGACCACCAGTACCCACAAGCAGCCGTGGCTCACCTTCAGTCTCACTGCTACAGCATAGCTCACTCCCTGAAGTCACCACCTCACCAGTCTTGGCTGCAAGTATGCAGTCTGTCTGGGTCTCCCCCAGACTACCAGACTTACATGCTTGTCTCCAAGCCTGTCTGCGTGTAACTGCACAAGCGCAGGGTACTGCACTATCAAAATCATTCCCTATCCGGACATCTGCAGGTATATCCTCAAACGCACCTACTTGCTGACTTCCTTTTCCACCCTCCCAGTCAAGGTGAACCCTAGCCAAAGGTATTTGGAATGGGATCCCTCCTAAAGCCCTGACTGGAGTAGACTGCCCAGGCAAGTAGTGCTCCTCTGTAACCAGTGCAGGCTTTAAATGGTTATATCAGAGGCTGTGTCTCTCTTAGCAATGGCCTCTTTGCCATTCACTACAATAAGATATAACCTCTGGTGGTAGTTTGGTACCCTTGTTGTCCCAAGACAACCTACTGTTGGCATTTTGTCTTTCCCACTTATTGGCTCCCTCACCTTTGATTCCCCACCTTGCCTCCATGGATATCTGTATGCCACATGGCCCCACTGGTTGCATTCAAAATATTTAACCCTAGCTCCTGGACATGTACCTGGACTAGTGGCTTCCCTGCTACTGGCAGATTCTGTTTTGGCAGTCTGTGCTTCCCAACATGGGTTCCTTTAGACCCATGATCAGTACAAGGGGTCCCCTTCCTGTGCAGGGGTGCCCTGCTGGCCAGGTATAGGTCTCCTTTCTTCCCCAACTCATCTAAAGTAGCACATTGTCTATCAGCTAATGAGACCCTCATGTCCTCAGGCAAAGTGCTAATGGCTTGTTCGCTCACCAAAAGGTCTGCCAGCCCTTAAAACGTGGTGACCTGACAGCCACTCATGCAGCTATGAAAATAAGTGCTCAGTTCAGCAACATATTCACATACATTTTCATCTGCCTTGCGTCTATGCTCACAAAACGTTTTCCTGTACATTTCAGGTGTTAGCTTAAAATAGTCTAACAGACATTTCTTTATAGCAGTATAATCAAAACAGACAGAGTCAGACATTTGTGATATACAAGTTACAGCTTTCCCATGGAGTAAGGGGGTTAGGAACCGTACCCAGAGCCTTTGCTCAACACTATACTGTTTTCATACCCTTTCAAACATGTGAATGAAACTATAAAAATTATCCCCCTCTTTAAATTGTGGAAGAAATTTACTGACCTGTTGTGCTTCTGGGGTCCATTTACTCCCTTCCCCATTATCTCCATGACTCTGGCGAAGAGTCAGCATTTCCCTCTCATGCTTCCTCTGATGCTCCTTTTCTTCAGCTTCTATCTCTAAATGCCTGGCATCCAACTCAAGTCTCTTGCTCCAGCTGGATTTTTAAGTCCACTGCAGAAAGGTTGAGCTGTTCATTCTCTGAGGATATTGTATCTCCACTGCCAGTCTGATTGTCCTCCTGGATGCTGTTTTCTGATACAGCTGTAACCAAGGCTGCAATCAGATCTGCCTTAGTCAGGTTTCCATGCACCAGTCCCCTAGCTTGGCACATCTCCACCAGCTCACTCCTTGTCACCTTTCCATACTCCTGTGCTGACATGCTGCCTGCTCACCCTGACTAACTAAGCTAACAAAAGAAATACAACAATTGTGATCTGAACTCTGGGTATACACTGTGTGGCTGATTTAGAGTACAAAACACCTACAGAGATCACTGTACATAAGCTACAGGATTCACTCTACCCACACCACTACAAGCCAATTAGTATTTGCCAGTTGATTAATATGTGATGTGGATATCCCACCCCTGCCAAGCAGATATGTGAGAATATCTTATCCCAACTACTGCCAAACAGATATGTGAGGATATCTTATCCCAACCACTGCCACCAGATATGTGACGGCTGCGCCCTGGCCCAGAAATCAAGGAGCCTCAATTCTCACCACTAACACCAGGGAGGTCATCTCATAGAAGAGGAAATGATAACAAATACACACAGCAAAGTACAATTTCCCTTAAGTGCACACAGAGATCACAGTCAGTCTGGGTCTGGTTGCTCCCTTGCTCTCCAGGTCCCCAATAAGACTCCCCACTGGCACAGCAATAGAGTTCAGATCTCAGCCTATCTGGCAAGCTAACCTCCAGTACCCTCTCTATCCAACCAGTGCTTCATGTCCCTGCCCAGGAAGCTGACACACACCCACACTTTGAGATAAGTATTTATACAACTTTACAGACACTCCTGGGAAAGGCTGTCACAGATTCTCCATCTCTGCCCCTTTACCCAGACTATACGGTAGTAATTTCTGCCACCAGCAGCTAAAAATTATCAGCTACCCAAAGGCCCTTATTACTGTGCAATATTATTATCCAATTGGTAATGTGACTATTCAGTCTAAGGCTTATTACAATACTCTATAAATATGCAATGTACTCTAAAGCTTACTTTGTCTCTACACAAACCAGCCACAGGTAAAGGTTTTTAAAAATATTTAATAATAAATAATTAAAAACACAAGACAATACTGCTACACCACAGAGATATCTAAGAGTTCAGAGATCACACAGAAACTTAAAACAATACAGTAGGACAGGTCTGAGGCCAAAGAAAAACACTTAATCTAACTTTCTAATCTTTAGCTATTCTAAAGAGAAAATACAGTGCTATAATCCTACTTACATACATAAAGAGCATAAGCAGTGTTGGGGTTGATGGTCCAAGACAAAATGCTTTCAGTCTCTTACTGAACAATAGTTTTTAAAAATACTAACAAACAGCTCTGCTAAGGCCCACCCAAATTACATCCTTTTGAGTCTTAGGTTTTTCCCAGTATTCACATTACATCATTTTGACACTTAGTCTGAAGTTCCCAGGCAAACTGCATTATTTAGCAAGCTAACACCTGCTCAGGGAACTATAACAATAAAAGGCATTTCACATGTACACTCCAGCAGTCATTCCTTAAGTTAAGACAATAGAAAGAATGTGTTCAGCCAGCCACTTTGGCACCACCATTTAGATAATTGTATCTTGGTTTTCCTTACAGCAGATGGCAATGTTGCAACAATCTTGAAGTTCACATTTTACAGTGTTTTCTTTCATTTAAGAATACAAACCTGTATTTTACATTTATTTATACAAATAATAGAATTATGTATCAAATTCTATTTGACTAGGCTGGCACCCTTCGCCCATATTTCCCCAATCTTCACAATCCCATGAAAGCAGTTTGCATGTTTATTAGGTGTGGTGATGTCCTTGACATTCCATGACATTACCCTAATGAGATCAGATCAGCTATTCTGTGTCTTTTTAATGTTAGGAGATTGACCTTGCCATCAAGTGTGTATGTCATTCTCCAGCAAATGTATATAGTGACTATCCAAAAATGATATACAAACAAAGAACAATAACTGGATAAAAAGGCTCTTTGAACAATGAAGCACTCAGAACCCACTGAACTGAAGGACAGGAACTAAAGGAAAAAGTATAACCTTCAACCAAGACAAACTGCCTGTTACCGGTACCCCAGAAACAGGAAATACTAAACATATTAAAAGGTTTCGTATTTCCATCCTGTGAAAGCATCATTTTCTATTGTCGAGTTCCTCATTGGTATCTAAGTGAAATGTCATTTTTATGGTGGCTCCTCCAGATGACTTTGGTTTTGGTTTCAAAGTGAAAAATGGTTAAAATTATAGTCATTCACAGTGTTGTGCAAAAAGCCCCAGGAAATTATAAATATTAATAGGTAACTATAGGCAGAAGGGTAAATAACCAAACTTAACCTATTATCCAACCCCACTTGGGATGCCTATAAACCTTAAATTGTTTCCAAGGATATAGTTCTCCAAATCATCTAGTTTTCTGTGCTGAAGCTCCACTGTCTGTACCTCATGAAGTACTTGTATCTCCTGGTTTAAATTACATCCTACAGAACCTTCACTTGTTTGTCAGAAACATCTTTTAAAAGCAGTGTCCTGAAGAACATTCTGAACCATATGGGTCAATTACTTTAATGACTTCTTTACACTGTCCAACCTTGCATTTGTTTCTTGGCTTTACTCCTCCAACTCACCTGCTAATGGAGAGTGTTACCCACTAGTAAGTATGCTGCATGACTTACAATGCAGATGTTAGGGTAAATTAGAAATACATGGACACTGGTAACATCCACAATGACACTGTTTAAAATAACAGTGGTGTGGCACCTCTTGATGTAAGGCATTAACTGGAGAAACAACTACTACCCCTCCCTGTTGTACAGAACAGATTATACAGCCACACACACACACACACACACACACATGCACACACACATAAAAAAAGAATTTAGCTGAATAGCATAATGTGCTGTTGAAGGTAAGCCTATAATTAGCAATCAATAATCATAACTTTTTTGAAAAACATAAGTGCAGGCACTTAAACAACATGATTCTTTATTAAATGATTTTTGTATCCATCAACACAATTATTGAACATTTTTTGTACTTATCAGCAAGATAATATCCACTAAGTATGTCTGCTAGGTTCTACTGTAAAAGCTTGATATTTTTAAGAATTTTTCTTGGGGGTTAAGAAAGAGGGTCTATATTACATTATCAAAAAGCTGTAATATCGAATGGCATTTCATTGAACCATAAAAGTCGAAAGCTGAAAATAGTGAAAACGCGAATGAGCAAATTTTTTCCCTGGGAAAGAAACCGCTTGGCCATCCTTGTGAGTTTGCCCTTTTCCCCACTATAGTGCGATCTCCGAGTTGATATATTTAGTTAGGGAGGTGTGGGAGGCCCCACTTTGCAATGTTTAGATTAGTGTGCAGTTGGTGGTAGGTCTAGCCATTTCGTTCCCATGGAAAGAATTCACTCATTCGCATTTTTGCTATTTTCAGTTTTCGACTTTTACCGTTCGTTGAAAAGCCGTTCGATATTATGGCGTTTCGATAAGGTAATATAGACCCAAGAAAGAGACAGTAGGACTTGAACACAGTCCAGCTAGAAGGGCTTCATTTAAAATGTACTTCTTGAGCATTAAAATCTACTTTCAGTTGCATGGAACTTCATTTATGTTTTTTGGGCTTATACAGCCAAATAGTCATGCACGCAACACCAAAATCTAACAGCTGAGGAAAAATACAGGTATTAAAATTCTTCACCCATTGTTTTGTAATAACTGATTGAATTGCAGATAAGATATACGCATCTCAGGAACTTTTGATTGTCTCAAATAAATTGTTGCACTGTGCATTTCAGTTTTTTCTAAATGTTCTGAGAATAGAACTGCTTTTTTCCTCATGCTATAAAAGCAGTTATTTTTTTTATCTCGCCATCACACAATGAACAGGTGCTCAGTACCATTATCTGTTTACACCACTAATACATTAAATGTTACCATATTGGGATTTGGGTAGCAGGAATGTATACAACTATTTATCTCATTAAGAAAGCTGAATGGGTTTGGCCATAACATGAAATATTCCATCCTGGATGCCTTGAAACTATTCTGAGTACAAACAAGAAATTAAACGTATAGTTATGAGATTCATTTGACTTTAAAAGCACAGACCATCACACTCCATCATTTCTGCCTTGAATTTAAAAACTTCATTCCGTTCTTGCATGCCATGTGGATAATGTAAGATTTGTCATTATGGTACATTATGATTCCAGGTCTTTTTTTTTTTTCTTTGTCCTTTTTGCTAGCAAAATTTACAGCAGCATGCTGCAACCATCAATTTGTGAGGATGAAAGGACTGAACATTAGTAGTGCTTTGTTCTATTTCAACTCAGTGTTCTAAAAGCAAACCTGGTGCACAGCCTTGTGTCGCTTTCAGTTTGTAATTACTTCACATAATTAATGACTGCTGTGTTTCACACAGGGTAAATAAAGAGAGTTGTTAGCAATTGTGCATAGCAGCACTCATTAATTTTAGCATATTCAAGACATACAAAGCTTGAAGGACTGTTGCATTTACCTACAATTCTGCGTCAAAGAATTTGAATTAAATTGATTGTCAGAGGCACATGGATTTAGCAACACTGCATTTTCCTACCACTTGAGTCATCAAATTTTGTATTCCAGGATCCACACATGACTGAACTGAGAAATGCATACAGTTAAAGGTAATCACTTAAGGCAAGGTTATATTAAATGGATGTGGGACTATCTCCCAACAAGGCTGATGAAGAATAACATTCATGTTACTTCTAATATGGCAGCTGGTTTTATGTTGACTTTCTCAAACCCTGTTGTGCATATGATAATAACATTTTCAGATTCTAAGCTAATTCTATGTCTCCTTACCTATGCCCCCATTATATTACTTTGAGTATTAATGCAATGTCAAGCTTTAACCCCTAATAATTACAGCATAGCGTGTCGATGCGGATTGTATTAAGACTGTAAAATCACTCGAGTTAACACAAATAAAGACCTACTTTTTGAATCCAGATATCTGAGAAAATAGTTGCAAATTTCAAAGAACTAGAGGTATAAACTAAGATGGATTTAGTAATCATAATTAAGGGACCCTACATTTATGTAATAGATTATTGGATTTAATATAATAAGTAGGAAATACAAAAGAAAACTACACGATTGTATAAAAGAGGGAATCAGTGATTATGCTGGAAGGAAACATTATTGCAGGATACAGGTAATAGAAATCACATTCAGTGCAGCTGCCTCTTATGGTTGCTTCTGGATGCGAACTTCTGACTTCAAGAAAGGAATAAGATACAGAGAAAAATAATCACTTTGAAAAGTACATGCTAATAAGACTGAAGAAGGTAATGACAACTGATAAATATCTCTTTGAGTATCAACCAATTTGCAGGACCTTCTGCTGTCTAAAACAGAGATGTTTTTGTATTATTTTTTTTTTAGTGCTCAGAAATGAAGACATTAAATATGAACAGACTTAACTGTCAGGTATTTGCAATATTTTCCATAAGATAAAACCATTCTGTATTTAACTTTCTTTCATCTTACTAAGTCATTTTCTAACCAGGTTAAGCATTACAGTCTGCTCCCAGATTTCAGGATTTATTTAATGCATTCCTGTGCAAACCATTAGCAAGCCTGTAATTAGAATCTGAATGCAGTTCATTCTGCTATTAGTCTCTGATCATTGATTTTGCCACCCAGTTAGGAACAATGTAATTAACTTAATTAATGTAATTAACTTAGTATAACTATACCTGTGTTCACATTTATAATCATAGCGCTGTCAATAATTTCTTATAGTGGCTGTGCTACTACTTAGTGTTGTTAAAGACATTTATGCTTTTTGTTATCATAATGCCTCTGACTTGCATCGTGACACTGAAAAGCTTACCCAAAGGGACAGAACAAAAAAAATAAATAATAATAATAATAATAATAATATGCTGAGCTCATTTGATTTTGATAACAGCTGGCAAAAAGAAAAGGTAAAGCAGTATTAGGCCACACTCATCATGCATCATTTCGTCTGTTACAGAATTATGCTATCAAGGCCTACATTGCCACCTTGAATCAAAAAGATAACCATAAAGTTGTTGTTTAGGAATGCTTTTATCTATATGCATGCAGATAATGATTATTTGTCTTTCTGTCTGTCCTTCTGCATCTTTGTAAAGAGCAGCACAGTGGCTAGAGCTCCTGTTTTGCAGATCTTGGTTCTCCAGTGCCCCTCACTGCCAGAGTGCCTTTTGTATGGAGTCTGCATGTCCTTCTAGTGCATGTCTGGGTTTTTGCCACAAGGTGATGTTCCGTGAAAAACCACAAGGTTTGATGTATGTACGCTGCTGTGTGTGCTTGTATGTGCACATATGATATGGGATAAACTGTCACTTTATCCAGGATTAGTTTCCACATCTTGTAAAAATTAAATACCAGGAATGACTCTGACTCCCTGTCACTCTGATTTAGGTCTTTATACTAGAAGAATAAGTGAGTTAATTTACTTCACATGCCAAGCGTCCATGGGTGCAGTAGCCAAGCATTACACTGCTGTGCTTAAAAGTGCAGGTCTATGGAAAGGCCAAAGAGACAGCAATGCAGCTGAAGATAAAACAATTCTGTCTCAAGGGCAGTTCTCCTTTATGGGTGTGAGAATATGAATCTTACATTCGGAATTTGATGCAACCTCTCACTACATGTACTTTTTAGCATTAAAAAAAGTCACAAAGTTTAATCCAATTTTTACTAAATTATTTTTGGTTATATCCCATACTATCCATCAACAACATTTTCGATTTGCAGTTTATTATAAAAAGGTTAGACAATACACTGGGATATATACTTATGAGGGAATGTTCATGTGGTTGGACAGAAAAAGGACAGTATCTCTGATTGACACTCAGCTGATCACAGATACCAACTTTTTATCTTTGCTAGATTATGGTGTAGCAGTGTTTTGAGAATTTGCCCTTTCCCCTCTGTAATAATATCTCTGACATGTGATATATAATTAGGAGTGAGTATGGGAACTTGCCCCTGCAAAAAAAAAATATGCAATGTAAATTTATATGTAATATTTCTATATCTATATTTATATGTAAGTATATAAAAATGTTCCATTTCTTGATAAGTTGACTTTTGAGCATTAATGCTCAATCACTTTGGTTTGACTTTGCCAGTATACAACAAAGTGTCATATAGCCTCCGCATTGTAGTGGATGTGACCTTGAATGTGGCATGATGATGGAATAACAGAAAGCAGTTCTTATAAAATCCATAAAAGCAGCACTTGACAACAGAAAGATATCACTCTGATTCTTATTGCTGTCATAAGCAAGTGGGAGAAATCATTGTCATATAAGTAATAATGGCAGAAGGACATGCTATACATAAAATAGTCAAAGAAGCAGACCTTTTAGTTAGCTAGAGGCTAGCAGTGACCTTCCAAGAAGTAAGCAGAGTATGTTACTGGTGTGTCAGTGAGAAAGTTAATAATCTTAATGTAAACTTTGTGAAGATAGGATATAGAACCTACGTATATGCGCTATGAGATTTTACTGATAATGGATTCTAGGATGTTAAGGGAGTGTAGTTTACAACTGTTTTTATTTTTGCATGACTTTATAAATGTATCTAAAACTTAATATTTCCTGCCTGCTGAGCTTACAGCTACTGTAAGCAACACTGCCTGTAGTGTACAAGTGATCTACTTTTCCCTCAGCCATAGCCGGCCTTAGGCATAGGCCAACTAGGCGGCCACCTAGGGTGCCGCTTTAGTAGGGGTACTTTTCCAGTATTTATTTGGTGTAGGTAGACCAGGATGGGGGCACTGGGTGGTGTGGCAGGGGGTGCTGTGGTGCCCTTTTACCTAGGGCACCAGTTGACCTAAGGCCGCTCCTGCCCCTCAGCTCCTGATTTGTGTTCTGAATTGGCAGAGCAGTCACAATATTACACACACACACACACACACACACACAAAGTAGAGACATCTGTTCTAGCACCCATATATGGGTTATAGGCCTGCCATAGCCCATCTGCTTTTAAACATTGTTGACACAAGTAGTTTGTTATTTTAAACTGCAATGGCTACTGTGACAAAGCCCACCTGACCAGCTTGGAATTACTGTCTATTTATTGTAGGACCATTGAAGTGGTGCATGGTCTATAACTTTATTCTCTGGTCAAGACATAATACTGTGGACAACCAATACCTTCTTACTAGACAAACATTCTTGTTCAATTGCTGAATACCTCTGTCCAGAGTTACTTAACTAATAGCTGATATAGCAAAGTGGGTGCTCATCTCCTTCAAAAATGTAGGACTAAGACCTTAGCCTGTTTCTTAGACACCTGTGAATACAATGAAATATTCAGAGAAATTCAGGCTTAATGGCATGTGTTCAAAACACGACTTTCTTGTTAAATTCTTGAATGCCTGTTTTGACTCCACTATCCATCTACAATTCAGAGGACACACCCCTTAGAATTAGTGGCAAATGTTGGTATACATTTGTAGTAGTAGATATCCAACACACACACACACACACACACACACACACACACACACACACACACACACACACTCACGCACATGCACACGCACACACACACACACACACAAAATAAATAATACATAAATAATAATGTGGGTTGCCTTTTGGTGCTGGCATGAGACATTTACATATCAACCTCATTTTGGCTGTCTAGGATTTTTTCATCACATAGCCCAAATACTGGGCTTCAGTTATACACAGTTTGCACTTTGCTTGGGATCTAGTAAACCTACTTGTCTTAAGGAAGCTAGAGCCACTTGGCCTATGGCAAGGCAACTTTCCCAGACTACAAAAAATATTATTAAGCTGCTAATGCATAACTGGTTTGAAGACTAGGAATCCTTTCCTTATGACTGAAATGTGTAGGGGAAACAGTATAATCTTATAATGGCAAAGGCCATCAGGTATGGAAAATGTTGTCTTCTCAAGAGTTCGAAAATTAAATGTCATTTGCCAAGAACACTTAAGCAGGGCATCATGGACTGAAACGTAATCTTACCCAGCTTTTCATTCAAGCTGACCTCTCTGTTGGCATAAGGTAGGAATCATATCTACTGAATTTTCTAAAGTCATTTCAAAATCATATAGTCTGGTTAAGTGTGGGCACCAGGACATGGGGACTATTCCATTTACTCTACGATTTCCTCTTGTCCCTTTTCTGTGTTTCTTCCTTTGATGATTTCTGTTTTGATTCAGATATTCAGGCATGTTTTACAAGTATTTTTCATGAGTGTAATCTCTCTGTTGTGCTGAATTCAATTAACTGTGCTGGGAAATTCTGAGAATATGTCCCTGTTCCTGAGTATAAATTATTTCACTTCATATCTCTAAAATACTGATACCATTCATCATACCTTTTACCCTAACAGTATCCTCCTGAAAGAATATCTGGTAAATATGTAAATAATGTACCACCAATGTCTTAGAGGTTCATAGGTTGGTACTAGGCTATTGGACCTAGGGCATATACAAGCCTAGCCATAACAATTCCCTGGATATTTCTTCCCACAATATTTACTTCCCTGGACCCATCTAGCAGGGTGACTGACTTTATCCCCGGGGTGAATTTCCTTTCTCCCATCCAATCGTCAAGGTTCCTTTTGAAGAGGGCCAAAGAGGCACTCTGCTTGACGTGTATGGGCAGTCTATTCCAGAGTCTGGGGAATCTCTGGGTCAGGAACCTATCTTTCCAGCATGTTTTGTTTATTGTGATGACAAGGTTTAGATCCCTGGAGCATGTGGCTCTGAGGGATTGGGATTTCTTTAAGTGTAGCATGTCCAACAGCTCTGGGTTTGACATGGCCTTGTATGTTAAGCAGTGATCGCCTCTGAGTAGACGATATGCGACAGAATATAGCTGGAGTTTTTTAAGGCAGTCAGCATAGGGCATCTGCTTTAGACCTGTGATTCTTTTAGTGAGGTATTTCTGCGGCCTTTCCAGTTGTTGCAGATGTCTTGAGAGGTACATATCAAATGGGACGTTGTATTCTATAATGGGTCTAATGAGGGATGAGTACAGTGGGACAATGACCTCCTTTTTTCTGGATGACAAGCCCTTAGTGATGATGTATGCCACAAAGAAGGATTTCCTGACTGTTGTGGCGATGTGGTTATCGAAGGTGAGACCACTGTCCACCTGTGTCCTAAGTCTCTTATCACACTTTCGGTGTAATGCTACCTATGTGGTAATTCACAGGTACATGTGTTTTCCCAAAGGGGATAACTATACATTTCTTGGCATTGAGCTTGAGCCCATGGATCTGGCACCATGCATCTATTTCTGTAAGGCCCTTCTGTAGAGAATCCACATCATTTGGGGATTCAATAATGGCTCCCAGCTTGCAGTCATCTGTGCACTTTGTTAGCCAGAGTCCCTTAGTGTTGGCCTGTACTTCAGAGACGTAGATGCCAAACAAGAGCAGTCCCAGGACTGAACCCTGAGGTACTCCACTTGTCACTTGTCTGAAGCTGGATTTGGAGTCGTCTACTTTTACAGTGTGGGTTCTGTCAGTAAGCCAGTTGGCAACCCATCGAGTGATGTAGGGATTAATGCCCAGCTTAGTAAGTCTATCTATGATTCCAGAGGGGGGGATGGTGTCAAAGGCCTTGGCGAGGTCCAGATAGGCTGTGTGGACCGCCATACCCTCGTCCACGGCTCTGGAGACTGATTTGAAGAAGTCAATCAGGTTCAGAAGACAAGATCGGCCCTTCACAAACCCAAGCTGGGTGCAGTCCAGTGTTTGAAGGTTGCCAATGTCTTTGTTTATAAGTTGTTGTAATGGAATTTTTGCATTTGAATAACAAAATGTTCTGACATAAAAAGTGATGTTGACTATACTATTTTCTTTACATTTTTCTGTATCACTCAGTCATTTTTTGCTTTTCAGCTGCACCATACCCAATATAGTATATATAGTAGATATGACATCCAGTCTGCATTACTCTTTGTGTGCTGATATACCTTGGAGGTACTGCATCTATACTTTCCTGTGTTACTCAGTGCTTACATATATATCCTATTTAATGGCATTTGTACTATACTATGGTACTTGTTCTGCGAACATGCACTTGGGTCATGGCTGGAAAGAGTTTATGGACCATTCGATCTACCCAGTCAACAGTCTAAGGAAATAAAATCTTCAGGATATGCTGTGGGTTATCACTTATGTGATGTATCTGTTTGAACTTTCTTCCTTCCATTTGTCTTACTTTGCAACTTGCTTCACGTACGGTGTTTGCTACTAAGCAAGCATTTTATTCCTGACCGTAGGAACAAATACAAGCACTTTGTTCCTGACTGGGCACTAACACAAACATTTTGTTCCTGACAGTGGGCACTAACACAAGCATTTTGTTCCCTGCCTGAAAAGTTCTAACTAAGCATTTCTATTGTATGTTTTCCATGTATTCCTATTCTAAAGTTCTGTGTAATATCCTAGTACACTCAAATAGAGTGCTTCCTGTTCTTCCCTTATTTCTCCTTCTATTATGAGTAAATCATGCCTTGGCTTGGAGTACTTCTATTACATAAAAGAAAAGGTAATGATGCAGCTAGTCCCAATTTTTCCAATAATTTTCTATGACTTCATGAAATATGGATTTGAAAGATTTGTTAAATTGTTCCACTAGCCCATCTGTTTGGTGGTGATATTCAGAATCTTTCAGTTGCTTTACAGTAAAGAACCGGCATAGTCCATGCATTAATTTCAGTGTGAAGAGGGTGCCTTGTGCTGTAAGGACTTTTCAGGGAATTCCAACCATAGAAAACAGTAAGACCAGATATTTTGCTGTAACCTTAAGGTTTCCTCATTTTAGAGAACTTGCTTCTAGGATCTTTGAAATATAATCAGTAATTACCAGTATATACTAGTGGCCTTTATTTAACTTCACAAGGCACCTAATAGGTCTACAGCTTTTTACTCAATTGGGACTTCATCTGTAGGTGAGGGGGTCAAAGTGTTTGTAAACTCTCTTCTGTATGTGTTATCTTCTGGTGTTGTGAGCACACTGAATGTAAATGTTATATTGTTCTATTTCCTTTAAAATATATGGTCAGTACAACCTTAATAAAATCCTACCCATTGGTTTGTCTATGTATACATTTCTACCCAAAACAAGGTTGCAGGCCAGCTTTATTATGATACCTCTTAAAGGTTTTGATACCACTAACTTGACTAATTCTTCTTCTTTCTGTTTGGTTACTGTACAAAACAAGATGATTTCATATCAAAATATGGGTATGAAGTATAACTGTTCAGATCAGTGGTTTACCCTTTAGTCCTTGAAAAGTTTTCTTTAACCTTATTTAGACTGTTGTCTTCCACTGTGCTCTTCAAATATTGACTTAGCTTATCAGGGGATCAGCCATGACAGTACTGCCCTCGTTTATAGCCTGATGTATGGTAGAAGATCTGGCTGTTTTCTTTTATAAAGACAAGTATTGTATTCTGTCTTTTACCAGACTCCTCTAGAAAGGACAGTTGACAAAAGTACTTAGCTTTGGTCAAGGCTGTGGCAACTCTTCTATCTCCTACTTATTTCTGCATCTACTTATTCTAGTGTTAAAATGCTGCTTCTGTACTTGTTTGGTTTTCTTATTAACACTCTGTCTGGTTATCTTCCTTTCTATTTGTTCATCATAGCTTTCTTCTGATTCCTCCTGATTTTCTACAAGTATTTTACTTCTCGTACCTACTGACCTGTCTTCATCAGTCTCTATACTGAATTATCTTAATACTTTGGCTGCTGGTATTTTATGCAGAATATCCTTAACTGCCATCCCCTCCATGACTGACTCAGTACCGAATCCCTTTGCAGTCTTACCCATTATCGTCTCTTGATCAGACTCCGATTCAGATTGATATTCTACCTAGATGCAAGACTTACTCCTTTTGAAGCTTCTAATTCCATAGCTTTGCCTTCGTTAGTATTGTGTATCTCTGTCTATACTTCTGGTTTTGTGTTGATCCCCATATTTTCTACAACTTTTTGCAATAGTAAAAGTCCTGGCCAGTTATCACATCATGCATTACAGCTACTGAGTGCAGTACTTTGTCTAGAATAGTTTGTATTTCTTCTTTGGTTCTATGATACTTTTTCTAGTCTGTATGAGCACACTGTACTTCAATTTCCTGGTTATTAACAATTTTATGATGGTAGTCATGTACTACTACTGCTATTACTACTAACATTAATAATATTATTAATCAGGTAGGTCCACTAGACATATAGTCCCTTTTCAGGAGTGAACCAGCAACAGTGTCTGGTTAAGTGACTTGCTCAAGGTTACAAAGTAGGCAGAAAAATAATCAAACCTTGGGCCACAAGAAGTGCATCTCACAGTCATAAGCCACTGCACCAGCTGCCAAACACTTAGATACTTTTCCAAGTAAAGTAAATATGCTTCCTGAATCTTACAATCCTTGCAATTCCTTTCAACCTGAAAATTGTACATTTGTTACTTTTGGTAATAGTACAAAGGCAAATGGCAGATTCTACACTCCTAGAGGCTAAGCATTCAGCCTGACCACAACCCATTGGTTCACCTTCAGATATAAGTTGCTTAATTCCTGAGTGACAACAGTTACTTACATTTACAGGTAGAATGGTGCTGCCATGCTGCACAATGGGGTGTTGTGAGTCACTTCTTAAAATGTTTAAAGTAGATTGATTGTCAATTTTTTTTTGTTTACTCACAGACATTGTTTACTCACAGGCATTGTCTTCATTATGTTGTTTAATTACAGGCATAGACATATATTTACATACTTTGTTAATAGCTCTTTCTGTATACAGGTCTGATTTTAATTTTACACTTATAAAACAATAGTAAATATTCTTCTAAACCACTTTTATTTCACAGGCTTGCACGTCATTTTGAAACACTTAGTTTTTGTCAGTTGTTAAGTAATGCCTTTTTACATCTAGTCACTTTTAAAATATCTAAATCATTTTTTCTACAGCTTTCCCATCAGGTTTTAACCACAGTCCATATGTATTTCAAACCTGCCATCTGGGACTTTACCAATTCCTCTGAAATGAATGTCAAATGATCAAACCTCTCTGTTCCTCAGAAAAAGCAAATATTCACGTCTAAACTTCCCTTTTCAGTTTTTGATAGTCATGGTCATATGTAACTTTCCTGCCCATATAGGCTTTCAGAGAGCCCCCTGTAAGATATGCAGAAAAAAAGTTGTAGCCGACTAAGGTGAGGGCCATTTCTCTCTTATCACATGCTTCCTGAAGGCCTCAAAGTACACCTCATTGTCATAATCTGTTCCCAGGTTCTTTAGTGGTGCACAAGTTCTAAGGGCCTTGTGTGGCTTGTTTATTTAAAAGCTACCTGTTGCTGTGTTGCAACAACTCAATTTTCAAGTAAATCATATGCTGCTCAATTCCTGCACAATTGGAGTCACATCTTTCCTAAGACTAAGTACTTGTTTACTGGTACTGGTAGCCATGTGTGTCTGTGGTGGCCATCACAAAGGCCTTAATAACCTCTTTTATTTTAAGGCAAAATACAACTGCAATCCACATATAGATATGTGCACATGGCATTCTACTTTAGAGCTTCAAAGGATTACAGTTCAGATTCACAAAGTCTCTGCTGTACAGCTCAAATGATTTATAACATACTTTTCCTAACCTTTTTTTTAACATTCACTGTTGAGTTTATACTCCCCAACTTCCCAGTTCAAAGCATATAGTAAATGGTATTTGTATATTTCTGCAGCCCACATTTTAACACATTTTAGATAGTGGTATGGATAAAAAAATAAATAATGACAATTGCATTTCTCCACCAAATGTCATACTTTAGTCCAAGAGTATTCATATTAACACTTGTAATGATCAGTCTTTTTTTAATATTCAGCATAGACTCATTTACAAGGTAGCAGAAAGTGTGCTCCTCATAGCAAAAAACTAAGATAAAAAAAATAAATTAAATGCAAGTCTTTAAAATGGCTTTGTAAAAAAACAACAATTCACAGGGTTTCCTTCTCATAAAACACATTCCATACAAGCAGTCTCTTTTAAAGTAGGCCCAAAAGTTTTCAAGGTTTAACATCATTGTAATGCATGTTGCAACATTTCCATAGGTAGAGAAGTCTTTCAACAGCTTCCCACAAAAGCAAGGCAAAACTCTACAAATACAATAGCCTTCATTTGACTTAACCATGCAGGATGGCATTTCCACTTGATTATCTTCCAATGAAATATATGATACATACTTTGGACTCCTTCCCAGAAATTCTTATAGGGTTACAGGTAAATTGCAAACCCCACTTATATCACACAATCACACGCACACATTTTGTCAGTAAACAGATGCTTGAACAATGTAACAAATTTACATAACACACTTTTCTTTGCAAACACTTTTTACACTTTATACCTTTCATGTTTTACTGAATACATCAAACTTCATAACTATTGAAATTGTATCTCTGTAAGAAATCTGTTTGACCTTTTACTTTGTGTATTTTATTATAGCCATCTAATTTCATATTTATGTGTATGGTGTCTTTTTTTCTTGATGTAGGTAGATATTTTCTCTGTGGACTGTGGATGGAATGGAACATTTAGAACACTCCACTACTCCAGTTGTCATATAATAAAAATGTAATGATAATAATAATAATAATAATAATAATAATAATAATAATAATAATAATAATAATAATAAAAACAAAAATTGTAGTAAATTGATCTTATAACTCTTCCAGCCTTACTGGTATATAAACCCTGTGTCTTGAAAAGGTTGTTCTTGTATTTATCAGGCTTTGGATCGTATTACATTACTGAAACTAAGCGGAAAATCCTTAAGATTCCAAGAGCAGAATATAGCAATAACCCACGCCTGGGTGTGGGTAATGTGGGATTTACCCACAGTTGGCGTGGTTTGGCCCGAGGGACCAAACAAAGACAACCGTGGGTAAATCCCGCATTACCCACACCCAGAAGTGGGTCATTGCTATTATACTATGACATTATTTAAGAAAATAAATAATTACTTTTCTTAAATAATGGCATTGTATAATGCCACTTTGCTGTCCTTCCGCAGCTGTCTGGTATCCGTGGCAGTTCTGATGTACTGTGCATGCCTACGCAGTACATCAGAGCTGTGGCCAAAAGCAACGGAGAAAGCAAGATCTCCGTTGCTTTTTTACTGTTTCGCTATGTTAAATGGGTTTAATATAGCGAGACAGCTTTAAAATAAGCAACAGAGATGTCCGTTGCTTATTTTAAAGCTGTCTTACTATATTAAACCCATTTAACATAGCGAAACAGTAAAAAAGCAACTGAGATCTTGCTTTCTCCGTTGCTTTTTTTTTTAAACCTGTCTCGCTATGTTAAATGGGCTTAACATAGCGAGACAGCTTTAAAATAAGCTTTGCTTATTTTAAAGCTGTCTCGCTATGTTAAACCCATTTAACATAGCAAGACAGGTTTAAAAAAAAAGCAATGGGGAAAGCAAGATCTCCGTTGTTTTTTACACTCTGTGTCACTATGTTAAAAGAGTTTAACATAGCGAGACAGCTTTAAAAAAAGCAAAGGAGATCTCTGTTGCTTTTTTTAAATCTGTGTCGCTATGTTAAACTCTTTTAACATAGCAAGACAGTGTTTTAAAAGAGACTTGTACTAATGGAAAAAGTCCGGGCGACCGGACCTTTTTCCATTAGTATAAGTTGATTTACAACGTGCATGTTTTGGAATATTAATGGGGGGTCATGGTATAATAAGTTATTTCTTACACTTATTTCACTGAACTGCACTTCTAAAATGTTTATAATTGTGCTATACAGTTGATCTACTACATTTTGCACTGTTATAAAGCTTTTTTTATTGTTTCACTACATTTATGTGCTGTTTTATACTGTTCTAACTGTATTTTCCATTACTAGATATTGTTTCATTACTCTAATTGAATTACTGTAAACTGCTTTTTCATACTGAGAGTTGTATTTTCTGTTTGTGAGTGCTCTATCTGAGCTTTTCTGTGCATGTTTGAGGTTTTTGTGTTTTACAGCTAGGAACTGTAATAGTGTGCATTACTATAATTGTTTACAGTTAAAAGCATTTTCTACAGTCTGCTTGCTCCTTGATCTGTTTAAATTTTCATTTAGTGGCTACAGCTAGGAACTTGGTGGATTCGCAGTTCCCCGCCCATACTGTATATTTGATCTGTGACACTTCTCCCAGCCTAGCGTCATTAGTTCATTCAATCTAATAGAGAACATTTGTGAAGGCCAACTCACTCAGATTCTTAACATTGAATTAATTTCTGTTCCAGCTTTCTCCATTTCCACTTTACTGAAAAAAAAATGTCTAAGCTTGCTTCCCCCCTTTCCTGTGGCAGGTCTTGTCCAGATATGGATATGCTGTATCCAGGACTGTTTGTGAGCTCCTGAGCCCCCCCCCCCACTTAACTAGGGTTAAACTATTCCTGGCCCCATAAAGTCCGCTCTTCAAATTTTCCCCTTGCAACTAGCCAGCTTTTTAGTTTTAGCACTCAAATCTGTTTCTTTGAGCTCAGCACTTGTTCAGAACTCGTTGTAAGCACTAAATAAGCTACAAATTACTACAGCACTCAACTTTTCTCACTTGTCTAGAGGAAAACAGTTTTTAGTAATTAATAAATAATCACCTATCCAGGCATGTCTAAAGGTCAGCTCCCGGTGTTTTCTCCTGTCTACCTGATGAATCTGGGCATCTTGGGACAATGCAGCAATTGCCTCATGTACACAGACAACCCTCTCCTCCTACCAACCAACACTACAACCTGTGAGAGATGCACTTATATAGCCAAACTGGAAGCAAAGCTCTCTTCACCGAAGACTGGACTAGACAGTCAAGAGGAAAAGGTAATCACTTGCACCACACCACACTCATCACATAGTCCCTCAAAACCTACACCACCAAAACACACACACAGAACCACAAAACACACACCTACATTCGCAGAGGCTCTCAGTAAAAATCTGCCCAAAATACCGAGACCTCCAAAGCAGAAATATAAGCAACCTCCACCCCCCAACACAACCCAAATGACACATAGCCCACATACTGAGTGTGCCACTCAGCTACAGCCCATAATGCATAATGTACTCAACACACTAGTCATAGGTGACTCTATAGTCAGGCACACTGATGTTCCACTCAACAGGCTAAACAAGGAAAAAGTTACTGTCAGCTGCCTGTCAGGTGCCAGGACCCACCACATAATGCATGCACTCAAGTTACTCCACAACAAGTACAAATATGACTGTGTCATTGTCCATGTTGGTGTGAATGACCTGAGACGTACCTCCCTGGACTACATGAAAAGAGACATGGAGGAGCTCTCCAATCTTGTAGCCCAGGCAAATATGACCCTAGCCCTGGGTAGCATCCTGCCATCACCCAGAATGATACCACAGTACAAGGACAAAATGATTGACTTTAACAATTAGCTAAACTTCTGGTGTGATTCTAAGGGAATCCAGTATCTGTCTGCCTAGGATGACATGATCAACAGACCACACTGCTTTGCCAGAGATGGCCTGCACCTGTCGCCCTTGGGATTCTGGATACTGGCAAAGGCTCTTGCCACCCCTATAGTGCCTTTTTTAGGCAAGGTTCAAATGACAAATTCACCACTGTAACAGGTACAAGCAAGCAAAATCTGAGGGTAATGCTACTCAGTGCTAGAAGTCTAAACCTCAAAATGCACTCACTCGGGGCACTCCTTAAAATGGCGAACATCGGCATCTGTGCAGTGACAGAGACCTGGTTCAAAGCTCCAGAGAGCACCCCTGCATTACCAGGCTATAATTCATACCACACCTTTCGGCCACCAAACCCAGACCAAAACACCAAAGGTGGAGGCATGTCCATATTCATTAAGGATATCCACACCTCGCTATAGACCCCCACCATGTCCCAGGATTCCCACCCCTCTTTTTTTGATAAAGTCTTTCAGCTTTTCCTGGTTAGGGGTTGCCACAGCGAACTCCGGTCCACTCGTGATTGGCAGTGGATTTTTACAGTGCTGAGTTGCCAGCCCGATGCCCAACCTTCAACAAAGGTAACCCCATTCACGCTCGCACCTACCTGCATGTCTTTAACATAACTCGACCACAGGGAGGACATGCAGACTCCACACAGAAGGCGCTCCAGCTGAGAATCGAACTGGAGAACCTCTTGCTGTGAGGTGACAGTGCTAACCGCTGCACCACCGTGGCTCACTACTCTTTTATTGATACACTGGAAAATATTAAGGCACAACCCAACACCTTAATAATGGGTGATTTCAACTACCCCACCATTAACTGGGAAAACTACTCATGTACCAACTCTTTTGCTCAACGTTTTCTGGAAATCATCAATTCCAATGCCTTGGATCTACTTATCCACACCCCCACCAATGGCAGCAATATCCTAGACCTGGTCATCACCAACATGGGCGACTGGTTTTCCACACCAGAGGTCAGCTCCTCATTGGTTAGATCTGACCACAAGCTAATCACCCTAGACATCCACATCCCACTCCCACCCTCATTAGGAAAACAATCATAAACATTGTTTCCAAAGCCAACTTCAAGCTTCTTAAGACAGAAGTGGCTAACTTCACGGCATCCATGCAGATGGACAATAGAGGCATGACTGCTGAATCCTACACAAATGCACTTTATAAGCACTTACATGAGTGCATGGATCGTGCTATCCCTAACAGAACCAAGATGCTATCCTCCAAGAAAAGGAAGCCAATATGGTGGCCCCTGCCATAAATAAACTCTACAACAGAAGAAAGAAATTGTTGCAAAAAAGAGTAAAATCCCACGATTGGAGGAACTCCCTGGTCAGCCTCAGTAAGAAGTTGAGATCCCTCATAAAATTCTCCAAAGCTAGTTATGAAAACAAAATCACCACTGATTCTAAAGACAATGACAAAGCATTCTATAGCTATGTCAAGAATCTCAATGGCAACACTCAGATCTGCTCTGAGTTACAGCACTATGACACTAAATATACAGAAACAACTCATATTGCCAACATCCTGGGAGAGAGGTTCAGTGCTATCCTTACCCCCCTCTCACCCCCTAAAGGGCCTATCTTTATACTGCAAGAATGCAAAGTTCCTGTAATCACAGCTGCACTGGTAAAAACTTCACTCTCCAAAGCCAAGAACACAGCATCCATGGAACCTGACAACATCCCAGGCTGCCTTCTACACGAACTACAGAATGAACTGGCACCCCACCTAAGTACGATGTTCAATCATAGCCTCACCTCAGGCTTTGTGCCCATTGAATGATGCACTGTGATGGTTATCCCACTCCAGAAAGGGGGGGCCACAACAGACCCAGGGAACTACTGCCCCATTAGCCTGACGAGCCTGGTCTGCAAGGCCATGGAATGTATCATCATGGAACTCATAAACAAAGACATTGGAGATCTCCAAACTCTGGACCCTACTCAGTTTGGATTTGTAAAAGGCAGATCATGTCTCCTAAATCTAATAGACTTCTTTGAAGCAGTCACCAAAGCCATAGATGAGGGTAAGGTGGTTCACACAGCCTATCTACATCGCGCCAAGGCATTCAACACCATCCCCCACTCTGGAATTATAGATAAACTTACTAAACTAGGTATAAATCCCTATGTCACAAAATGGGTTGCCAACTGGCTTACTGACAGAATCCACACTGTGAAAGTAGCAGACTCCAAATCAGACTTCAGACCAGTGACAAGTGGAGTACCACAGGGTTCAGTCCTGGGTCCTCTCCTGTTTCGTATCTACTTCTCTGAAGTACAGGCTAACACAGAAGGTATTTGGCTAACTAAATCCACAGATGACTGCAAACTAGGAGCCATAATCAAAACTCCTAATAATGTGGACATCCTACAAAAGGGCCTCACTGAGACAGATGCCTGGTGTCAAAGCCGTGGTCTCAAGCTCAATGCCAAAAAGTGCATTCTCATCTCCTTTGGTAAAAACTCTGTACCTATGAACTACCACATAGGCGGTAGTCTACTTAACACTGAAAGTGTGATAAAAGACCTTGGGACACAGGTGAACAGTAGTCTCTGTTTGATAATCACATCACCATAGTGGTCAGGAAATCCTTCTACATTGCACATCTCATCACAAAAAGTTTCTCATCCAGAAAAAAAAAAAGAGGTCATTGTTCCCCTCTACTCATCACTCATTAGACCCATTATAGAGTACAACGCCCCTTTTTGTATGTACCTCACAAGACATATACAACAACTGTAAAGGCCGCAATAATACCTCACAAAGAGGATTACTGGCCTCAAACAGATGCCTTATGCAGGCCAACTCAAAATACTCCAGGTTTACTCCGTCACATATCGCCTACTTGGAGGCTATCTCTGGCTAACATACAAAGCTATGTCAAACCCAGAGCTGTTGGACATGCTCCACTTAAAGAAATTCTAATCCCTCCAAACTACATGCTCTAGGGACCTAAACCTTGTCACCACAATAAACAGAACATGCTGGAGGGATAGATTCCTGTCCCAGAGACTTCCCATACTCTGGAACAAACTACCTATCTATGTCAAACAGAGCTCCTCAATTGCACTCTTCAAGAAAAATCTTGATGATTGGATGGGTAATAGGAAATTCACCCCGGGGATCACTTCTGTGGTTCTGCTTGACAGGGGCACAGGAAAATAATTTTCTTGGGTGGCGAAAGCCAGGGTACCTTTTTGGCTAGACTTGTATAGGCCCTAGGACCAATAGCCTAGTACCTACCTATGAACCTATAATAATAATAATAATAATAATAATAATAATAATAATAATAATAGTAATCATCATCAAAATGCAAGTATGACAAAAAGAGAAATCATTTTATCACTGGATGTTGGTTAGAAAGAGTGGTCATTGCTACAAATAGGATAGCTCTTTTAAAAGTAGTAATTGAGTGAAAGGAAAAACTAGCTTATCAGCTTAAACTAAGAAACATCATCACATCACCATAACCTATGAGAGATAACCTTCTGAGATTACATCTTGCCTTTCTTCACTCTACTGACACCACTAGATGCTCTTTTAATTTAACACATTTTAGATGACAAAAAAAAGATGGTGCCCTGCAAATAATATGACTGAAATGGCACTTACTGCAGAAGATGTATATATGTGGTGTGCCTTAATCTTAATTTATAATTAAATGTTTCCACATGAATGCATCATTCAAAATTGTGAGGACTGGGATTGAGATAAAACAGACATACTGATTTAAATTTCTTGGGGACAGAACACATTGGGAAGCTGTGATACAAATATTTTCCAAGGCTTTCTGTCAGAAGTGGAAAGCCTGATCACTTGAAAAATAAATTGTGATTCAAACCAAAGAAAACAAATTCCAAAACTCGCTGCTATTATTGCACCCTTTAATGTAGCTATGCACCTAAACCTCCGCTAATTACCTATTTTGAGATTGCTATACTTTGAGTATTGGGACTGTTGCATTATATCACAACCTTAGAGTTAATATATATTCCCCTGTGTTTAAACGTACAGTTCTGTTGCATATATTGACAAAGGAATAATAAATAATAAATAACATACACACAATGTTTCCGGAGTCTTTCATATACACTATACACGGGTGAAAAATATGTACAAAGTGGAGAGATTTAATAATCGAGAGCAAAATGTAATGGAAACGCATGGGTGCTGGTATAAAGAGATACTTAGCAAAGAAAACACAGATGTGTATACTATAGCAATAACCCACGCCTGGGTGTGGGTAATGCTAAATTTACCCACGGTTGGCGTGGTTTGGTCCCGGTGCTAAGCCCGAGGGACCAAACAAAGCCAACCGTGGGTAAATTTAGCATTACCCACACCCTGAAGTGGGTTATTGCTATTATACCATGACATTATTTAAGAAAAGAAACTGTTACTTTTCTTAAATAATGGCATAGTATAATGCCTGTTTACTGCCCTTCCGCAGATGTCTGGCATCCGCGGCAGTTCTGATGTACTGCGCGCCTGCGCGGTACATCAGAGTTGAGCAAAAGCACGGAGAAAGCAAGATCTCCGTTGCTTTTTAGTCTCGCTATGTTAAATGAGTTTAACATAGCGAGACAGTTTAAAATAAGCAACGGACATCTCCGTTGCTTATTTTAAACTGTCTCGCTATGTTAAACTCATTTAACATAGCGAGACATAAAAGCAACGGAGATCTTGCTTTCTCCGTTGTTTTAAACACTGTCTCGCTATGTAAAATGGGTTTAACATGGCGAGACAGCTTTAAAATAAGCAACGGAGATCTCCGTTGCTTATTTTAAAGCTGTCTCGCTATATTAAACCCATTTAACATAGCGAGACAGTGTTTTAAAAAAACGAGTTATACTAATGGAAAAAAGTCCGGGCGACCGGACCTTTTTCCATTAGTATAACTCGATTTACAACGGGCACGCTGGCCAATCAGCGTGCACGTTTTGGGGGGGTCATGGTATAATTAAAAATATTTACTTCTAAAGAATAAGGTATGCATACCACTGAGAGATTTGTATACAGTTACAACATTACATACACTTGAGTCTTCTACCATTTCATACAACCGTTATTCCTCTTTCTCTTTATAATGCTCTCTCGATGTTTCTCCCTCCCTTCTTCCTTCCAGTCAATGGAACATATCATCAATGGATGTCACTTGTTCTCCTCTTCTGAACTTTGTGTAGTTATGAACCTTCCTAGCTGTGTTATGAAATCCTTCCTCAATTAAAAGATTTTATTAGGTCATACTCTTTTTATTACCTGTTTCAGTTCCTTGGCAATACATCTTTGTGTGTTTACTTTAACTTATCAGGCCAAATCAATGTTACCATCTTAACATAGACCATTATACCACTGGACTGAAAATCATTGTAATATATGTTATTTAGCTGTTGTGGACAAGAAATGATTTTCTGAAAGGGGGCTGTGCCTCCTCTTCTTTTGATGTGTGACCTCTCCTCCATTTTACCATCTCTAAATGCAATACCTCAGAAGTCACACCTACACAGAAAAATTAAAAATACATGAATTCCCTTTTCTCTAGGTTTGTAAGACCTTGGAGGTAGGGCATTTAAAGACTCAAGGTATGGGATCTCTCATAAGGAGTCTTGTGGCATAGCTCCTCTACAAAAGTGATTTAAGAAAACTTTCATTGTGTCATTATTTGTATAGCTCACCTGGTTTCCTTGAGATGGTGTGCTCTGTATCCTTGGTGTTAACATCAGCATATACGTTCTCACCTCTTTTCTTGGAATTGATTACAATTTTCTGAACTAAATTTATACATCACTCATGCATACTGAAAACTTAAAACAAGAACAAAAATTGCTCAGCAAGAATAAAAAAAAAATAATTTATTATATAAAACTTCTAAGTCACACTTAAAATGAAACAAAACCAAATGATGGATAAGTGCTTTCATCTTGACCATATTCAAGACTTCCTCAGACAAACTTCCTTTATTGCCTATAGTTTTAAAAATCTCTCTTGAAATCACATGATGAATGACAAACCATTGTTACCTGCCCCTCCTTCTTTGTTCCACACTACATTCTAGTAATTTATTTAGTGATAAAATATTTTTTAAAACATTACAGTATTAAAGAAAAAAATAAAAATAAGAAAGCCTTTATGGGAAATGAAAAGTTTTTGAAAAAACATTATTTTAATTGTAAAACTGATCGTTAAACATTAGGATTACTGGGATTAGTGTTCTTCTAATGTTTCAAAGACTTCAGCTTTAAAATAGGTGCAATGCTGGCTTGTTCATTAATCCCCAGCCATCAACATGCATTCCGATATAGCTAGCAAAATATCTCTTTGTATTCCAAGAAGACTCTCCACACACCTCCCTCAGGTCTGGTCTGATCTGTTCCAACACTGCAAACTTAAATGTATGCCCTGCATACTTGCTTATGTGCCTACTAAGAGCATTAGTAATTTTAACCTTCTTGATGTCCTTGAGATGTTCATATATACTTTCACGTATGTTTCTCTCAGTTTTCCTTATGTAAAAGCATTCACACTGCTGGCATAGTGCAACATAAACAGAGGACCTGCTATCACAATCTGCTCTTAATTGCATCTTAAATTGTTTACCTCTAACAATAACACTGTCTCCAATATGGACAAAACTACACATCGAGCATCCTCTACAATGTGTCATTCCTGTATTGGAAGCCTTGATCCTCTTAGGTTTCTCAAACCAGTTCTTCACGTATTGTTCTTCCTGTGTACAACTACTGGGGTTAAACCCAGCATGTCACAGAGTGCCCTTTCTTCCCATAGTAAACTCCAATTCTTGTTCAAAATGGATCTGATATTCATACTGTCCATACCATATGTCAAAATCATTGCTGTCTTCATACTGGGCCCTGAAAGTAGTGTACAGCCTGAGATCATTTGTGCCTGTCCTGTTATGTTCAAGAGTGCTACAAAATTGCCACTATTTATTTTGCTTGACACTTTCTTTACCATCTCATCTATTAAGATTTCCAGATAGCGCTCTGTTAAGAAACATTTTTTTCATCTGTTCACATTCCTCCGTAAATTAAACTTCCAATGAAGTCATCATTGTGGCCCTCACCAGTTGTTGCTTTACTACCGCTTTCTTTTGAGAAAAGGGGTGGGCGCTTGAAAAATGCAACAAAGTATTAGAATATGTGGCCTTCTGATAAATTCTGGACACACACCATTTATTCTCAGTGTCCTTAGTTAATAAAACATACAAGTATGGAAGACCCGTATTACTGAATTCACCAGTAAATTTCAAAAAAGTAGTTGTCCCATTAATTTATTTTATGAATGGCTCTATTCTTTCTTCTTCCACTTTCCATATGATGAATATTTCATCCAAATAGCATAAATAATGTTTTATGAAGCTTCAGGAAGGGCTTTTTTAATTAAACTACATTCCCATTCCAGCATTACTCTGTTGGCAAATCATGAGCTAACTGGTGATATAAGAAAAGGATGTCTCATGAGTGTAATATTGTTTTCATTGGTTGTTGTTGTTGTATCTTTCGGCTTTTCCCAGTTAGGGGTCGCCACAGCGGAACTCCGATCCGCTAATGATTGGCAGTCGATTTTTACGTACCGAGTTGCCAGTTCTGACGCACAACCTTCAACGAAGGTATGCCCATTCATGCATGTCTCCACACAGAAGACGCTTTAGCTGAGAATCGAACAGGACAACGTCTTAGTGGGGCGACAATGCTACCGCAGCCCCACCACCGCACTAATATTGTTTTCACTGGTAATGAGTGCAATTGCAAGTGAAGTAGAATATAAAATAAAATATGCTAGGTATATGCTGCAAAAGGAGGTAGTGATTCCAGTAGTTTTGCCATAAGAAGACAATATAGTTGTCATTGCTAAGAACAAAATACGGATAAGGAAAGTGTTGGTTCGTCTGAATGGCTGTTAAAAGGAATTGAATAAAGAAAAAAGTAAGGGTTTGGGTGATATGATATGTATACTTCACTGATTGGAGTGTCTTTACTGAATATAAAAATTGGGAAAAATCATATATTTGTGAGGCAATGGGAGGGGTGGATAAAATAAATTAAAGAAATATGTGTTCTGTGGATGACGTATAGATTAACATTTAGAAAATTTGTATCTGGTAAATTCAGCAGTAATGTGGAAGAGTATATATCTCAAATGTTTATATGATCCCAGAAAACAATATGACAAGAAAATTGATGTTTTTTTCATATGGGGTTCAAGATTATACCCAGTGAAAAGTGATGTGTTATATATGAGTGAAGGTGAAAGGGGACTGACTTTATTAAAACTAATTGTTTATTCTGCTTCTTTAAACTTGTATAAAGTATTAAAGTGGATAAAGGAAGACAATTTGAATTTAATGCTGAGGATGTTTAAATATAAGTACAAACATTTTTGGAGATGATAAGAAAGAGAAAAGTATATGAAAATGAAGAATTTACAGATAAGAAAAAAGCTGACATGGAAAATAAAAATTTGTGATATAGGGAACAATCAAAAGATGTAGTATAATATGGTGATGAAACAATATTAGTATGCAAATCCATGGGAAAATTTACCAGAAGAAGTGATTAAAACCTTTAAAGTAAGACAAAGTATATACCAAGATAGTAGAGTGTCAGGGTTTCCTATGGCAACTGGTAATAAATAAGTTACCAGTAAAGAGAGAATATGCCATATAAAAAGAAAACTGAAAAAGACAACAGAGCATGATTTTTAAATGTAGAAGAGAGGTGAAGCTCTGATAAAAGTTGTGTGAAGAAATATTTTTGAGAATATTACTGACAAATAATAAACCATGAATATGAGTATGTATGGATATTATAAAAATAAGAAAATAGAATGTGTGAGAAAGGTAGATAAAGTATTTTATGTAATGTGGGTTATTTGGAATGAAAAACTGAATGAAATTTTGCTTATTGGGAATTGGATTTTGGAAGACATATTGTAAAAAATCAAATTATGTTGAGGAAGAAGAAGTGGGGTCAGTTATGGAAGAATAACAATGAGAATGTTATAAGAAAAATGAGAAATAGTAAACAAATAGAAATGTTTGTGTATATATATATATATATATATATATATATATATATATATATGTGTGTGTGTGTGTCTGTGTGTGCGCGCGTGAATGTGTGTGTGTCTGTAAATATGTACATTTTGGAAATATTTAAACATATAAGTAATGTTTTTATGTTGTGTTCAATAAAAACCCCTACTGTTTTTGAGCTGTGTCATGGGATCTTTTGCATCCACCTGAGCTACCATCAACTCAAGCACTCAAGCATATGGGAACTCAGTTTAATGTCTCATCCAAAGGACAGACCTGGTTATACTCATAATAAGTAACTATACAGATGATAACCTGAAATGGAACATGCATACTAGGGGAAATAATGGCTGTACATTGTCCTATATGATGGAAACAACTGGGCAGTTATTTGAAGAATATATATATCTTTAACAGAAGAAAAGGAATAAAATCTATAATTAAGGACAAGAAAGACAGCCTCTTATGGATTTACAGAATTTGTACTATTTTGTTGAGGATGGTTAGTTTGATTCTACACACTGCATCAAGAAACATTTTCTCAAACTGATATGGACAGGAAAGAAATACCAAATGGAAAAATGTACATATATATCTTTTTTCGAACTTACCCAAAAATGTACTGACCTTGGAGTGAGTCATTTTATTAGTGACTGTAGCAAAGACACAGGGTCGGATTCACGATGGCTTGCACGGAGTCTAAGAGTAGAGTAAGACTCCATGCAGCCATCATGTCCGACGAGCGATCCAGGAACAGCCTGTAGGGGCGTGTAAGAGAGCTCCTAAAACGGCTCTTACACGGACAGGGCTGGGATATGCAAATCACCTCAATTGCAGGTGAAAGGCATGCAAATGAGGTAGATTTGTGATTCTGGAAACCCGAACCTGTCCGAGTAAGATCAGTGTTATTTGCAGAAATGTACTCAGTTGACAACTGTATACTATTCTGCAAATAGCAAAACGGAGCCATGACAGCTCCAAATAAAGGTTGCATCCAGTGCAGGAAGCATGCCAGTGGTCAAATATATGGCCATTGGAAATGTTCCCTGATGCCAAATTAAAATAAAAATATTTTTTTTTTTGCCGATTTCCGATGTTTAAGTGTAGCGCAGTGCTGCGCAAATGGGCTGCGCTCTAAAACACAGAATACTACAAATTAAAACCCACAAATGTGGATTTTATTGAATGTGGTAATGTACAATGCAAGGGAATGGCAGGCTGAAGACAAGATGGCCACCGAGTAGAGGTTGCTAAGGGGGGAAGCTCATTCTAAGACATGTAACCAAGCATTAGTAGGCAATCCTATGTAAATGAGTGTTAGGATAGTGAATCGCTAGTTTACATAGTAAATGAGCACAGTCAGTGGAGTGTAGGAGTAGGATATAGGGAGTAACAGAGTAGAAGATAGGTGACATCACGAGGGGGGTATGTATGAAAGAAGTGAAGCTCATTGGAGCAGAGTGGCATGTGTCCGCTGTCATTTAGACATCATGGAAAGAGGTGTGTCAACAGGTAGGCTAGGGAAAGCCAAGAAATGGAAGGTGTATGCTGTGGATAATACCAAAGTTTCTTGCTGAGCGGGTATGCACTTGTGTGCGCACCTGTAAACCCGAGTAAGACAGAGTGCGCATGTGTAAGCGTGAGTGCACGCGTTTAAGGCGGAGTAAGCATGTATAAGGCTGTTTAAAGAGTTGTAAGCGCGTTTTACTCTGTGTAAGTATGTGTGCGCGCGTGTTAGCTGCTGTGCGCGTGTTTGCGCTTGTGTGCGCGGCACTCCCCCCTGAGGAAACAGAAAGGAAAAAGAAAGCACAACAAATAGTAGGAAGCTACCAGGGAGTACTAGCAGAGCTAGCAGATGAAAACAATCAGAATCAGGCAATTACACAGGCAGTACACTAGCCCAGCCCAGCCTAGCACTTAAAACTCTGCCAACAACAGTCCATTATGTTTCTCACAACAGACACTGCAGTAAGCTAATAGAAGTGAAAACTGAAAAAGCTTTACTGAGACAAAGAAATGTTAGGGGCTGCCATTGCTGTTATAAGGCAACATATGCAACATGCTGAGGGTGGTGACAATGGAAATGCTGCTGGACAACCCACAGTGAGGAGACGGAGAAGAGTGTACAGGCCCAGGGTAACTTACCAGGGGCTACATGAGCTGGAGATAGTGGAGCACTATAGAGTGGACAGAGACCTCCTGCAGCAAATTGTTGAGCTGTGCAGGCCATGCCTCACACACAGAACCAACAGAGGGGAACCCGTCCCAGTGGAAACCAAGGTATGTGTTGGCATAAGAATATTAGCAACAGGTACCTTCCAGAGACCAACTGGTGATATGATGTGGATATCACAGGCATCAGCATCCAGGGTACTACACCAGTTCCTGGCTGCCATGTCAGCTCATGTCGGTGATCATGTATATTTCCCCAATTCCTGTGAGGTATTGGCCAGCAATATGCGTCTCTTCCAGCAAATAGCAGAATACCCTGAGGTAGTGGGTGCAATAGACTGCATGCACATACGCATCAAAGCACCAGCCAGAGAGCGGGGTAGGGTCTACATCAACCGCAAGGGCTTCCCCTCCATCAACTGCCAGGTCATGTGTGATGCCCAGGGCATAATACTGAATGTGTGTGCAGGCTGCCCTGGAAGCTACCATGATTCCCATATCTGGCATCTGATGCAGCTGTACCAGACATTTGCCAATGGGGACATCCCACATGGTCACCTAGTGGGGGATGCTGGCTATGCACTGGAGCTGTGGCTGATGACACCCATCAGAAACACACACACAGCTGACCAGGAATGCCATAATGAGGCACACGCACAAACACGTAATGTAATCGAGCGTGTTTTTGGGCTGCTCAAGTCACGGTTCCGGTGCCTGGACAAATCTAGTGGAGCCTTGCAGTACTCACCAACTACATGTACCCAAATTGTCATGGTATGTGCTATGCTACATAACATGATCCTGTGAAAACAGCTGCAGCAGGACCAGCATAGGCCTGGGCCAAACAGCCCCCCACCATTGCCAAGGCCATCACAGGCAGAGCGTGACTCGGAGGAGGAACAACCTGAGCCTGCCCCAGTGGGCAGAAGGGGACGTGCCCAGTATGCTTTGGCCTTGGCAAAGAGGCAACACATAGCACATACACTGGCTCAGTAGGAACTCTGGAAATGATACCCCTCTCCGACTTGCACATAAAGTAAAAGTGATGCCTAAGTTGACACTACCTGCTTCAAAACATGTGCAGGGAGTGTAGTATGTGCATCTGACATAGGCACCCCTGCAGCACCACCTAAGGCATGCATGCCATGTGTTAAGCAACATAAGGCAGTGCTAAACAGCAATTACCACCATGTAGTATATGCAAACAAAATCACACACACACCAACTAGCACAACTGTGGTCAATGTTGAGTAATATTGGGCAACGCCCAGCAATGTTGGTGAATATTGAGCAATGTCGGACAAGCCTGGTCTAAGTAGGGCATAGCTGAACAAAAGCCAACATGCTCATATATGCTTAACAGGCCCTTAAGCAGTCCGGTCTGCTCAGCATGAAAATATAAAGCAGTGATGAGCCTCAAACCCAGGATACTGTGCACTATAGCCAAAGTACTGAACCACTAAACCATGACAGTACTGAGGTGTATTCCTCTATGACGGAATGTTGATAAGTCTATGCAAAGTATTCCATGGAAACCCTACAGGCACAGCATAATCCTTGTTGAGTTATGACACAAAGGTGAGTCCTGCAGTGAGAACAGAACCTGACTTCCAACACACACAGTATAAATGTTAATATTGGTCATGTTCGCACACATCAGCAAATGTAGTGGACCTCAGATAGCAACATACTGAAGGGTCACACTGGGCATGCTCACACACTTGAATAAATGAGACAAATGTCAGGCAACAAAACATGGAATGGTAGAACTGGGCATGCTCACACACTTAGGCCATGCTGAGTACAGCAGTGGGCCACGCATATCTGGCAGTTGCATGTTTTAACCCAGGAACCTGTCACTATACAGCAATCCGCCCTGTGCACACAGTTATATGACAACAGACACATCTATAATATAGTGGAACCCTGTCATAATCAAATATGTTCTGCAGATACCAAAGTTGTTCATGGAAACTGGTAAAGCAAAGATGATAAAGACCTGCAAACAGTATCAGCAATAAACATTGTGCATCATGAACATTAGCATAGGTTCAGAGGTCGATACTAGGCTATCTGCCCTAGGGCATGTACAAGCCTAGCCAGATTGTGTTTGGCATTCACAACCCTGTCAGATTACTACAATGTGTGTGTGAATAGTAGGTCACACAAGATAGCCCATGTACATTTAGGCTAGTGTGCCTCTGTCTAGCAGGGACACAGAAGATATTCCAGGGGTAAATATTCATTCACCCATACAGTCATCAAGATGTCTCCAATAGGTGGTCAGTGGGTGGCTCTGCCTATGTGAAACTGGGATTACATTCTGTAGTGAGTGGAGCCTCTGGGATAAGAATCTGTCCCTCCACAATGTCATATTAACATCTGTGCTGAGGTATATATCCCTGGAGTGTGTAGCTCCAAGGGAGTTGGATATCCTGAGGTGGAGCATGTCCAGTGATTCTGGTTTGGGTATATCTGTAAACAACAGGCACACATCATATCTGAGTAGGTGGTAAGTGACTGAGTAGAGCTGGAGTTACTGCATCTGAACTATGCAGGGCATCTGTGTGAGTCCCTAGATCTGCTTGGTGAGGACCTTCCGTGGCCAGTACAGTTGCTGCAGGTGTCAGGTAAGGTACACCCCAATTGTGGCATTGTAACCAAGCATGGATGTGATGAGTATAGGGGCACAATGACCTCACTCGATCTAGATGTGAAACCATATGGGATAAGGTGGCCCACATAGAAGGTGTGTCCAACCACTTTGTCAACGTGAATGTTAAAGCCAACAGTACGAACAAGTCATGTCCCCAAACCCCTAACAACTCCTAATGTATGTAATGGAGTACTACCTATGTGGTAATGTGTGGGCATGGTGTTACTCCCAAAGGTGATGACTATGCAACTAATGAAATTTAGGTGTAGGCCATGGCTCAGGCTCCAGTCATCCATCTCTGTGAGACCCTGATTGAGTATGCATGGGGCAGCCAGAGAGTTGATCATGGCACCCAGTTTGCAGTCAAGTGCAAACATGTTCAGCAATATTCCCCCTGTGGTAGCCTGTACGTAAGACAAATATATACTGAACAAGATAGATCCCAGGACCAAGCCATATGGGATGCCATGTGTAACTGGTGTATAGTCAGACATGGCACCTGCAATTCTGACCATGTGGGTGCTATCCCTGATCAAGGTATCAATCCATTGTGTGAGACATGTGTCCATACTGACGCTGGTGAGCCTATGCATAATGGCCCAGTGGGTTATTGTGTTGAAGGGTTTTGCAAGGTTCAGGTAGGCTGTGTGGACAGCCATCCCTATGTTGATGGACCTGTTAGCCATTTAAAGAATACAAACAGGTTCAAGAGGCAAGATCTGCCCACAACAATGCTGAAATATGTAGGACACAGTATCTGTAGGTTCCCGATGTCTATGTGTAGGGGTCCTATGACAATATGATCCATAGCTTTGCAGAACAGGCTACATGGGCTTATAGGGCAATATTGTCTGTGGTCCATTGTGGCACCAACTCTGTGGAGTGGGACCACTGTCGCAGTACGCCATTCCTTGGGTACATATCCTGTGGTAACTCCGATATTGAACAGTGATGTAATGTGAGGGTTGCGTTTGTCATGATGCTCGTGTATGATGCAGGCTGGGACACCATCTGGTCACACTGATACTGTAATGTACACTGTGGGGATTGCAGCACTCACCTGTTACTGTGTGATGTTAGGGAGGTTATACTCTGTTGGGATGGATAGTTGCTCCTTAGGGGGGATGGGTGGGAGACATCTGCACTGAACCTGTTTGCCAGGATGTAGGCAATGCCAGTGGGTTCAGGGTAGGTTTAGTCAGTATGCAGTAACTCACAGCATATCAGTGAGTGTCCACCCAGGTACGTGACATAACTGAAGAAGGCCGTGTGATAGTCCTACATGTCAGTTGCAATTGTCTCATAGAAGCGGCCCTTAGAAAAGTCCATGAGTGATTGTAGCTGTCTGCTAGTACAGATCACAGATGCCTTCCCAGTCTAGGATTCTGCTCTATCATGTAGTAGTGTCCTCCTGACGTTGTACAGCTTATTAATGGCTGGGGTCTACCTGACAGGTCACCTGCCATTGTAGTAGTGGGTACTGTTGTTATTTGGGATAGCACAATCCATGCAGTCCACTAGGTGTCCATATAATGTGTATGTAAAGGATGCAGCAGTGTGAGCCGTATATGCCACTGTCTCAGGATCTCTGAAGGATACCACCCTGCTTTGGTGAAGTGAGATGTTGGCTCATGAGAAGTTCACCAAGATTACCCAGGATGGGTGTGTGGAGGGTATATGTATGTCCTGTGAGATACATGTATGTTCTGACCTTACCAATGAGGGGTATATCGCTGGTGTGGAACATAGAGTCCCCATGTTGGTGATGTATGTATGTATTCCCCCTTCTGGCTGTGCTGACTGGTTGTGCCAAAACACGAGTCCACAAATTGTAGTGACTGTTGGGTGAGGTTGTCAGGGCTTGACTAGTATCCCCAGTCAATATTTGTGTATATGAAGTCAATCAATATAATGGTGTTTGTGGAGACCTTCATATTCTCCATAGTTCCCACGAAATTTGAGTGTGGTTCCTGAGTTTGGGAGTGTGTTCTGTAGCAGGCAACATACTGAAAGGCAGTATTGCACAATGGTAGTTGTATATGTATGGTCTGTGATGCTTTGTGCAGTGCCACTAACCTGGAGATGTGTGTATCTGAGATGTATAAGGATACTCCCCCTAGTTGTGTTGTCTGTTCCAAGTCTTGTTGTCAGACAGCATAGTATTAAACATAACCTGGTAGTGCTGGTGTGCATAAGCGAGCCTGAACCAGGCATCTGTCAGTGCACAGATATTGCTCTCCTCCATACTGAGGAGAGTCCTGAGTGGCCACAATATGAGGTTAACACAACTGTTGTTGAGCAGCATTACCCTTAGTTTCATTTAACCTGTAACGTCTATGGAGGTGGGTTTGTCTTCTGAGCCCTGCTTAAAAAAGGCACTATGGTGGTAACAAGAGCCTTAGCCAGCATTCCAAAGTCCAAGGGTGACAGGTGCAAGCTGTCCATAGTGAAGCTACGTGGCATGTTGAGCATGTCACCATATGCTGACAGACACTGTATCCCCTATGAATGAAACAAATTTGTTAGCCAACTGTTAAATGTGATATGTGTGTCTGTATACTGTGACATCATAATTGGTGGGTGTAAGATGCTAGACAAGGTCAAGGTCATACTGGCCTGGGCTACATGATCAGAGTGTACCTCCATGTATCATGTCATGTGGTCCAGGGAGTAACGTCTGAGGTTACACACACCAGCATGGACAATGATGGTGCCAGTCTTGTACTTGCTTTGGAGTGACCTGACTGCCTGTGTTATGTGGCAGATCCTGGCACCCAACAGACAGCCCAAAGTGACTATTCCCTTGTCAGGGCTGGTGAGTGGTACATCAGTGTGTCTGAACATAAGTGTCGCCTATTACAAGTGTATTAGGTGTGTTGTGTAGCCCGAAGGGCAGTGACTGTGTGGCACACTGACATTGTGAACTTTGTGATATGTGGGTATTGTAGTGGGGTAGCAGGTGTGTGTGTGTGTGTCCGCTATGGAGGTCTCTGCTGCTTAGGTAGAGTACATTTACAGCATCCGAGTATGTCAATGTGTGCTAATGTGGTTTGAGTGCTGTTGCTAGAGGATATGTGAGACTGATATGTGGTGTGTGTGTGGATACCTTCACCACCTGATAGACTGTGCCAGTCATGGGTCGAAAGAGTTCAGCTCCCTGTATCTCTATATAGGTGCATCTCACACATATATCTGAGTTTGTCAGGAGGAGGAGAGGGTTGTCTGTGTACATGAGGTGGATGTGACATTGTGTCAATATCACAATATCCGCCAGCTGGACTGAAGAGTACACACAAAACCGACCCCTGGACATGCCAGGATATTATCATGACATACTCTGTAGCCTGATCACAAAGGATCAGTAGGGTGTTAAGCATGTAAATGAGTATAACAGGGATTAGTGCTCATGTTCATTAGTGTTTTGTAAAGAGGAGCTGAGAAGGACTCCAGACTGAATCATGACACCTCCTTCAGCTATGTCATAAATATCAATGTACACCCAGATATGTCCTGAGTCAGGGCCAACTGTACCTGAGTGTCAATGCTGACATCATGACAGACAGGCCCATATGTACTTACCCATCCCCCACTGACAACAGTCCACATCATCATACCAGGAGATATCACATGTAGAATGGATGAGCAGCTACCCCACTGCCAAAAGCATGGCAGCAGGTGGAATACATTGATTCCCAATATGTGTCATGCACAAACTCCAGAACAAACAGATCATGCACCTGAACAGTCAGCTGAGCCGCACCCCTTACACAGGATGTGGAACCATTGAATGTGTCACAGCTGCATATGGCACTCCCCACAAGTGTTGCTGCACAACACACCATGGGAAGTGAAGTCCAGTACACCTATGAGGTCTGATCTGCAAGGTCAAGGAGTCCATCATGGTTGCAGTCATAAACAGAGCTATTGGAAGCTGACACACACACAACCCTACCAACTGTGGTATGTTAATCTGTTGGTCATGGTTCCCAAACATGCTAGACTGTTTGCCAGGCAGCCACCCAGGACATACATCAATGAACACATCAACACGTGTCACATAGACTTTGAATATCCCTTTATCAACATCTCAGACACATGTAGTATCCACAAAACCAAGAATCTGTGCATAAATATATGTTGACATATGACGGAATGTCAATGTGTCCACAGACAGATCACACAAGGTAAGGATTCTGAGGTCATGTTCAAGCTGTTGACACCTGCTGACCCATATGGACCATACCTGGAATGGCATAAAACAAAGTGTACACACATCACCATGTCCAGTCTGATGATGTCACCATCCTATAAATACAGCAGGAGAAGGGAAACCAGCCAGTAAAGCAAATAGCATACCATGTTAGTGCATCTCCCTCTTGTATCATAACATAGTTAGGTAGGGGTTTGAAGCCTGCAAACAGTGAGTGTGTGTGTGCGTGTGTGTATGTATGTGTGCAATTGTCTTTGAAAGGAATGCCCTTTTTGGAGACTGTGAAAACACACTAAAGGAGGTACATTCCTCTTTGGAAAGTCTGATGATGTCACCATCCTACAAATACTGCAGGAGAAGGGAAACCAGCCAGTAAAGCAAATAGCGCGCTGTGTTAGTGCGTCTCTCTCTAGTATCATAACATAGTTAGGTAGGGGTTTGAATCCTGCAAACAGTGTGTCTGTGTGTGTGTGTGTGTGTGTGTGTGTGTGTGTGTGTGTGTGTGTGTGTGTGTGTGTGTCCAATTGTCTTTGAAAGGAGTGCCCTTTTTGGAGACTGTGAAAACACACTAAAGGAGGTACATTCCTCTTTGGAAAGTCTGATGATGTCACCATCCTACAAATACTGCAGGAGAAGGGAAACCAGCCAGTAAAGCAAATAGCGCACCGTGTTAATGCGTCACTCTCTAGTATCATAACATAGGTAGGGGTTTGAATCCTGCAAACAGTGTGTGTGTGTGTGTGTGTGTGTGTGTGTGTGTGTGTGTGTGTGTGTGTGTGTATGTGTGTGTGTGACAACAGTACAGCATGGGGTAATGTGTGTGTGTATGTGTGAGCCCTAGTTGTTTGCTTAATGTGTGTGTGTCTGCATGCACACAGCTCCACCATGTGGCTGCCATATACGGTGGTTTGTGGGACAGCCACATACTATACCTACTTGGCTGTACAGATCACTGTCTCTGGCCACGGACACAGTACCTTTGCCTGACAGGGGTGCTATAGACAGTATCGGGTACCAACCCTGACTGGGTACTGTCATCAGAGGCAGAGGTATGACGACTGGACCCATGTCCCTGCTGGGACTGGCCAGAGCCACGTGCATGTGGTCTACTGGGACGGACAATGGACAGGCCAGCCCCAGCATTGCTGGAGCTGGTACTGCCACTACAGGAGCGGCTGTGAACTGTGGGCCGTCCATGACCACTGCCAGCTGTTGCTGGCATGCGTCCGCGTCAATGTCACAACCGTCCCGCACAGTCCTGGCTCAAGGAAGACATGTTGTGGAGGGCATCTATTGTCTCCCCCCAATGTCTATCAATGACCTCGGTGTATGTCCGTATGACACAAGAAAGGTCACGGATGCTGTCATTGATAGTGATGTAATGTGCCCGCTGCGCCCTAAGTCCCTGCCTGGTGTACCATTCCATACGTGCCTGAGCCTGCATTACAGCCTGGAACATAGTGGTCATCATAAGACCTGTGAGAGCACACCTGCCAGGGGCAATACATCCAGTGGTGCTCCCCCGAGAACCCCTAGACCTCCGCCTATGTGGTACCGTTCCGGGTCTACGGCTATGGCTGCTGTGAGGGGATGCAAGTGCCATGGGTACCACACTCTCCTGGTCAATGCCAACTGTATGCTGTCCCTCCCCTATGGCCATTGGTGATGAGAGATGTAATGGCAGTATGAATGGGGGCATAGATGGGGTTGAACGCTGTGTACTGTTGATTGGCAGACCAACGACAGACCCTGTCAAATCTCCCTGTGCCAAAATACATGTGTCATCATCACCACTATCTGTGGCAGTGGCTTCAGGTCACCTGCTGCTTTCACAAACCCCTACCTCAGCACCTGTGAGTGGAAGACAGGAAACACATGTTACGGTCTGCACATGCACACATGCACACATGCACACATGCACACAGGAACACAGGAACACATGCACACAGGAACACATGCACACTCCTTACTACAGCAGATACACACACACAACATAAATCCAAATCATACTCACTACTGGTTGAAGGTGGGTGACAGTATCACAAGGCAAACAGTCACGTCACATGTGTCAGCATGCAGAATAAGTGTTGATCAAGTCCATGCAGTGTGAGTGTACACAG
This sequence comes from Protopterus annectens, assembly GCF_019279795.1. Taxonomy (NCBI): domain Eukaryota; kingdom Metazoa; phylum Chordata; order Ceratodontiformes; family Protopteridae; genus Protopterus; species Protopterus annectens. Next base: position 448,785,601 of record NC_056738.1, read on the forward strand.
CCATAGTTAATGACAGTGTACATGGCTGTGGTGCATGTGTGTACATGTTCAGTGATTGCCTACACCCTGGAACACAATGTGTACAAGGACACAACATTTCTGTGCAAGTATTATAAGCTCTGCAATGTCCTGTGCACCATCACACACAGGTATACATACCATGGCTGCATGTGTTATCTGTGTGTCACATGGAGTTCCATGTCTGATTGCAGTGTCTGTGTCTGTAGCAGATAATTGTGGACACAGGTGTAGCACATCATGCTATATACACACACGGGATGAGTGGTGCATGTATACGTGATGGGATACCAATCCTGGACATGGCCATTGTAACAGTATGGGGTGTAGTACCATTAGCCATCATCATCATGCATCATGTGGTCACTCAAGGCCACTAAAGTGTGCTAGACCACCGCCTAGCATGCTGTACCTCAACCGCAGTGCCATGGCTAAGTTCACAATTACACAGCCATGTTGCACAAGGGTGTGTGAGGTGCCCAATAGGGAGCATTGCCTAACATGACTGTGTTATGTGTTGAGGAGTGTTGCACAGCCCCATGCTAGGCCCCTGCCCCTCAGGTATATCATGTGTGGTGTGTGGATGACATGTGGGATACTGAAATGTGACCTGGCAGCTGGTGTCTGGTTACCCTATGTGTAGCATGTTGAGGTGTACTGTGTATGACAAACATGTTATGTTGTGTACATGTGTGTAAACTATGCCTATCCATTGTGCAGTACAGTGTTGCCACATTTGTATCTGATGCTCTGTGCATTGCATGTGATTGAGGCAGCTACTGACATTACTGAGATGTTTCATGTCTCACAGCAAACATGCACAGCATGCATTATGCGTAGGTGTGTTATGTGTACATGGTCTACACCTCACCTATGACATGCACAGTTCAATACCAAGTTTAAAGTGTTAACACACTCACCAGCATGTATCGTCTGCCCTGCTGTCACACCAGAGGGACCTGCAAGAATATGACACAGTTTGTCAGTGGCCACAACTGTAGCATTGCTGCTGTGAGTGTGCTAAACTACAGTAGAACAACAGGCATAGGTGTACAGATACTATTCAAATTATCAGTATTGCACACAATAGGCAGCACAACTGCTAAACACAGTACACATCTCACATATGCATAATCTAACAATACAGGTAACAGTAGTCTACAGCTAGGGCACGTTACTTGCATGCACCATGTCACCATGCTGGGTGGCTCCGGCCTCCATGATGACACAGGTGTGATGTTGTTGCTGCTGTAGGCCAGGAGCCACCATACTTAGCAGCAGTTCCTCCACTCTGGTGAGGGGGGGATGTATGGCCACCCCACCACCTGTGGCAAGCTGTTGTCTGTGGATATCAGATGCACGCCGCCGGACATGTCTAATTAAATCACTGCAGTGATGGTGTACCTGCTCATATGTTCGGTTATGCATGCCTATGTCATTTACGCGACGAACAAGTTCTTGCCACAGTACAGTATGCTCCTGCTGGTGCTGTCTGGCCCTGGAAAACAGCAGGGTATAGTGCTGAACCAGGCTGTGGTGGATTTCCTATTCCTCTGCGGCTGTGTATGAGGGATTCCTGTGATGAGCCATAAGCCTGGAAGACAAGTAAATGATATGTGGCACACTTAACATTATACAGTACAGATTTCAGTTAACTGCCATATATAGCATCTGTTCGTCTGTCAGAGGATACACACATTCAAAACCACATATCAGTGCTCAGCCCACAACTGGCTAACAGTGCCTGCCACACTCCATATAACACACCAGTATACACCAGTACTCGGCACACTGTTTGGGATCCAATGCACAGCCTTGCCAGGGGGGGGTACATATCAAGCTAATGAATGCAGAAATATGTCATCCATTGCAATGAATGTGAAGTACAGTATAACCAGTAACCCAACCTAGTTGTTGATGCCATACCCCTACCTAACATATGTGCACAGTTGTTAATATAGCTGGCATACTGCTGTAACAGAGTATACATGTTGCTAGGTACACATGCAAACCCTGCATCACACATGTGATTGTGGACATGGTACAGGCATAATTACACACACATCAGACATTCATACAATACACAAATGTATGCTGACACAGATGAGTATTTCCTGTGTACCTTACAGTACTGTGTGCCCCTACTTACAGATACCTATGCCTGAGGTATGTAATCTGTGCAGACTACAGGAAACACACAAGACAGTGTTACCAGGGAATGTGAACATACACCATACTGTGCTGTTTAGGCCTACAGCTTCAGGTGGTACAACGGTTCAAATGTCGGCTGGATTCACCATCAGTACCACTTACTGAGCATACATGTATTGCTTCAGCCTATGATGGGACTCCACAGTCATACACAAGGAACTACGTCACAACATATACCATCCTACTATGTCTGCATCCCAATAACTGACACATTTAATCTGGCCTCACACCTAGGACACAAACGACTATGACAGAAACAACCTCATACTAAGCTATCACACCGTTACAGACCTTGCACACATTCACTGTCACACTCATTCCACCTCACATAGCAGGTACTGCACTGTGTACATGTCTGTGCACATTGTGTCATAAGTAGGTAATACGCTATTGGCCTTGGGGCCTACAGCAGGCTAGCCATATGCTACCCTGGCCTTTGACACACATGTAATTAGATTTCACTTCCTCCTGTCAACCGGATACACAGAGGTGATTCCCAGGGCATGTTACCTATCCCCCAGACAATCATCAGGGGTATGTATTACATCTGCTACTGAGGAGCCTTGTTTGTTCATGCTGGGTGTTTTACTCCAGAGTATGGCATATTTGCCAATAGGAACCTATCCCTCCAGCATGTGCTGTTTAGTGAGGTTGCAGGGATTAGGGACCTAGGCCATGTAGCCTGGTGGGATTGTGAGGTGTTGACATGGTGGTTGTCTGACTGCTATGGGTGTGGCATACCTCTGTATGTTCGGCAGAGGTAACCTCTGGGTGGCCAGTATGCAACGCACTGTAGCTGTGGTTATGTGAGTCAGTCTGCATAGGGTATGTGTTTCAGGGCAGTATTACCCTTTGTGAGGTATGTCTGTGGCCTTTTCACTTGCTGTAGTTGTCATGTGAGGTACATACCACATGGGGCATTGTGATGAGTACAGGAGAACACTGACCTATATTTCTGTACATGACACATCGTTTGTGATGACACGTACCACATAGACAGATTACAAGACTAGTGTGGCACTGGGAATATCAAAGGGGAGGCTACTGTCCACCTGTATCCCATGTTCCCTTCTGACACCTTCAGTGTTAGTCAGGCAACCACCTATCTGGTAGTTAGTGAGTAAAGTGTTTTGGAATGGGGTATAGCACTGCAGTATCAACACTGGTGTTCTGTCCATGCCTTGGTCACCAGGCACCTGTTGCAATATGTCTGACCCTGTGTCTCCCTCTCTCACTATATATATATATATATATATATATATATATATGAATATTTATATACATATATATTTATATATCACTCTATATATGCATATCTATCTATCTATATATATATATATATATATATATATATATATATATATATATATACATATATATACATATCTATATATATATCCATATATATCTGTATATATATATATATATATATATATATATATATATATATATCTATACATCAATATATGTATATATCTATATATGTAATACACACACACACACACACACATATATATATATATATATATATATATACATACTTGTAAACATCCACTGCTGTACATATACATGCACATATATGGCTTTCCTATTTTCCCTTTACATTCACTACTTGTAATGCATGTTATATTTCTTTCAGCACTAAGTTATTGTATATCTGCTGTGGCTTAGCGGTACATCATGCAGACTGGTGAGTCCAAGGTGTGGGATTTGAGACTGAAAAGGGTATTTTATTTTGCTGCTGAGCAATACAAGGGCCTTGTCATACAGAGTGACTAATGCACTTTTAAGCAGTTGTAAGCGGGTTTGCCTGGGTTTGCGCGACGCTTAGCTGAGCTTTTTGTATTTTAGCAAAACTAAGCTAAGCTTAGCCTAGCTCATTTTATGTTAGCAATAGTAAGCTAAGCTTGGTGTAGCTTATCATATCTTAGCAATGCTAAGCTAGGCGCACACATGCGCACACTGGTGCAAACCCGCTTAATACTGTTTACAAGTGCTCACTCCCGCTAACCCCGCGCTCATGTCTTTGACAGAAAAGTAAATGGGGAGATAGGAATGTGGTGATAAAGGGTGCTCAAAGAGGGGAAGACAGTAGGGAAACTAGCTTGGGATGTACACGATGGGTGTGGAGAAGGTCCATAGCTGCCCATTTCTTTACCAGCAACAGCTGTGCATATGCAATTCATTAGGTGGGATATTTGAAACCTTCCACCCCTGAGAGAGGGGTGAGGACATCTAAGTATGTTGTACTACCAATTATGAATATCAGGCACATGCACTGTTTGTGAACTGCTATACTGTCATTAGTACGTTACTCACATCTGAACAGTTTGTGGTTTGTGTTGATATTAGCACAGTCTGCTCAGGACGACTGAACATATTTCTGTACTGTGTATGCCTACCTACACCCTTGGTTGTGCCTGACTACACGGGTATATAGTACCTTTGGGTAGGGGTGCAGAACTGCAGTGTGCATTATTTATTATCGTGTGATGTTTATCTTACTGAACATGCAGAGTTGCTGTGTACCTGTAAGTCTATGAAGGCTTGTAATCTGTCTGAGTAGCTTCCACCTGTGGACATATCCAGATGGTAGACAGAGGTCAGCCTAGTATTCTTTGACTGTGCACCACAGCAGTCTTTTCAGCACCTGAACAATGGCATTGTCACAGGTGGTTGCTAGCAGTTCATGGCTACATTCTTTGCTATTTCTGTGTTGTACTGCTACATAAGGGCATGCTTGTGGGATTCATTCTACAGCTATTCGCAGAGTGTGTAACAGCAGACAAGCTGATATGCCTGTGTGTTTCTGACTCTTCCAGGCCTCAGATACTCTCACATATATATTTGAACAGCCTCAGGGAAAGGTACATATAACTGGGATACACCTGTCATATAGTTCAGACATTTTGCAGTTCAGACTTTGGGTGATTCAGAGCATTTCTATTACTACACCTTTTCAAATGTGCAAGCGGTGTCTACACTCACTTATTGACATTTGTTATTAAGTGAGATTCAACACCCTTCTGCCTACTGTTAATACATTTCACAGGGACTCAGAGGGACACAGCTAACATTTGTTTACGAATCAGGGTCATCACTGTAGAGCAGTCACTGTTGGGAGGTCTGGCCTGTGACCTATGCAAGTATGCCAGTGTGTATCCTGCTCTGATACTGTGTGGGGTTTGTAAGCTGCTACTGTAACCTTCTTCCCTACTATCATGGCTGATTCTCTTTTCACAGTCATGTCATGCAATTCAACACCACCTGCTGGTTAAGGCCCACAGAACAAGATTTGTGTTATGCCATTCCTATTTTCCCTTTACATTCACTCATGGTAATGCATGATAAATTGCTTTCAGCACTAAGTTATTGTATATCTGCTGTGGCTTATTGGTACTTCATGCAGACTGGTGAGTCCAAGGTCCCGGGTTCGAGACTGACAAGGGTATTTTTTATTTTGCTGCTGAGCAATACAAGGGCCTTGTCATACAGAGTGACTAAGGCACTTTTAAGCAGTTGTAAGCAGGTTGGCATGGGTTTGCATGATGCTTAACAATGCTTAGCTAGGCGCACACAAGCTCACACTCGCGCACCCCCACTAACTACTGCTTAAAAATGCTTACTCCTGCTAACCCCCTCACTAATTTCCTTTAAAGAAAAGAAAATGGGGAGATAGGAAAGTGGTGAAAAAGGGGGCACAGAGAGCGACAGACAGTAGGAAAACAAGCTCGGGATGTGCAGGAAGGGTCTAGGGAAGGCCCATACCTGCTCATTTCCTTAACAGCAACAGCTGTGCATATGTTGAAAATTTGGAGTGAATTTTGAGACCTTCCACCCCTAAGAGAGGGGTGACGACAACATAATTTGTTGCACTGCCAATTAGAATTATCGGTGTACATGTCCTATGGACATGTGTGCAAAATGGGAAGCTAAGTATGGGGCATAATTTTTTTTCAGGTACAGATTGACCTTTTTTTTTTTCAGGTGAGAGTGTTAAGTGAGGTAGGGGAAATAGGTATATTTGGGGAGGTAGGTTGGAGAGGTAAACAGACAAGACAAACAAGATGCATACAGGGGCGGAATTTGACACATGGGGTGGGTGAACACAATTGACAGGGAAGGTTGTTTGGAAATCGCAAGCGCATGAACCCACAGATGGTAACAGTGGAACTGAGATCCCCACCCCTGGGCAGTCACCACTGCACCTTCACAGCCCCAGGGGTGGCTGTGCTGGGGGCTGAGTAGGACAGGCAGGCTCACCCATGAGATGCGCCACTCTCGCCTCAACCTGGCGTAGGGGATCAGCGACTGAACGCTGGATCTCCCTACGCACCACAGCCTGGACCCTTCAAAGGGTGATGGGTGGCCCTTTTCCTCCCACGCTTGCATGGGGGACGAGCCCCATCCCCTGCAGGGCTTCCACCCGAAGGTGGCACAGAACCAATGGAGGAGGGGAGTCCTGCCTGGGCACCACAGCCACTGGTGCCAAGTGCACTCGTCAACTGAGGAGGGACAGGTGGGTCCGCTGGGACTGACCTTCCAATACGTTCTGTGATTCGGTGTGTTTCATTACAACATAAACAACAGCACACCATAACAGACCTTGCACACATTCACTGTCACACTCATTCCACCTCACATAGCAGGTACTGCACTGTGTACATGTCTGTGCACATTGTGTCATAAGTAGGTAATACGCTATTGGCCTTGGGGCCTACAGCAGGCTAGCCATATGCCACCCTGGCCTTTGACACACATGTAATTAGATTTCACTTCCTCCTGTCAACCGGATACACAGAGGTGATTCCCAGGGCATGTTACCTATCCCCCAGACAATCATCAGGGGTATGTATGACATCTGCTACTGAGGAGCCTTGTTTGTTCATGCTGGGTGTTTTACTCCAGAGTATGGCATATTTGCCAATAGGAGCCTATCCCTCCAGCATGTGCTGTTTAGTGAGGTTGCAGGGATTAGGGACCTAGGCCATGTAGCCCAGTGGGATTGTGAGGTGTTGACATGGTGGTTGTCTGACTGCTATGGGTGTGGCATACCTCTGTATGTTCGGCAGAGGTAACCTCTGGGTGGCCAGTATGCAACACACTGTAGCTGTGGTTATGTGAGTCAGTCTGCATAGGGTATGTGTTTCAGGGCAGTATTACCCTGTGTGAGGTATGTCTGTGGCCTTTTCACTTGCTGTAGTTGTCATGTGAGGTACATACCACATGGGGCATTGTGATGAGTACAGGAGAACACTGACCTATATTTCTGTACATGACACATCGTTTGTGATGACCGTACTGCACGTAGACAGATTACAAGACTAGTGTGGCACTGGGAATATCAAAGGGGAGGCTACTGTCCACCTGTATCCCATGTTCCCTTCTGACACCTTCAGTGTTAGTCAGGCAACCACCTATCTGGTAGTTAGTGAGTAAAGTGTTTTGGAATGGGGTATAGCACTGCAGTATCAACACTGGTGTTCTGTCCATGCCTTGGTCACCAGGCACCTGTTGCAATATGTCTGACCCTGTGTCTCCCTCTCTCACTATATATATATATATATATATATATATATATATATATATGAATATTTATATACATATATATTTATATATCACTCTATATATGCATATCTATACATATATATATATATATATATATATATATATATATATATACATATATATACATATCTATATATATATCCATATATATCTGTATATATCTATATATATATATCTATATATATATATATATATATATATATATATATATATATATATATATCAATATATGTATATATCTATATATGTAATACACACACACACACACACATATATATATATATATATATATATATATATATATATATATATATATATATATACACATACTTGTAAACATCCACTGCTGTACATATACATGCACATATATGGCTTTCCTATTTTCCCTTTACATTCACTCCTTGTAATGCATGTTATATTTCTTTCAGCACTAAGTTATTGTATATCTGCTGTGGCTTAGTGGTACATCATGCAGACTGGTGAGTCCAAGGTGTGGGATTTGAGACTGAAAAGGGTATTTTATTTTGCTGCTGAGCAATACAAGGGCCTTGTCATACAGAGTGACTAAGGCACTTTTAAGCAGTTGTAAGCGGGTTTGCCTGGGTTTGCGCGACGCTTAGCTGAGCTTTTTGTATTTTAGCAAAACTAAGCTAAGCTTAGCCTAGCTCATTTTATGTTAGCAATAGTAAGCTAAGCTTGGTGTAGCTTATCATATCTTAGCAATGCTAAGCTAGGCGCACACATGCGCACACTGGTGCAAACCCGCTTAATACTGTTTACAAGTGCTCACTCCCGCTAACCCTGCGCTCATGTCTTTGACAGAAAAGTAAATGGGGAGATAGGAATGTGGTGATAAAGGGTGCTCAAAGAGGGGAAGACAGTAGGGAAACTAGCTTGGGATGTACACGATGGGTGTGGAGAAGGTCCATAGCTGCCCATTTCTTTACCAGCAACAGCTGTGCATATGCAATTCATTAGGTGGGATATTTGAAACCTTCCACCCCTGAGAGAGGGGTGAGGACATCTAAGTATGTTGTACTACCAATTATGAATATCAGGCACATGCACTGTTTGTGAACTGCTATACTGTCATTAGTACGTTACTCACATCTGAACAGTTTGTGGTTTGTGTTGATATTAGCACAGTCTGCTCAGGACGACTGAACATATTTCTGTACTGTGTATGCCTACCTACACCCTTGGTTGTGCCTGACTACACGGGTATATAGTACCTTTGGGTAGGGGTGCAGAACTGCAGTGTGCATTATTTATTATCGTGTGATGTTTATCTTACTGAACATGCAGAGTTGCTGTGTACCTGTAAGTCTATGAAGGCTTGTAATCTGTCTGAGTAGCTCCCACCTGTGGACATATCCAGATGGTAGACAGAGGTCAGCCTAGTATTCTTTGACTGTGCACCACAGCAGTCTTTTCAGCACCTGAACAATGGCATTGTCACAGGTGGTTGCTAGCAGTTCATGGCTACATCCTTTGCTATTTCTGTGTTGTACTGCTACATAAGGGTATGCTTGTGGGATTCATTCTACAGCTATTCGCAGAGTGTGTAACAGCAGACAAGCTGATATGCCTGTGTGTTTCTGACTCTTCCAGGCCTCAGATACTCTCACATATATATTTGAACAGCCTCAGGGAAAGGTACATATAACTGGGATACACCTGTCATATAGTTCAGACATTTTGCAGTTCAGACTTTGGGTGATTCAGAGCATTTCTATTACTACACCTTTTCTAATGTGCAAGCGGTGTCTACACTCACTTATTGACATTTGTTATTAAGTGAGATTCAACACCTTTCTGCCTACTGTTAATACATTTCACAGGGACTCAGAGGGACACAGCTAACATTTGTTTACAAATCAGGGTCATCACTGTAGAGCAGTCACTGTTGGGAGGTCTAGCCTGTGACCTATGCAAGTATGCCGGTGTGTATCCTGCTCTGATACTGTGTGGGGTTTGTAAGCTGCTACTGTAACCTTCTTCCCTACTATCATGGCTGATTCTCTTTTCACAGTCATGTCATGCAATTCAACACCACCTGCTGGTTAAGGCCCACAGAACAAGATTTGTGTTATGCCATTCCTATTTTCCCTTTACATTCACTCATGGTAATGCATGATAAATTGCTTTCAGCACTAAGTTATTGTATATCTGCTGTGGCTTAGTGGTACTTCATGCAGACTGGTGAGTCCAAGGTCCCGGGTTCGAGACTGACAAGGGTATTTTTTATTTTGCTGCTGAGCAATACAAGGGCCTTGTCATACAGAGTGACTAAGGCACTTTTAAGCAGTTGTAAGCGGGTTGGCGCGGGTTTGCACGATGCTTAACAATGCTTAGCTAGGCGCACACAAGCTCACACTCGCGCACCCCCACTAACTACTGCTTAAAAATGCTTACACCTGCTAACCCCCGCACTAATTTCCTTTAAAGAAAATGGGGAGATAGGAAAGTGGTGAAAAAGGGGGCACAGAGAGCAACAGACAGTAGGAAAACAAGCTCGGGATGTGCAGGAAGGGTCTAGGGAAGGCCCATACCTGCTCATTTCCTTAACAGCAACAGCTGTGCATATGTTGAAAATTTGGAGTGAATTTTGAGACCTTCCACCCCTGAGAGAGGGGTGATGACAACATAATTTGTTGCACTGCCAATTAGAATTATCGGTGTACATGTCCTATGGACATGTGTGCAAAATGGGAAGCTAAGTATGGGGCATAATTTTTTTTCAGGTACAAATTGACCTTTTTTTTTTTTCAGGTGAGAGTGTTAAGTGAGGTAGGGGAAATAGGTATATTTGGGGAGGTAGGTTGGAGAGGTAAACAGACAAGACAAACAAGACGCATACAGGGGCGGAATTTGACACATGGGGTGGGTGAACACAATTGATGGGGAAGGTTGTTTGGAAATCGCAAGCCCATGAACCCACAGATGGTAACAGTGGAACTGAGATCCCCACCCCTGGGCAGTCACCACTGCACCTTCACAGCCCCAGGGGTGGCTGTGCTGGGGGCTGAGTAGGACGGGCAGGCTCACCCATGAGATGCGCCACTCTCGCCTCAACCTGGCGTAGGGGATCAGCGACTGAACGCTGGATCTCCCTACGCACCACAGCCTGGACCCTTCGAAGGGTGATGGGTGGCTCTTTTCCTCCCACGCTTGCATGGGGGACGAGCCCCATCCCCTGCAGGGCTTCCACCCGAAGGTGGCACAGAACCAATGGAGGAGGGGAGTCCTGCCTGGGCACCACAGCCACTGGTGCCAAGTGCACTCGTCAACTGAGGAGGGACAGGTGGGTCCGCTGGGACTGACCTTCCAATACGTTCTGTGATTCGGTGTGTTTCATTACAACATAAACAACAGCATTCCAGATTAGTTGTAACAGCATGCAGTAATATTCCCATTAACCCAACACACCACAATTCCAACAGTTGAACAGCAAACAAAACACATGCATATATTGAACAACAGTGGTTATTCCAACCGCATGCAGGGATGATTGGTAGCAACAGGCCACCATGAACGTGGTGTTTGAACAGGGCACATGCATCAACATGAGTGTAAATATTTATGGAACAATAGGACATATATCCCGACAAATATTTAAGATTACACATACCCATTGAGGTGCGGAATTGCATGGTTTATGCACAAACAGTAGGGTGTAGAAAAAAACCTCCATTAACATCTTATAAACACTTTTACTCGACACTACATTCCTAGTGACTGCAGGTGTATATTCCGTACATGTATTATTACACTTGCTACCATGCATTAGGTTGTGTAGTGGGTTTGGCTAGTTCAATCTATACTTGAAAGCCAAACAAAGCACCCTGAACCACTGCTAGGAAAGGCACACTGTATTTAATAATCTATACTTGACCTATATCTCACATACTTACTGTCCAGGATGCAGATGTTACTGCTGCATATTTCATGGTTGCATTTATCTTTCTTTATCTACATATCTGGATGTTTTCACATGACATTTTCACTTCTAATTGTACAGAACCCTGCATTTATTGAAGCACACTTACATTTCTGGGGAACATATTAGCATGCTACTCATGTGCTAGATTTACTTATGCATGCCAGCCAGTAACTGACTGTTGAGGACTGTATATTTACTTCACAGCTACTAGCACTTCCATCACCCACTTTAGATGGGACTGCAGAACTCTGGGTTGCCAGCACTTTCTAACACATTACTATTTGTATAATGCAAGGGTACAACAACATTTCATACTAAGTGAAACAGACACACTCTGGGTTTTAGACCTTTATTAATGACATTACACACTTTTCCACAGGCTCACTCCTTTATTTGTTTAACGGTATATATGGGAGACATGTTCACGACATATTATACCTTTATTAATAGGTTAGCACACTCTTTTTTCAGGCTCACTCACATATTATTTTATATGACAGTGCCTGCAGAGATATTCCAGACATTTGTTACCTTTCTTAATGGGTTACTACACTCTTTTTCTGCCTCTCTAACGTTTTTATCTAACAGTACATACAGAGGACTTATTCAGTCCATTTTATGGCTGTATTATTGGACTACAACACTTTCTTTCATGCTCTCTCCCATATTTTATATAACAATACATGCAGAATAATCACTAACCTGCCTGGCGGCACAGCCTTAGCAGCCTATCAGCATAGGCTTGCTGATTCATAACACGGTCACCTGCAGCTGTAAAGTAAATGAAGAGATATTGAGACATTCCAATCCATTATACATACTCCATTTTAAATCCTTACATACTGCATTCCATGGCTACATACTCAGTTGTGGGGCATCCCGCATCCCACGGGCCTCCTGTATCCACTGGTTCAGGTGGTCCTCCTTCCGTCTCTCCAGGTCCACATGGTGGTGACAGACCTGCTCACCAGTCCGGGGAATGCCTGTGGCACTAGTGAGGTCACAAGCTAACCAGTTCCAAGCCTCTGCCTTGTACTCTGTCCCTTGGAACTGGCCCAGCAGGAGTCTTGCCTCGTGATGGTGGACTAGGAGCCAAACCATGTATTTGGACTCCTCGGTGCCCCATCTCTGCACTTGGAAGTGCACCCCATCTCCAACACCAGACATTCTGACTGCAGATGTGAGCTACAATCAGTTATGGCGTGTATTCCCGCCTGTGGGGCTTAAATATGCCGCATTTCCCGCACTTTTTTGTGATTGGCCATTTTGTAAAATTCTCGGCTGACTGCAGACCTGCTTAGTAATGGTTAAATTACCATTCTTAAGTTTATGAATGTTAATAGTGGCTGTTTCCCCTGTGTTATCATGGCTTAGTGATTCTGTACTTTGCTTATGATGCAAAGGGTCCTGGGTTCAAACCTTGTCATTCTTTTATTTTAATACTGTCTAGACAGGCTAGGGGGTGTGGCTGCATTTAAGCAACTTAGCTCTACGTTGCTCCCCTGTGCCCTACGGTGCCGTGGTTGGCGCGGCGTGCATATCCGCGCAAACACATTGTGCTGGGTAAAGCGTTTTTAAACGTTGGGCAACTATATTGTGCTGGGTAAAATGCTATTACACTATGGGCAACTCTGTTTAGCTGGGTGAAGCTCTATTAAACTATGGGCATCTCTGTTTAGCTGGATAAAGAGCTATTGAACTATGAGCACCTCTGTTTAGATGGGTAAAGCACTATTAAACTATGTGCACCTGTTTTTAGCTGTGTAAAACATTGCTTAACGGCAGGCTATTATATATCTGGGTCTTTTCAAACTATATATTTTGTTCGCTGATACATTGGCCATGTCACTGCTTTTAATAAAATTTTAATCATATTTGTCTGGTATTATTTCAAATACTGATTTAAAACATAAATAAGAAGGGGAGTGGTGGGACTCGAACCGTGAATGCCTTCTATTTGTGCATACGCTCTACCATTACGCTATTGCTATTTGGATTAATTTGCATAAGTAGTTCTTATATGCTCTTCAATGTCACAATTGCTAACTGTGGTTAAGCAATAGGCACACCCGCGCAAACAAGCGCAAATACGGGCAGCTATATCGTGCATTTAAAAAAAAATAATATTTTCCATTTTATAACTCTGATGGGGGTTTGCAGTCTCAGGGAGTGTGGTGTTGGGTGGAAGTACATTTGAGCGGACTTGCTCTTATCTGTTGACATTATGCTTTTTAAAACCTTGCAGGGGTGTGGACTTTTAGACTGCTCAGCAGTCGGACATGCCCTCTGCTTGCCTACTCAGTCCATGTAAGAGTTACGGATGAGTCAGCATGCCCTCATGAATATTCATGGCATGCTGACGTCATACCATTCAACTGCAGCTTCCGAGTAAGACATATTAAGTCTTACACGGAGGTTTCGTGAATCCGGCCCACAGTCTAATTCACAGCATTCTGTTTTGGCAAGACTTACCTTAAGGCCCTAGTATATTTGCATTTTGATTATTTAGACTAAACTTAATGGGCATTGAAGACCACATCTTTGATATTGTTTAACAACTGTATAGTGATGTTTGAAGCTGATGAGCCTGTCATAAAGAAATGTTACGAATGTGACTGTAGTTTGTAACTGTACATGTGCTTTTATTTCTGTGTATATACATGCCTGCTTGTGTGTACATGTGTGTGTGCATGTATATGTATTTGTATCTATATGTGTATGCTCTTAAGAGTAGAAAATAGGCTATGTAAATATTAAAGCTTCACAAAGCAGCCCAAAGAGTCTGCACAAAAGAAAAGAAAAAGGTGAACCATAGTAACAAGGAAAGATCAGGCACAGTTAGAAACACAATACTGCTGCACCATGCTATTAAGTTTTATCATTTCTAATTAGGAGTAGCTGTATATTATAAACCACATAAAAGGTGGTAAAGCACTACACGTCATTTATTCAGCATATTACATTAAGGCAGGTTATGTTATTTCATGTTGCGTCGAATATTGAGGACTAACAATAAAGATCTAATGAGCAGATGGCAGCTTTTAATGTAAAAGTTGTAGTGCGGTTTATTCCGACATAATAAGTAATCATGTCTGTTAAAATGTCCAAGATTAGCAGTATTAGAACTATAACCACAAATTATAAGTAATCCTCAATGTGTTTAAAGCAGAATCTTAATTCTCTGCATTATACTGAACTCAGACATAGAAATGGCTTACTGCCATCCAAAGACATTATATCTAAATGTGAACAGACAACTTTTACATTCTAGTAAAACATAGCGAAGGCTCCTCAGTTGGTCACTTGAAATAATTTTATTACTCACAATACACCGAGAAAAATAATAACGTTGTAAACATACATAAAGTGGAATAAAAGTACTAAGCGCTTTCACCCTGAAAAACATACGGGCATCTTCAGAGTACTAACCAGATATCTCAGCAACAACAGTTAAATACATATATCCTTAATTATACAACGCCTATCATTGGTTGATTGATTAAATAGTTTGTTTAAAAATCATTGTACATTGTTAATTAATAAGTAATATGACACGCTTGATAAAAATGTAAAATATGAAATAAAACATAATATAATATAATATAATGTAATAAATATTTTAAATATATATATTGTAGTAAAAATACCATTGTAAAGGTAAAATACTATAAAAACTAGTGTATTTTGATAAGAAATAATAAAAATAAAATTGAAATTGAATTAAATGTATGTACATATTATCTTATAATGTTCCTACATTAGAAAAACTATTGGCATAATTTTAAACTAATTATCACTAAAAGGAGCTAAAAAGAACTAATATATCAAATACAATGTGATCTATGTTTTAAAATACTTAAAATTGAGATATGCCCATTGATGCCAGGTGAACAACTGGCATTGAGTCTTAACTGCCACATTCTTTGGCTTCTAACAAATTATCATAATCTCCTCCTTTCTCCCAATAATTGGAAATTCTTTCAATTACAAAAAATATAAATCTCTTAAAATTCCCACATTTAGTGCTATGTACAAATAAAGCATTCACCATCTTTTTATTTTTGATGTCCCTATTATGTTCCAAAATGCGTTCCCTCAATTTCCTGGTTGTTTTCCCTACATAATATGCAGGACAAGAAACATATGTAGCCAAATACACCACCATTTTAGTATTACAATTGCAGTGTCCTGGGCATTTGATTGATCTTCCATATCCTTGCACCATAGTGTAAGGACCATCATTCACAAATTTACAACTTTTACAAAAAACACATTTACTCATTTTTGACTTGGTATATATCCGGCTCTTACAATTGTTTTCCATACTTTCTTTAAGATTGGTGCGCCGACTATACGTAACCTTGGGAAAGTGCCCTATTATTTCATTGTATTCAATTTTATTTGCAAAGACTCTAAACCAAGTGTCATTACATATTTGAACTATAGTGTCTGAATGCTCATTAAATGGTAAAATAAACACATCTCTTTTGTTTGTGTCAGTCTTGTCTATAGACATTCTATTTAGTCCATATTTTAAGATTGGTTTATAGACAGTATTTCTTTTCATCAAAACTTCTTCCTTTATTTGATTAACTAAGTTAGATGGATAGCCCCTATCTAAAAACATATTACACATTACCTTTAATTCATGAATAAAGTTGGTATCTTCACTAATAATACGTGATAGCCTAACCATCTGACCTTTTACAAGGTTCTTTTTTTGAAAATATGGATGGCAGCTGTCGTAATGAAGGAAGGAATTTGAGTATGTTTTTTATGAAAAATGTTGGATTCAACCATGTTATTATTAAAATACATACTTATATCCAAATATTCACACCTTTCTTCATGTATATTAGTTGTAAAATTCAAAAAAGTCAATGTTGAACCTAAATAGCATATAAATTCATTTAGTTCTTCCTTGCTGCCCTTCCAAAAAAATTAAAATGTCATCCAGGTATCTGGCATAAAATTATATTTTTGCCTAGAACCTGGAGGAAAAAATACTTTCAGTCTCCCACTGAGCTAGTACTAAATTTGTGTATTCATATGTTTTACTAACTTTTACATTCTACAGGTTACAAAAGACAACTAATGACTATCAATCAGCAAATATGATACAAACTGAATTGTCTGCTGTATAGAAATATAAATACATATATAATCTAACCCTCCCTTTCTAATATAGATATACCTGTACACATGAAGATATAGAGATAGAGTATATACATCTGTAAACATAGTACATGGATACCTAGGTAGACAGTAGGGTGTTACAGATGGTGTGTGTGTGTGTGTGTGTGTGTGTGTGTGTGTGTGTGTGTGTGTGTGTGTGTGTGTGTGTGTGTGTGTGTGTGTGTGTGTGTGTGTGTGTGTGCGCGTGCGTGCATGTGTGTGTGTCAGAGTGAGAGATGAAAACACACAGACTTTCAGATATATGAGTATACTACTAAAACTTAATATGCACTATTATCAATGCACATTATATCAGTTTTAGCACACTGACAACATCCTAAGCTGAAAGCCAAACTCACTAAAAGTAAACCGATTGTAAAGTGAAAATAACCAGCCTCCTTTTGTGATCTGTGAAACAAACAAAAAATTACCAATAGCTTGCAGGCATGCTCTGTCTGCATTTAAGTAATGTTTAATGTTAGGGAAAGGGTGTTCCGTTATCAAATAAGAAGGACTGGAGCTACGAGCAAAGTTAGGGTTAGGGTTGTGATTTGTACACATGGGTAAGTGGGTAAGTGAGGTAGAGTGTGGTTCAAGGTTCAGCATTCTGAATGTCAGTTAGTCGCCACCTGGCAAACAGCAGGATTGCAGATGCATTGTCAGTGTCGCCTAGAAAATTACCCAGATGCTGGTGCAAGATGCCATTAGGAAACTCCAGGAAGGACTTGATGTAGTTTTAATAAGGACCTGCATCCCAGTTCATTAATGCAGATGCTCTAAAAGACAGCAATTATGTTCTAGCCATTTTTAGTTGAAACTAGTATGTAAAAGTACTTTCTAGCTGTTTATAACCATTAAATGGTCCTTCTTTATTATGTCTGCTGTTGGTGTAGCTTCTAGGTTAGTCAATTACAGAGCGAGTCACTGTAGTTTATTATAATCTAATTAATGGTTCTGACCCAACAATGGTAACCACATTTTAGTTAAGGTTATGATTGACTTTTGCAAGTGATTGTGAATACAGCTGCAAATAACCATCAGATGAATGACGCCAGTTTCTTCTGTATTTGTACTGAATACTTTTATCCTAGTTTGCAATTCAGTGTGATATAGTGCTTCCTGTTGTTGTTTCTAATGTAGTGCTGAAATCATAGCTGTGGAAAGACTTGATTCTACCATTGTACCTCTATTGGCTGTTCTCAGCTGTGCTAAATCAGATGCTGTCTTCCTGAAGACCACATTTCACACAACAGTTATTTTAGTGAGAAGAACCTGTCAGTGGGCTATTCAATAAAACATAATATGCTTAGTAATGAATAAAGACTGGCTTAATGAGGAATGCATCTTGCTCCATTTGTTTATCAGTTCTGAGCTCACAATCTATTTTCTTATTTTTTCCAGTCATGAAGTTAATAGTGTCAAGCTGGTTGTCTGAAAAATGATTTTTGAAAAGAAAACTTCTTTCGATACTGTAATATTTTCACAAAATGTCCTGAGATATAGAACTATTTTTTTCTTGGTTGTACAGATGAAAGTGATTCCCTGTAGGTAGTACAGACATGCTTGCCTGGTGTTTACAAGCACAGAGACTTGTTCAGGCCTTCTGTGCACTGTGTTTTATGTTGTTGTCTTTCGGCTTTTCCTGATGAGGGGTCGCCACAGCGGAACTCTGGTCCGCTAATGATTGGCAGTAGATTTTCACGAATGCCGAGGTGCGAAGGCACGCGCATTTATGTATGTCTTTCGAATGCCCACCCAACCGCGGGGAGGACATGCAGACTCCACACAGAAGGCACTCCCCACACTCCAGCCAAGAATCGAACGGGAGAACCTCTTGCTATGAGACAACAACCCTACCGGTGCACCACCACGGAGTATATACTGGTAATTATCAGCACTATTTACAGGTATGAAAGGCTTAATGATTGCTGCTCTGCTATCCACACTGCCTGATTAGGTTTCCTGCATAGCATGTAGATTGCTATTTGCTTTGCTGTCTTGTGCTGCAGATAGTACTTTTTAGTTTCTGCCTTATACTAAGCAGGAAAACATGGAAGGGCATTGCTAGGTATGTACAGCTCTTTACTAAATCCATGTTCTACCCAATACAATCCTTTTGCACTCTACAATGTCTTCAGAAATCTGCATTGCCAGGCTTGTCACCTTTTCATACCATGTCTGTTGCTGTCTGCCTAGACAGGACTGCCAAGTGCTGCATACAATATTTGGCATGTAGCTGTTGTTCCTGGGTACTGCCAATGCTCTTCATCACTCAGAAAGGGTCCACAGACATGGCTAAGAGGCATGTCTTGTGAATGGGGCATATGGCTAGCCAAGACTAATTTATAAAAATTGCAGACTCTTTGGCCATTCAAAACTAAAAGGCCTGATTTGGATGCAGCTGTCCCTAAAGGATCTGGTCTATCCATTGATCCCATTGTTTGGTGCATTGCCATGGTACTATTTGTGGACAAAGTGTGCATCCATTGATCCCATTGTGTTTGGTGCATTGCCAGGGTACTATTTGTGGACAAAGTGTGCATCCATTGATCCCATCATGTTTGGTGCATTGCCATGGTACTATTTGTGGACAAAGTGTGCATCCATTAATCCCATCGTGTTTGGTGCATTGCCATGGTACTATTTGTGGACAAAGTGTGCATCCATTGATCCCATCGTGTTTGGTGCATTGCCATGGTACTATTTGTGGACAAAGTGTGTATCCATTGATCCCATTGTTTGGTGCATTGCCATGGTACTATTTGTGGACAAAGTGTGCATGGCTGCGGTAGCAGGTTTTACTTTACCACAAAGGTTCATGTTGTACAGGCTTTTCCTTTCTCACAGAAGTGGGAAAACTGCTGATTGCCTTTGCATTTCAATAATGCTGTTGTTCAACTATGAAATGCTGTGAGGCACCTTACAATTAGATGAATCTTGTCATATCTAGTGGCAAAATAGCTGGCTGTACATGGCTTAGGTTGTGCAATTTATTTGGGCATTGCTAGCCAGTGTTTTGTGCATTTTATGAATTGTAGATGATAATGTTTTGGGGTACAGGTCATTTGTGCATGTACCCCACTGAACACTAGCTACAGTGGAGTAGGATCACATATAGGAGCTCACCCTACTATGTAGCTCTGTTTTTGAATCACACAGACCATTGGCATATTTTTCTTCAGTGTATCAGCCTTACACTATATTCATGAAATCTGCCATGAAAACAATTTATCAGGCCACAATCTTAATTTTATCAAGTGGTATACAATGTGGCAAGAAAATGTTTTAAGTGATTAAGAAAAAGAGAACGCACATGCACACAAACACACACACACACACACACACACACACACACACACACACACACACCCTGAAAGTTAATCTTCTACAAGTAATTTAAACTTGAGTAAAATAATAATAGAATATTATTAGAGAAAAAGTAGGTAATGATGCAGTAACAATGTCTGCCCAATAATCAGCTCTGCCAGAATTTGACATGAAAATTAAATGAACTTCTTAGGTTCAAAGTATCATGGGTAAAACAACGAGTAGATCAACTATTTCAATATTATCAGACTGAAATTAATATTACAGTGGAGTCCAGCTGTGCAAATCCCGCATGTCCACTGTTGGAATGTCAAATACTGGCATTACCTACTGTCAGAACTTGCCCCCTTTCTGGACACATGATAGCTCTCGTTCCTGTGTCTGAAATTGTAGGGAGTCTCACCATTTGGTGTTATGTTTGTATATGTCGAAATGCTATTTTAGAGGAAAGGTTATAGTGAAAAGTACACTCGGCCTTTGGAGTGGAGAGATTTTATTAGTAAACCTCCATATACTTATATGCATGCGTGTGGATAAGTATGTGTATGTATATATTCCTCTCCAAAATTAACAGCCATGATGTCTAATATTGTTTGAGATAAAAACAATCATGTGTTACAAGCTGTCATGTCAGATGTGAACATTTTAATACAAAATGAATGGCTTTGTTATTAAGCAAATTCACAGCCGGAGATCTACAAATGTTTGAAAACATTTAAAAAAACTAGATCAATATTAGGAACAAGTCATAGACTGCTGGCTAAAATCTGTCAGTTTATAGACAAACTGATCTCAAACACAGATGACATCATATTAAGTTGTTCTAATAAGACAAGAGAGAGAGAGAGAAATGAGCAATTCTAAGAACACATATACTGAAACATCTGCTGTAGCATATGAAATTTTCAGAAGTATTCTGTTGGGTTTCCCTGTTTGTCCTTAGTGGGTTGATGAACTTCTCCCATGCTGAACTTGGCCTCTCATCATACACAAGTGGTTAAAGCTACACAGAAAATATTTCTGAATCCCAGGGAATTAGTGTGGCATAAATGATTGTAATTTTTTTCTTAAACAAGCAGTGTCCTTAAATGACCAAAAATATACAGTACAATACCCATTCTGTTTAGTTCTTGTCAAATCTGTCCTTGCAGTTATGAAGAGTGTATAACTAAGTCATAGTGTTATAAGTGAGCATGCTCATACCATAATGTTTTAAAATAATACAACTAATGCACACTAAATATCACCCTTTCCATGCTACGATTACAAATTCTTTGCTGTTACCAGAGGGAAGAGCATTATTTCACTTTAAGGAAGCATGCAATTCCAATAGCTAAGAAAGAAAAATAATATATCATATCAGAACATGAACATTCAGATATACCACTGTGGTAGGAAGTCCTCAGAGGTGCACAAATAACATACACTGATTATAATCAGCACAGGATTTTCATGGTGTTGCATTGTAATGAGTATTTAAAAATTGTGTGACAGGGCAGTCTAAATAAATGAATACATATTCTACCCTTCTGTAACTGTGGAATGTCCTGAGATGCACAGCACCTTTAATTAATTGATTAAAATATTGTGCTTCCATTTGAGCATAATAGTCTGTTTACATAACACATAGTTATAAAACACAAATGTGTTCTAGTAAATGAGGTGGCTGAAATGACCCCCATGGGTAGTTATAACAGTGCAACAGCCACTAGTAACAAATTACCTAATTTAATAACAAACCTGACACTTGCATCGTAGGCAGTACAGTTTAAAGCTGTTTGGATTATACTGCACAGAAGCACAGCAATGGATTGTGGTCAGTATTCTGAAATGCATCACGTAATGTTGGGAATCCATCCTATTTAATAGCCTTAAATTAGAAGAATAATACTGTTTGTTGATCCAGAAATGCCATTTTCAGAGCTGTGATTTGTCTGGTTTCAAGATATGTTTTAATAGAATAAAGAAATGTAGGTTTAGAAAATGAAAAAAAAAAAAGAGTAGTAATAAGTGTTTCATAACCTAACTCACATGAAAGCTGTGGCTGCCTCAGCTGTGCATTTATAATTTGTATGATTTTTATATGTTTTTCTTGCACTTTTGATTCTGAATTGCAGTGTACATAAATGTGTGGATATGTATAACCATGTGCAACTTTCATGTAACACATGCAGCCATATGTCATTGTATGATGGATAAAGAATTGAAATTTGACATTGCTAAAAATCTATAAAAGTCCATGTTAAATATCCAGTGACTTAACAAGACACTTGTGTCTTCATTTGTGTCTGTGAAGGCTAAGGGGGGGGGGTGACATTTTTGACATTAGCCCTTTAAGTCTCCAAGAAGGCCCATAATAAACATTCCACACACACGTAACACAAAGAACCAGATACTACATTACACTGACTGCTATCAAGACCATTCCCTGATTTATTTTAGCAGGTCTGAAGTGAATATGACAAACTGTGTGTTTAATGAAATAGTAGCGGTACTTAGCTGGACTGCACTATGCTTTCCTCTGTCCTCACAACCCCTTCATAAGGGTTGCAGTAGCAGTCATGGCATTTGTTTTGATACATATCCAGTTCCATTATAAAGATGATAAAAAAGACACACAGCTGCAGACTAGAGTTCTGCCTCAATCATCCAATCTACCTTTCTTGACACTTTTCTGATTTGTTCTTACGAATAGGAAATATCTTCTGTATGTAGTCACTGGAAAGGATGTGGGTTGAAGATCAGATCATCCTGGTCCTGGTACTGAAAACTATGAAAGGTTTCCTTTTTTAATTTTTCCTTTTTTAAAGCCCTACTTGGTGCCCCATTCAATACCAAATGTGTATTACATGTGTCCTTGCCTATGGGCAAGTGGCACCCATCTCTGCCAGCTTCTACACTTGAGTTGTACATCTTAGTCTTCAACATGGGATAGGTCAGCTGGTAAAATTACTCCTCCCACCCTGACTTCTCTATGTTTGGTTTACTAATCAAACTGTAGTTGCCTATGATGCATTCAGTGCTTCATCCCTCCACACAAAGGAGACAACCTGTCATGTCAGACCTGAGAGGGTAAGAAACCTTCAGGTGATGGAATTATCCACCTAAAATAGGGAATGATAGTGTTCTGAAAACATGACACTAGATGTAATTTGAGAGTCAAATTAGCCAGGTGACTTGAGCACAGTCCATTGTCTAGCTGAACCCCCTACTGTTGCATGGTTGTAAGGGTGGCATGATAGGGTTTAATACTACTCAAGTAGGTATCAAAAATGAGAAATGCTATGCTATAAAGCAGATTGTTTTATCAAAATCATTAGAGCTGGAGTAAATTAGTATAATAGAGTAGGACATAAACAATGTGCACCGCCAGCTGATTCAAGTAGTGAAGTCTAATCAGGGGTTTTATGTTACAGAATGCACTGTTTTTTTTTCTTAGTAGTCAAATTTACTTGGTCTAAAAACTGGTTGGTTCTTGAATTTTCCTAAACCTAACAGGGGATTACATCTTGATTTTATGTTTACTTTAGTGCTTAGGTTAAACAGGTCTCTCTTTGAAAGAATAGATAAAGGCATATAAATAAAACCTACTTTATTGAATTAATTCATTCCCCAGATTCCACAGAATGCTGGATTGACATTAATTAACTGAGTTTATGCAGCCTGACTGAAGAAACTCCAGCTGTACTCGGTTGTATACCAATTACTCTGAGGTGATCTCTGCCTGACATACAAGGTCACATCCAACCCAGAATTGATGGACATGCTCCACCTAAAAAAAAAAACAAATCCCCAACTGCCATACGCTCTAGGGATTTAAACCTCACCACAACGATTAATAGGACATTCTGGGGGGAATAGATTCCTGTCCCAGAGACTCCCCATGCTTTGGAACAGGATTCCAATCTACATTAGACAGAGCCCCTTACTAGCACTCTTCAAAAGGAACCTTGATGAGTGGATGGGAAACAGAAAATTTACCCTGGGGATCACTGCAGTGGCTCTGCTGGACAGAGGCACAGGGAACTAATGGCTCTGCTGGACCGAGGCATGGGGAACTAATCTAAGGGGGTGGAAAAAGCCAACACATTCTGGCTAGGCTTATAGATGCCCTCGGGCAGCTAGCCTAGTACTTACCTATGAACCTAAGAGTGATAATGAGGTAGTTGTACTACAGCTTGTCCTTTAAAAAGGGAGCTGTAAAACCTTCACTTTCATTCTCAAAATATACATATGGCCTGTGTGTCCAGTATTTAAACTAGCAATTACATTTTCATCTCATATTTGTTTTATACATATTGGGGAGAGTATAGGGTCTTCAAGAAGTAATGTAACAGAGAACAGGTGTCCAAAACATATCATTCTTGAATAATGTAGGCACTCCCCAATGACAAGTAGCTAATACTGTTTTCAAACATCAAGTAGGCTCATTGAGACATCAACTTTAAGATAGATGTATCTCTGGATATGTGTACAATATATAATTTATGCTGCCTACCACTGTCCTTGCATTATGCATGCAATAGTGAAGTAGTTTATTGTTATATGGACAAACCTATTGGCAAATATTGTTGACTTTCAACAGTACAGTATTATTATTATGCCTACTGTATTTACTAACTTGTTGCTGGTAAGGTGCAGTCCAACTTGTCAGCAGCTAGCTTGCTGTAGTGATTTCTTACCTTTCCTGTTTCTAAATTTATCTCCATGCTCAGTCTCCTCTTGATTTTGCAGACGAGTTCTGAAAGATTTTTCTCATTCATGCCAACACCATGTGCACAGTAGATTATTTTATTTTCATTGCTCAGTATGACATTCTACCAAATCTGCTTATGTATAAATTCCATTCCAGGCGGCAGGTAGAAGATCTTTCTTCATTGCCACTTAGGGTTATTTGATTTGGTTGATTACTCAATATAAACAATATAAACTTTACACGAGTTTTCTTTCTCTGAGACTATAGTTGGCAGATACCTGATATAGTTACCTTTCAACTTGAAGGCATTGAAAATAGATGCAAAGGCTCTTGAAAAGTAGGTACATCCAGCGAAAAATCTGGATGTCAGATAGACTAAATAGAATAACATTTCCACCTGCAGTAAGAATGTGGGATACTATTCAGAAAAATATTTAAAGACAGGGAGTAATTAAATGATGTAAGAATAGCAACACTTTATCAAAGTGATGGTGTGAATTCTGTTGACTCTAATGAAATATATTGCAAAATTCTACCACATAAAGTCATTTATTTTTCCATCTGAAAAAAGGAGATTAAAATTTGTGTCTGTTTTCTTTAAATTATTGAATCCGTAATATAGTATGGTTTTCTGTGTACTAGACAGCTTCAAAAATCATATGTGAAGAGTGAGATTAAGAAAATTGTATAAAAGGGGTAAATCAGGTTGAAAAATGGGAACATACCTCCAAAAGTAGTTATGTCTTGTGCAGGGTTAAATCAGGACTGAAAATAGGAAAGTTCCTCCAACATTGGGGCAGTTGAGAGGTCTGTTGATATAGTGTCTATACTGCCTCATGAGAATCTTTAACATACTACCAATAACTTTGCTCTTGAGGTGAATTTCTTGATATCCATGACTCAGTCACATAACCTGGTTATGACTGGAAATCCAGTCGTAATCCTCTGGAGTACCACAGGGTTTGGTCCTGGGTCTTCTCCTGCTCATATCTGCTTCTCTGAAGTCCAGGCTAATACAGCTGGTCTCGGGCTAATGAAATTCGCAGACGACTGCAAACTAGGAGCCATAATCGATTCACCTAAGGATGTGGATTTTCTGCAAAGAGGCCTCACTGAGACTGATGGTTGGTGTCAAAGTCATGGCCTAAATCTCAATGCCAAGAATTACATTGTCATCCCATTTGGGAAAAATGCCGAACCCATGAACTACCACATAGGCGGTAGCCTACTAAACACCAAAAGTGTGTTAAGAGACCTTGGGACACAGGTGGATAGCAGTCTTTCCTTTGATAATCATGTCACCACAGTAGTCAGAAAATCCTTCTAGGTGGCACACCTCATCACAAAGTGGTTCTCCTCCAGAAAACAAAAAGGTCATCATTCCTCTCTACTCATCCCTTATCAGACCCATCATAGAGTACAATGCCCAATTTGGCATGTACCTAGCAAGACATCTGCAACAGCTGGAAAGGCCACAGAAATACTTCACTAAGAGGATTACTGGCCTAAGACAGATGCCATATGCCGATCGTCTCAAAAAAATCCAGCTCTACTGCATCGCATACCACCTAACATACAAAGCCACGTCTAATCCAGATGTGATGGACATGCTCCACTTAAAGAAATCCCAATCGCTCCGAGCCACATGCTCCAGGGACCTAAACCTTGTCACCACAATAAACAGAACATGCTGGAGGGATAGATTCCTGTCCCAGAGACTTTCCTTGGTCTGGAACAGGCTGCCCATTCATGTCATTCAAAGCTCCTCATTAGCCCTCTTTAAGAGAAATCTTGACAGTTGGATGGGAAAAAGGAAACCCTGGGAATCACTGCTGTGGTTCTGCTCAACAAGGGCACAGGAAAATAATTTTCTGGGTGGTGAAAGCCGGGGAACTTCGTTTGGCTAGGCTTATATAGGCCTTAGGGCTGATAGCCTAGTACTTACCTATGAACGTATATTATAAGCAGTATTGCTGACATCTGTTACATATTCCGTGTTATCTAGTCCAGTGTGGAATTTGACCATGATTTAATCATATTCTCTGAAGATGCAAAAACAAGCCTTGTTCAAAATACCTGAAATATTCTGCAGCCTTTCTAAATGAAACTGTCCAGAGATTGATGACATCCTTAACAAAATAAAATGAGATCTCATTGTCAGCATGCCTTAGATGTCTACCATTGAACTGAATGCATATTCAAATATGTTCTTGTAAAATGCCAGTATAGTGAAATTTAGAAAGTAGCTGCTTTTGTAAAATTTTGGCTAAGTAAATTATATATATAACAAAAGGGGGATGTATACTACCTAGAAATGTTAACCCACATTGCAGAACAAATCTAGATTGAGCATGGAACAGAGATAATTAAACAAGTCAATTCAAATGACCAATTCTTAATACAAGCCCAGCCTAGGAGATCAAATCGAAGAGAATAAGATCTTCTATAATTATATTTGAAACTTAAAAGATAAAAATGAAAACCGCAGTGCAATAGAGTCCATTAACATTGTAGTGCATGGAGCATTCAATTACACTCTGAAATCATACAAAAGACAGGCTTGCTAAGCACTTTCTCCACATCACTGTTGTAAAGCACTGTTTTTTTGTTTGAACATTTGGAGCAGTGAGTGCCCTCTGAAGTGTTTAACAGTTAGAAGCTGTTCTAACAACTCATTCAGAATGACGTGTTTTAACAGCTTTTAAAGATGTTTGAATTTGGTGCTGTTCATCTTTAGTGGCTGCTCTTAAGTATGATACAGCTTTTAAAGTGTAAAACACTAAATGTTCCTACTGTGTTTCTTGTCTAACTTTTACAGTATGTGAGAGGAGGTAAAACTCCATGCACTACAAAGAATTATGATTGGATCTTCCAACTGTAACCCAGTTGATCTCTTCTCAAAATGGATGCCAAGATTGACTTCTTGAGCTTCACTATCAAGTGCTTCTTGGCATCCATGTCTCAATGAGATTACAATTTGGTTATGATCACAGACCCAACAGTAATTTTCTGTTTCCCTGATCCACAAAATACCATCAATATTTAAGCCAAAAAGTTATCTGCCACCAGAATACAAATACGCTTCTTGTTCAGATTAGGATGGTAAAGAAACCATCCATCCATAAATGACATGAAAAGCACAAGTACAGTGGGGCCCTGGTAACATCCCCTGGGAGTTTTCTCTTTGCCATATATGATTACAAATCCATTTCTCTCTATAGTTATTGTTTATAACTTATTGGCACTAGGTGGTTCCAGTTCATTATGGGTTCATTATTAGACCTCAGTGATTATAGACCCATAAGTCTTGCTTGCATTCTATGGAAAGTAATGAAGAGGGTCATTGTGGTGCTGATACACAATAACACAAGTCGTTTCTTGCTTCTTGCCATGGATAAGGTTATCTCTGTTAGGTGCTGGTAATCCCTAGTGAGACATATAATAGTCGAACGTGACTCAGGCAAGTTCATATCCACACTATTCCTAGATCTGTCAGAGGCCTTTGACACCATCTCACACACCCTACTTATATCCCAATTCTCCATCCTACACCTCTCTCCCACCACCATCGCCTGGTTTTCCAACTCCAGTAATCTTTTACTTGCGAATAAAATCCAATCCTAGTGTTGCTACATACCAGCTACATGGGGCAAGCAGCTTCATGGAAACTGCTGTCCCCTTTAGTGTCCTCTTTTGTGGTTTCCCTATCCGAATCTGAATTTATGCAGATACATTAAGTAATGCAGCAAGCTAGATCATGTTCTCCAGGACTTGTGTCTCTTGTGTTCAGTAATATAGAATTTGTTAGAAATGCCAGACCTCTTTAAAGTTTTCACACGAGCATACTCATAAATGCATTGCTCCTGTTCTCTAATCCCTGCTTTGTCCAGCTTCAAAGTGCTGCATTAGATCATTTCATGTATGTTAGATGAATAACAGTGTCAGCTTTGAACTCACTATATACACATAGTTTACAGCTCAGCCATTATGTATTTGGTTCTATTGTACTTATTAATATACATGGAGTTTACAGCTCTGCCATTATGTGTTTGCTCCAGACAAAATCCCTGCCCTAACTGATCTACTAAACATCCACAGCACAAACAGGGAACTATGATCCAGTAAGAAAGCCCTAGTCAAAGTCATTCCATGTAAAAACAGCTCAGGAGAATCTCTATTCTCTTATGAAGTTGCAAAATTATGGAACACACTAACCCACAACTCAGGCTACAAAACCACACTACTACATTCAAAAAACTCCTTAAATCACATCTTCAAGAAACCATCTATGTAAATGCAACAGCCCTCCCTGAATCCACCTTCTCCAGCCTACTACTCCAGTCTCCCTTACCAAACGCATTTCCACAGTCTTATACTACACCCCTAGACATATTGAACACAGTGTACATATCTAGTACAATCTCATCTCTATTAAGTTGATTGTATATATGCTATTCCTATGCTTAACTGCTATGTTTTTGAGAACAATTTTCTGCTAACAACTTGTCAAACTTTGTTGACCATTGTTAATTCTTAATGCTACTGTTAAGCAGTGTTAAACCTTGTTAACTATTTTTACTTTGAATTTTTGAATGTTCTGATAACAGCTGTTCATACTCTCTGAACTACTGTTAATTCTATAACTATTGTTAGCATTGTCAAACTTTTTTAACTATTGTTATTAAAATACTCTGTAACATGTGGATCCCCCCCAGGACTCCATTGAAAAAGGACATCTACTGTCCAGTCGGACAATCCTGGTAAACAAATTTCAAATAAATAAATAAATGTTAGCCCTTGTGATAATAAAATTATTGATTTCTCATTTTAGTGAATTGATATATGAAAAAATTGTTGAAAAATAAACCTGTATTATTCCTTAGGTAGTATTTTTCATAACAAATATGTTAGATGGTCAGTTAAATAATTCATTATTTAATTAATTAATTAAAAATAAAGGGCTGTCCAAACATTGAAAAAAGTATGAGCATCATCACTTCAATGATAATTTGAGAGGTATCACCAGACAAATCCAAGTGTTGTTTTCATGTAATAGTTACATTTTAAGATGTATGGTCATTAAGTCAGAATAAAAATACACATGCCCATAGCAATAATTATTAAAGAAACTTTTTACCTTTCAACAATAGTGACTGCTTTTCTTCTTGTGTATAGTGTTCTTTACGCTTAGTCATTTTGACAATTCATGTATAAGCTTAAAACAGAAAAAATATTTTGCAAGTCATACTTTAGTGCCATTACTTCATTAAATCTGTTATGAAAGGATCAATACAGTTTTTACTAAATATTTTCACACATCAGTTTAATTAGGTGTTGTAACTTTTCAGAGTACCTCTAACGTTTTAAATGTAAATTATATTTTATCAATGCCATTATTCCTTTCTACACTGACAGAGCAATAAATGCTCACTTTTTGAATTTATATAGGCACATTGTGCAAGTGTTTCATACCCTTACATTAATTAACATTTAATAAATGCAGTAATGTCAAAAGTCCTTGTAATTAATAAACACTGTTATCAGGTTATCGCATAATTATACATTGATTGTTAGAAAGTGTGGATGCCCAATAACTTGAAGGGTGCAGAGTTTCTTATTAATAAATCTGTAATGTTATTTAAGTGCTGTCATCACAGAGTAACTAAATCAGAATAACAATCTAGCCGTAATGACTCTATGAATATTCATGAATTCCTGTGCATAGATTTGTGTCACCACGATGATTGATAGTTATTTAATAGGCTGCCACTGTTGATAATATTTTAGTTTTTCCCATCATGATTAAATGGCAGACCTAATGGCAGAAGCTGTAATTCAGTGCTTTACTAAATCAGTGCAATAAATGTATGTTGATCTTCTGCAGAATAAGGTAGAATATATTTAAAAAGTGCTGATAATAGTTTTTGCTTCTTTGCACTCCTTACATCCTCCCATTCTAAGGCAGGACTTTGACTGACATTCTGCTTCTCTGAATATAGTTTCAAATGCCTGCTAAGATGTAGCTATGTATCATACTCTGTCATGCAGGATACAGATTAGATGAGTAAAAGCTAATATAAAGGCAGGGCATGCTAATCAATCTAATTGATTCCTAGCCATTCTGAAGTCTGAAATGAGATACTGCAAAATGAGAAGTCAGCCAAAACTTACAGCACTAAAATCAACAAATCGACTTCAAGTTTTCAGCTGTTATACTCTCAAAATGTGCCCACATGAAATCCTGCTTCATGATTTATGATATCCATCTGCTAAGCCCAGCTACACATTTCTGACAGAACAGGCAGATTTAGTTTAAAAAAGGATGATACAGATGAAGAGGAATATACCTTTGAAGGGGCAGCATAGGCATAAGAACCCAAAAGCAACAGAAGTAAAATATAGACTTTATAGGTATTTTGCAATACCAGACACAAGCTATTTGAAACTGCACTGCCTTTTTGGAAAACATTGTATTTATCTTCTGCTGTCTCTGTACTACTAACAATTGCTAAAAATTACATTTCTCTATATTAGACAGAGGCACAGTATACTAACCTTGAAAAAGGGCATAGCAAAATTAATTTAAAATGGGTGGCGAAAGCCAAACACACTCTGGCTAGGCTTATAAATGCCCTAGGGCAGATAGCCTAGTATGAACCTATGAACCTATATCTCATATCCCTTGTCATTCATGCAAATAAGTGTCATTTTGTCTTACTGGATAGTCAAATAAAGAAAGAAATTCATTTACATTGACACGAAAACAGACAAAAGTTTCTCCTTCACTATTTTTTTTCTAAAAGCATACTAATGCTTTGCCTGCTACTAGTATTTTTTAAGGAAGTAACTAATCTGGCCTTTGTTTTTTATGTTTAGAGCTAAATGAAATGCATAACTTGGGAACTGCCACAGTGTTAAAGCTTCAAAAGGTACGGGCTGGGATTCAGAAGTTTTAACACAAACATTTTCCTCCATATGGTAAGCCTTTCTATTCTTAGATCACCCTACTGTTGAGATTTGATACTATCAGGAACCTCAGTACAGAGGACAGGCCAATCCAGGGGAACAACTAATGTTAACTAGCCCTGGAAACAACAGCAGGTCACAATTTATGTTACTGAGCAATTCAGAGTGTCATTCAGCAGTGAAAACATTTCCTGTTGGAGGAAAAAATAAACTTTGCAAAAAGAGGGAGGTCACCAGTTCACCCCTAGGGAAGCAGTCATTGTGCAGGTAAGTGCAGCATTGGTGTGTGTGTGTGTGTGTGTGTGTGTGTGTGTGTGTGTGTGTGTGTGTGTGTGTGTGTGTGTGTGTGTGTGTATGTGTTTGCGTGTGTGTGTGTGTGTTCACGGGTGTCTGAATGTGTGTTTGTGTGTACAAGGGTGCTTTCTCAACCCAGTGTATGGGCTGCTAGGGAGAACACTTCCCTTCTCAGATCTGACTGCACTATTGTTAAGAGTGTCATTTAGAGGCATGCTAATGATTTCTTAGTGAGGTCTTTCAGCTACAGATTTTTCTGAACTGGATATCCTCACTTTTATAGTAATTGTCTGACCAGTGATAGGCAGTTGCTATGAGCAATGAGTGTTTTTCTGAATTCCAGGAATTTTCACAAGAGAAAAAAAACTGATTTTATTTTTTTAAATCCCTGGTATCTTGATTATACTGTGACTTAGCGCACGCATCAAATCAAGAATGACAGTGAATTCAATTTTTTAAAAAGTCCATTACAGTAAGGATGCCAGCTTGGTTGAACTATGTATACTGAGACAATGTAGCAATTATATCATGTTTACTGACAACCATGTCAGGAGGCCTTTGTTGTTTAGTTAGGTTATTTTAAGAGTCCCAGCATATGCAGTTCTATGCGTTTGCTCCAAGCCGTAAATTATAGATTTAGTGTGGTGTTGAGGAGTACTGTCAGTCAGCCTTCTTCTTATCTGTGGTGTCTTAATCTGAGAGTTTTACCTCTAAAATCATTAAATAACTGCACCTCCTAAATGCAATCTAACAAACAAGGACACTCAGCAATTTCATAAACACAAAACACAGGAAGCACCCACGTTCAAACATACACCAAAGAGTCATAGTGTTTTATTTCAAAAGACTAGAAGTTAAATCTCCATGCAATCCTACATCCTGGTAATGGATGACTCCATTGTGAGACATATACCATTCTCTAGCTTGTACAAGCAGGATACTGATATCACAATGGGGATAAGAAAGAATGCAACTTGATACTGGACTTTGTGACCGAAAGACCACAAGTGCGGGCAAGAATTTCTCAACAAGCATCACAATTAACACAGGAGTACCCTAGAGATGTGTGTTGAGTCCACTATTGTTTACCATACTAACTCACAACTGTATAGCCAGATTTAATAACAATCGCATAATCAAGTTTGCAGATGACATTGCAGTTGTGGGCCTCATCAGTAATAAAGATGAAGGACCATGCAAGGAAGAAGTGAATCTACTGATTGACTGGTGTGCTAGGTACAACCTTCATCACAGCATCACCAAAACCAAGGAGATCATAATAGACTTCAGGAGTACTCATCCAGTTCACTCTCCACTCATGATTAATGGAGGAGGGTGGAAATAGTATGTAGCACAAAATTCCAGGGAGCCCACATTGCGGAGGACTTATCCTGGTCACATAGTCAAGAAAGCTCACCAATACCTGTATTTTCTGTGGAGGTTAAGGAAAGCTAATATACCACCCTCCACCCTTATCACTTTTACAGGGGTGCCATAGAAAGCATCCTAATGAGCAATTTCATAGTGTGGTACAGAGACTATTCAGTTGCAGATCAGAAAGCCCTACAGAGGGTGGTAAAGGTCGCTGAGAGAATAACAGCCTCCAACTTCCGAGTGACACATGGTCTATATATGACACGTTGCTACAATAGGGCCATGAAAATAGCCAGTGATCCTACACACCCTGCCCTAGGTCGGTTTACAAGCTTGTCATCTGGCAAAACATACCACAGCGTGCGCTGTAAAACAACCAGGTTTAGGAACATTTTTTTTCCCACAGGCTATTAGGTTCTTGAATTCTGGAAGCAATCTCAGGAATGTTACTCATTGAGAAGGTCTTATGCCTGTCAAACCATTATGACGCAATAAAAATTATGAAACGCTTGCACATAGTTATCTGTTTACAATGTCAATCAAGTGCAGTATTTATCTGCTAGCTATTCTAACATATCAGAAAATAAGTATACAATAAATAAATGTGCAATAATCAATCACTGAGCTGCTAAAAACTGTAGACATAGTAATTTATATTAACATGTAGTAAAATAACACTGTAACTTAAAGTTAATGTTTATGTATGTTGCATGTGCTATATATAATTTGTATGTGTGTAATTGTCATGTCAGTATTGAGCCTGATGAACGCAATTTCGTTTAGGTTACCCTTGTGGAGTCTAAATGACAATAAACATCACTGTGACTTTGACTTTGAGAATGGTCAGGTGCCTATCAGGTGCCAGGATTCACCACATCATGCAGCACCCAAGTCCTTGCACCACAAAGTACACATATAGCACTATCACAGTACACATGTAACAGTCATAGTACACATGAGTGTAAATAACTGAGCTACATGAAGAGAGACATGATGGAGCTCTTGGGATATGTATCTGAAGCAGGTATGAACCTAACCTTGAGCAGCATTTTACCATCATTAGGAATCATGCCACAATACAAAGAAAAAAATAGTGACTTCACCAAATGGCTTAGTTTCTGGTGTCATTCAAAGGAAGTCCAATATATAGCAGCCTAGGAGATGGCAGACAGTCCTAACTGCTTTGCAAGGGATGGCCTGCTCCTATCAACTCAAAGCTTTTGTATATTGCCTAAAACTTTATCAATACCCATAGTGCCTTTTTCAGCAACATCAGTCCTCAAAAGCTTCCAAATAATAAAACAGAATCTCTATAACATCAAGGTATTGCTGCCCAATGTTAGGAGCCTTAATAAAAAAAATCCACTCCCTATAAGCACTCCTTAAACTAACTAACAAGATCTCATATCACATCACGACTAGCCATAGACCCCCTTAGACCCCAACCCCTAACTAACAAATATGAAGACTCTGTGCATTCATCCAAACACTGTTCTCTTAGGGGGCTACAACTATCCCCCATTAACCAGAAAATGTATACATCCTCTAAAACGTATACTCGGCATTTTCTAGAATTAATCAATACTAGGTTCTTGGATCAGTTAGTCTGCAGCCTATCCAATGGCAGTAAAATCTGGACTTGGTCCTCGCCATATGGGAGAGGTCTACTCCCTTCCAATAGTACCTCCCTCCCTGGTCAAATTAGACATACTCACCTTTAGAATGAAGCCAGAAACGTCCATCAGTGTTTCAGTATTTAGAGATTATGCCAAAGGTAATCTACTGATAGTGACTGATAATCTGTCTAAATTCAACATCCCTCCAGATTTGTGACCCCATTGCTTATGAGGAATACTTTATTGCCAAATTTGGCACCAGACACTGTATCACACACCACAGCCCCTTTCCTCCACCCCTTTCTGCTGTTAAATCAAGCTCTACTAAAGGATAATTTTATTGCATCATGCTTAGAATATTGCAAATAAAGTAGAAATTAATGGAAATGGAGCACAAGCACATTATTACTCATGAGTGCAGGCTTGGTAATTGTGGCAAAGGTGACGAAGTAACATTTCATTTTAGGGTGAGAAAATACCACAGAATTGTATGGAAAGGTAACTCTGTTTGCTGCATTTAGGTTCATAGGTTCATACTAGGCTATCTGCCCGAGGGCATTTACAAGCCTAGCCCTTTCTTTTATTTAATTGTAAAACCATAACAAATGCATGTTAAAATTACAAAGAAAAATGTTTCAGAATTTCAAAATAGCTTTGGATTCAATATTTTATTTGTATGTGTAATGTAGTCATGACATATTTACCATAAACTGTTGAAAATTATCCCTTTCTGAACCAAAATGTGAGCCAGTATGCTAAATATTAGCATGCGATGCACGTTCACTCTCTACCACATTATAACAGGTCATGGCTAGCCAGTCCTTGCCCTTTGGCCTGTTTCTGTATTGGGTAGGCATGAGTTGCTTAGATGGCCAGTCATCAGTGTCAGGGAGATCACTAAATCAAACAAGCATATGCTCCAAGTGTTAAGGTTGGTTTTCTCATTACTAGTTAAAATAATAACTAGGTACTGAAAGGACTCAAATTAAACTGTAGAAATGTTAACAGCATGTACTGTGCATAGCGATGATGCATCTTTTCCAATTAAAATATCATTTAGTGGGCTCCTAATGAGCGGCAAACATTGCTGGAGAGCAAATTACTGATTATGGATAGTGATAGCTTGCTTAAAAAGGCTACCACAGCTGGAGACACTGAAACCTGGTTTTGGAGTTATAGAAATGTATTTAGTGTAAGTGTTATAAATGACCCAGCTTTATTTGTAACAACTTTAAAGTAGTAATGTTGTTTGATAACCTAAAAACCAGGTTGCTTTTTAAGCCAGTCACATGCCATGTTGGGATAAATCCAGGGATAAAGTCCTCCCTGTGGTCTATTTAAACCAGAACTGACTAACAACCTTGGAAGGCAAGAGTGAGCCACCAACTCTAGCGGGCCATAATGAAGGTAAGTAGGTGGTCTAGTTCAGTGAAATGCTGGTGGCACCTGATGAAATACATGTGCAATATGCAGTACAAAGAACCAGGATGAACACTTGGCATTAGACCGGCTATTTTTCTGCAGTAGCTTCATGTGAACGTGTGCAGATGCATGCATATGCACTTCTGTGAGGTATAGTAGACCAAACTGTTGGAGTGGTTATGATAAATATGCAAACACCTAAGCCTGTCATGACTGTTGACTTACTGTCACTCCCTTCTAACTCTCAGGTTTACTGGAAACAAGGAAGAGATCCTCCCCATGTATTAGTGTGGTGTGCAATACCATGCAAGAACAAGGAAGAGGTCCTCTCCATGTATTAGTGTGGTGTGCAATACCATGAAAGAACAAGGAAGAGATCCTCCCCATGTATTAATGTGGTGTGCAATACCATGCAAGAACAAGGAAGGGATCCTCCCCATGTATTAATGTGGTGTGCAATACCATGCAAGAACAAGGAAGAGATCCTCCCCGTGTATTAGTGTGGTGTGCAATACCATGCAAGAACAAGGAAGAGATCCTCCCCATGTGTGGTGTGCAATACCATGCAAGAACAAAGGAAGAGATCCTCCCCGTGTATTAATGTGGTGTGCAATACCATGCAAGAACAAGGAAGAGATCCTCCCCATGTATTCATGTGGTGTGCAATACCATGCAAGAACAAGGAAGAGATCCTTCCCATGTATTAATGTGGTGTGCAATAGCATGCAAGAACAAAGAAGAGATCCTCCCAATGTATTAATGTGGTGTGCAATACCATACAAGAACAAGGAAGAGATCCTCCCTGTGTATTAGTGTGGTGTGCAATACCATGCAAGAACAAGGAAGAGATCCTCTCCATGTATTAGTGTGGTGTGCAATACCATGCAAGAACAAGGAAGAGATTCTCCCCATGTATTAATGTGGTGTGCAATACCATGCAAGAACAAGGAAGAGATTCTCCCCATGTATTAATGTGGTGTGCAATACCATGCAAGAACAAGGAAGAGATCCTCCCCATGTATTAATGTGGTGTGCAATACCATGCAAGAACAAGGAAGAGATCCTCTCCATGTATTAGTGTGGTGTGCAATACCCTGCAAGAACAAGGAAGAGATCCTCCCCATGTATTAGTGTGGTGTGCAATACCATGCAAGAACAAGGAAGAGATCTTTCCCGTGTATTAATGTGGTGTACAATACCATGCAAGAACAAGGAATAGATCCTCTCCATGTATTAGTGTGGTGTGCAATACCATGCAAGAACAAGGAAGAGATCCTCCCCATGTATTAGTGTGGTGTGCAATACCATGCAAGAACAAAGAAGAGATCCTCCCCATGTATTAATGTGGTGTGCAATACCATGCAAGAACAAGGAAGAGATCCTCCCCATGTATTAATGTGGTGTGCAATACCATGCAAGAACAAAGAAGAGATCCTCCCCATGTATTAATGTGGTGTGCAATACCATGCAGGAACAAGGAAGAGATCCTCCCCGTGTATTAATGTGGTGTGCAATACCATGCAAGAACAAAGAAGAGATCCTCCCTGTGTATTATTGTGGTGTGCAATACCATGCAAGAACAAGGAAGAGATCCTCCCCATGTATTAGTGTGGTGTGCAATACCATGCAAGAACAAGGAAGAGATCCTCTCCGTGTATTAGTGTGGTGTGCAATAACATGCAAGAACAAGGAAGAGATCCTCCCCATGTATTAATGTGGTGTGCAATACCATAAAAGAACAAGGAAGAGATCCTCTCCATGTATTAGTGTGGTGTACAATACCATGCAAGAACAAAGAAGAGATCCTCCCCATGTATTAATGTGGTGTGCAATACCATGCAAGAACAAGGAAGAGATCCTCCCCGTGTATTAATGTGGTGTGCAATACCATTCAAGAACAAAGAAGAGATCCTCTCCGTGTATTAGTGTGGTGTGCAATACCATGCAAGAACAAGGAAGAGATCCTCCCCGTGTATTAGTGTGGTGTGCAATACCATGCAAGAACAAGGAAGAGATACTCCCCATGTATTAGTGTGGTGTGCAATACCATGCAAGAACAAAGAAGAGATCCTCCCCATGTATTAATGTGGTGTGCAATACCATGCAAGAACAAGGAAGAGATCCTCCCCATGTATTAATGTGGTGTGCAATACCATGCAAGAACAAAGAAGAGATCCTCCCCATGTATTAATGTGGTGTGCAATACCATGCAAGAACAAGGAAGAGATCCTCCCATGTATTAATGTGGTGTGCAATACCATGCAAGAACAAAGAAGAGATCCTCCCCATGTATTAATGTGGTGTGCAATACCATGCAAGAACAAGGAAGAGATCCTCCCCATGTATTAATGTGGTGTGCAATACCATGCAAGAACAAAGAAGAGATCCTCTCCGTGTATTAGTGTGGTGTGCAATACCATGCAAGAACAAGGAAGAGA
Organism: Protopterus annectens; assembly: GCF_019279795.1. Classification (NCBI taxonomy): domain Eukaryota; kingdom Metazoa; phylum Chordata; order Ceratodontiformes; family Protopteridae; genus Protopterus; species Protopterus annectens. The sequence continues at coordinate 448,824,649 of NC_056738.1, forward strand.
TCCTCCCCGTGTATTAGTGTGGTGTGCAATACCATGCAAAACAAGGAAGAGATCCTCTCCGTGTATTAGAGTGGTGTGCAATACCATGCAAAAACAAGGAAGAGATCCTCCCCATGTATTAGTGTGGTGTGCAATACCATGCAAGAACAAGGAAGAGATCCTCCCCATGTATTAATGTGGTGTGCAATACCATGCAAGAACAAGGAAGAGATCCTCCCCATGTATTAATATGGTGTGCAATACCATGCAAGAACAAAGAAGAGATCCTCCCCATGTATTAGTGTGGTGTGCAATACCATGCAAGAACAAGGAAGAGATCCTCCCCATGTATTAATGTGGTGTGCAATACCATGCAAGAACAAGGAAGAGATCCTCCCCATGTATTAATGTGGTGTGCAATACCATGCAAGAACAAGGAAGAGATCCTCCCCATGTATTAATGTGGTGTGCAATACCATGCAAGAACAAAGAAGAGATCCTCCCCATGTATTAGTGTAGTGTGCAATACCATGCAAGAACAAGGAAGAGATCCTCTCCATGTATTAGTGTGGTGTGCAATACCATGCAAGAACAAGGAAGAGATCCTCCCCATGTATTAATATGGTGTGCAATACCATGCAAGAACAAAGAAGAGATCCTCCCCGTGTATTAATGTGGTGTGCAATACCATGCAAGAACAAAGAGGACATCCTCCCCATGTATTAATGTGGTGTGCAATACCATGCAAGAACAAAGAAGAGATCCTCCCCGTGTATTAATGTGGTGTGCAATACCATGCAAGAACAAAGAGGAGATCCTCCCCGTGTATTAATGTGGTGTGCAATACCATGCAAGAACAAAGAGGAGATCCTCCCCGTGTATTAATGTGGTGTGCAATACCATGCAGGAACAAAGAGGTGATCCTCCCCGTGTATTAATGTGGTGTGCAATACCATGCGAGAACAAAGAGGAGATCCTCCCCGTGTATTAATGTGGTGTGCAATAACAGGCAGGCAATGGAAAGATAATGAGTTATTGTAGCTCTGAGGAAATAAGCATTTGATAGCCTAGGATATAGGGAAGACATAAAGAATAGAGAAAAGGTTGCTTTATATGGGAAGTAATATATTTGCTTTTTGTAATTCGGATGACGGTCTAGTACAATGATGTAACCATGTGCTTTACTAAGGACTGTCTGAAAAAATATGGTGGTGGAAATTAAACAAAATAATTAAATACATAAATGATAGCTTTATGCATACACACACATGTGTGTGCGCGCGTGTGTGTGTTTGTGTGTGTGTATGTCTTTAGAGAGACAATGAGAGAATGAAGTGTTGAAATAAGTTGAAATAAACTACTTTGCCATTATTTCTTTCCCATTGATCACCAAAATATATTAGAACAGTATCCAGTCTGAAATCAGTATTTTTGGCAAGGTGGGAAGATAATCTGTTCATCAAAGAGACTGTCCACTACTGTATCTGGATTATTGTTGTGAGATTACTGATATGGTTTACTGTGGGGTTTGTGAAGGGGGAGGGAGAGAGAGAGAGAGTCTGTGTTTGTGTGTGTGACAGAGAGAGAGAGAGAGAGACCATGAAAGAGACAAACTACTCTAAAAAGTATCACCAAATCTTTAATTTGTTCAGAATGTATGCCCTTTTTCACAGTCAAAACAAGTGACATCTTTTAGAAAGGAATGTGTTCTAATGTCAAAATCTGTGTCAAAAGGAGAATAAAGTATTGTTTTGTGATGTTTTGTGAATGGAATGAAGGATGATCAAGTTTTGCCTTTCAAAGTTGTTATTAAGTCTTAAAACATCAGAGCACAATTATGGGCCTATAGTTAAGTACTAAGCTAGCTGGCCTTGTGTGCCATTTTAAGTGTTGCTGATTTATCTTTCAAAAGGGAGAATTAAACCCTGTATCTTGTGACTGTGTAATGTTACCTATTAGCCCAACCCCTCACCCCACTCTCCTGCAAATGTCATTAGATATGGTTCACAGTATACAGCCAGAATTTTTTTTCTGACAGGGACGAATGCCCCCTGTATGAATCACCAAGATGTTCAGCAGTGAGAGGAATTAGTTTATTTTCTCTACATCCAACACAGCACTCTTCACAAAAACAACAAAACTTATGACAAGTATTTTTTCACTGCATCACGTCTCCTTGGACTCCCCATACAGCACACTTGTTCAATCACACCCAGAATATCTATATCTATTGCCTCAGTTGTCACACAGCAATCACCAGTGAATGAAGGTCAGCAGGACATGGGTGATGTAATACTGTGCATAGTACAATGCTGCTTTGTTAAAATGGTTAATTGAGAGCTGGGCAAAACAAAAGTAATGGGTATAGTATGACTGAAAGGCATATGGAAAAAAGGGCACAAGAAACTGAGTAATCAGGCTATGACTTTATACTGAGTGACAATGAGTTATCAGGCTATGACTTTATGTTCTGAATTTTAAAGTGAGCAGTGAATCCTGTATTGACATTAGAAATGCATCTTATTGAATTACTTGTGAGGGAATATATGTTTCAAGTTAGATGATACTGGAAAAATAAAATGTAATATTGTTTTATCTGAGGGAACCAGTTGCAGTATAATAGAATGTGTGATGTAAACATAGGGGGGCTATGCGGTGAGCTTGCTACTGTGCTATACTTAAAAGTGGGAATTTTGTGAAAATGTGAAAAGTTAGAAAATGAAACTATTTCTGCCTTTTCAGATTGACTTTTAAGTGGGATTGAAATATATATGTATGTATTATTAACCTACTATTGTTTAATGTTAATATAGAATGCTTAGCCCAGCATGGGGAGGGGGGATTTGATGGACTGGATGACATAAGAAAAAGTAAACTGCCATCTGAAAATATGAGAGTAATAAAAAAGTGGGAACAGTCTTTTAAGTTCCTCTTTTTTTTTTTTTTATAATCCCATCAATGTAGGACAAAAATGGGCCTGTTAGTGCTATTGTACATAATGGCTCCACAGATATTTGAGAAGGAAGAGTGAACTAAAACAGAAGATATGTTCATAGGTTCACAGGTGTGTCCATAGGTACGTACTAGACTAATGACCTCTGGTGTTGTTTTAAGGCTTGCCGTGCATTCCCAATGTGGGACACTTGGAAGTAGAAGAGTAGCTACGATTAGTACGTCAGAAGTGAGTAAAATTAAGGCAGTGGACTGTCAGTAGTCTGGACTGAGTCATTTCCTGAGGTGACCAGCAGCAGACAACATTCTCCTTCACCAGAGCGGGTGTAGGAGTAAGGTTGTCTTCCACCCAAAGGTCCTTCGATCCAAGCACTGAAGGAATGATGAGAAAATGCAGACTGGGAGAGTAGGATCGTTAGAGTTACCACCTGGAATGTGAGGCTGGTAAACAAATCCAGTAAATAAAAATGGATATTTACTAGGTTAATGACAGTTGAGATAATACTTAGTGCTTATACAGCATGTATCTGATTATGAAAGGGTGTATTCAATGGAGGAAGAGGGAAGTAGGGGGTGGCATAATTGTTAAGGTATTTATCTCACAGATACAGGGTTTGATTATCAACTTTGAAGAGAAATTGGATAAACCTAAAATGGCCTGTAAGGTCAACTAGCCTATTGCTTAACTATGAACCTATGGACTATAAATAGGACATTTTGTGAAAGGAGACTGTAGATAGGAGAAGAAAAAGAAAGCATCAGACTGCTGAGTTGTGGGGCTGATGAGTAGATGGAAGACATAACAAGGGAGAGAGAATGGCAAGGTGTAGTAGCAGAAGTCTGGGCCTTGTCAGGTCAAAGTGTAAGTGATGAATGAACAAATGTCCTATAGTCATACTTTGGGGAGATAGGATGATATTAAGAGGGGATTTTAATATGGTTTTGTAACCAGAAAGGAGAGATTAGTAAGTGAGAATTTCACACAGAATGTCAAGAGTCCCTTAGGTGGTGGATAGCTTAGAGTTAGTGGATGTTTGGAGGGCATTAGGTAAAGATGGATGTTTCACTGTTTCAAATAATGAATGAAGGCACAAGAGCAGATTGGATACGATCTTAGACTATAGAGTGATGGCAGAGGAAGTAACAGATACTATGATAATGGAGACGAAGATATCTGGTCATAATATTGTAATAACTATCTGGGTCACTGAATTAGTAGTAGACATAAAATAGAGATTGAATCCTGGGCTTTGATAGGATGTCAGGTAGGCAGAGTGATTACAATGAATGGATGAGTAGGTGATAGCAGAAAACTGGGTATCTAAGTGGGTTAGAATTATGAAGGGGAACACTATAAAAAGTAGGATAAGTATGACATAAAGGAGTAAAGTGATAATAGCTGGAGGACAGGCTACGTGAGCTTTAAGAAAGGGTAATGAGATAATAGGCAGAATGCAAGAGGATAAAGAGAGTCTTAGGATGCAGTTAAATCCAATAAAAGATTTTCAGACCAATCTTGAGTTTGAACAGATGGGATAAAGTGGGGAAGTATGTGTGAAGACATTTGTTTTTATGATTTTTTTTTCATTATAATTAGACAGTTTTTTTCAATAAAATTGTGTGTGAGGTTACAAGCATGGGTTAGGATATTAGCAAGAAATAATTGGAAATAGTATATAGGAATATAGAGATTACAGAGGAACTTAGGCAGTTAATGAGAGGCTGTGTTCAATAAGAGAATGAGCATGAACAGAATATGGAAAGTGTAAAGTGAGGCCTTTACTGCAAGACGAGAAAGAGCTGCTGTTGGATTGGGATATACTGGGAAGCTGTGGAGGCAATATGATATTAGAAGAGCAGTAAGGCAGGGTGTCCTGAGGGTTCCCTTCACACCTTTATATAAAAAAAAAGTGGGACTGAAAGAAAAGTAGCAAATGGCCATGTTCTTTAATCAAATATTGACTGAGGGAATTGTGCCAGATTCTATGTGTAAAGTAACAGCTGTAGTATTACATAAGGAAACAGGAGAAGGGGGTTCCTGGTAATTACTGACAATTTCTTTGCATCATGCTCATACTAATATTTTTGTTAGAGTGTTGTTGTGGGATTTGAAGCACTTTCTATTGGATATAAATATGAAGGAACAAGAATGATGCTTTAAGGACAGAACTTCATCAGGCCATTGGAAGATTTTGATACATATCATTTCTTTTTAGTTGAGCAGAAATTCAGGGAAAGACATTTGACCATATAATTTGGAGAGGGAGCTGTTTCAGATATTAGACAGGGTAAAAGGCAATGGAAAATGACTGAATAAGGTAGTTATTGGTGGCCTGTATAAAAATACAAGGGTTGTTCAGGGCAGTCAGTGAAGGTGACCTTACAAAGAGGAAGAAGGCAGTGTTGCCTTCTCCCTAAGATTGTTTTTTTTTTTTTAAAGGAATAGGAAGTCTTAGAGATGGTGCAAGGATGAGGGTTGGAGTAGAGTTTGGAGGAAAAGGTCACATGTAGAGTTTTACAGAGGACAGTGGACATGTAGTGAAACAGCTGCCTACGATTCTGGAAATTTTTGTTTGACTTGGAGAGGAATCAGGCCTGAAAATTCATCCAATCAAAGCCACAATAAGCAGGTGGAGGAAGTAAGATTGCTTGGTCAGCAGGAGAGGATAAATACCAACGTGTGAAAGTATATGCCTCACTCAAAGAATGATTGAGAGGAGGTGAGAGAAAAGGTGAGGAGTTTTCTTAGACAGTAGGACAGGTGGAAATGATTCACTGACAAGTAAGCATAAAGTGGTCAGAGTGCTGCTTCCACCACATGTGATATACTTGGGAAGCTATGAGATTGAAGTCTGACTGATACAGTATTGCAGGGTGTACTGAAGGTATAATCTGGAGTAGCATGAAAAGAGAAAAGGGGAATCATTTCTTGAGATACGGTGTAGACAGTAAAAAGGGTTGTTGGATATGGTCTTACCAGAACTCCCAAAGTATATTGCTGCTATTAATCTGAAAGAAAGATTAAAGGGATTTGAGTAAGCAATGTTCCATGGGTTAAGTAGGAGACTGGAAAAGCAAGGGTAATGTTTAACTTAATAGGAATAGCTACAAATAGGGTAATATTTAAGTATATGGAGAGATGTGGCGCACGTGCTTGAGCTTTCCCCTATTCCATCGGATATGGAAAACAGGAATGGGGCTTGCTGGGAAAACAGGTGATAAAAGATGGGAGAAGGAAGAAACAGTGGATGGTAGCCAGAGTTATTGAGTCAGTGTGAGAAATGAAGAAAGGAGGAGTAGAACCATGACAGTTCTGGGTTTTGGTTAGTTAAATTGAAAAAAGGCTGTAGCATTGAGGAGAATGGCACAGAAGGGACAATCTGATACGTGAGGTATGGGGTGAATGTTACAGACCAAAATGTGTTTATAGTGTTAGATTAGAAATGCATAGCAAACAATACTGAGGAAAGTAAAAAAATTGTCCTAAATTTGGGGTATTTGATCCCCATTATATTTTCCTTGCCCCTTACTTCTGAACAAAGAGGTTGGGGGCCTTGATGTGGGAATTTTGGAGGAGGCGACTTTATAACTCGACCCTTTTGGACTAACAGTCTCCATTGATGTCATTAGTGTAATTGTAGAGTCCAACTTTTTTGTGACTGCTTTGTGGTTTTTCTGGTGAGTTTTTTTCATGTTGTGCATACGTTACAGTTGCCCCTGGTATCTGTCAGTGGTTTCCAGTCTTCATCTGGTTGGCAATGGGAGGTGGTTGATTAAACTTAAGAAAGTATAAAACCGATGTAACCAGGCTGTAGTCCAAAATGGGTGGTAGTTCAATAAAACATCATCAGAATATATTACATTACACAAACTACTTCATTAAATTGTAATTGGTCACCGATGCTTATTTAATGAAGTAGTTTGTGCAATGTAATGTATTCTGATGAAGGCAATGCTGTGCATAGCCAAAAGCGCCTAATAAACTTGTTTTATTGAACAACTACCCATTTTGGACTACAGCCTGGTTACATCGGTTTTATACTTATCTTGTTTTTCGGGTGTACTAGTGTTCATACAGAGAGAAGATTTGAGAAGGCCAGCCCACTTAGGTTCTTCCTTCCTCTTTTGTTGCACTTAAAAAAAAAATGTTTGCACTTTATTCATTTGCTTTTGCTGTAGTTGTGTTTCCTCCTACTCTATTTTGCTTTTCTTAAAAGTACTCAATTTTATTTATTCTGCTGCAATTATTACGGCTTGGTTGTAGCCTGATTGAATTGTAACTGTTATTCTAAGTCTTTTGGTTTAAGCAATTGGGCTTCATACAGGCTATTTTACATTAAGAAGGTGTGTGGTCTGCACTGTTGTGGCAGGCCAGGTAGCTTACATACTTCTAAGCTGGGAATTGCTGATTGAAGGCCCAGTGTCTGCTATTTTAAATGTGTATTAGTTCTGGCTTAAGCACTTGGGCTTCAGGCCAGTTATTCTACATTAAGAAGGTTTCTGGTCTGCACTCTTGAGGGAGGAGAGGCTGGATTCTGCCCTTCTGAGCTGGGAATTTCTGGTCACAGGCTTATTGTGACTGCTTATTTGAAATGTTTCTGAAAATGGTACACCTTGTTGCTGTAGCATAGACCAGATTCAGGCCTGCTGAATCTAGCTTTGTTTGTATAACTTGAAGCACTGATCCAGGCCATCTTTTTTTGGAGAAGGTTCCCCTGCATCCTAGTAGGTAGGGGTGTACAGTTAAAACTTGTGTGATTGAAGACTGCTGGAACAAGGCTCAGTTTTGAGCTTTTTTCTGGTTAACTGGGTAACTTGTTTAAAGCAGTTTGTTGTTTTCTATTGTTTTATATATATATATATATATATATATATATATATATATATATAATATATATATATATGTGTGTGTGTGTATAAAATTGCTCTTTATTCATCTGCTTGTACTGTATTTGTGTTTCTTCCTACATTATTACTGGAGGCATTGACTACAACTCTGATCTGTGATGTATAACAATAATTATACCATGACCCCCCATTAATATTCCAAAACGTGCATGCTGATTGGTCAGCATGCACGTTGTAAATCGACTTATACTAATGGAAAAAGGTCCGGTCGCCCGGACTTTTTCCATTAGTGTAAGTCTTTTTTAAAACACTGTCTCGCTATGTTAAAGGAGTTTAACATAGCGACACAGGTTTAAAAAAAGCAACGGAGATCTCCATTGCATTTTTTAAAGCTGTCTTGCTGTGTTAAACTCCTTTAACATAGCGACACAGTGTGTAAAAAGCAACAGAGATTTTGCTTTCTCTGTTTCTTTTTTTTTAAACCTGTCTTGCTATGTTAAATGGGTTTAACATAGCGAGACAGCTTTAAAATAAGCAACGGAGATCTCCATTGCTTATTTTAAAGCTGTTTCGCTATGTTAAACCCATTTAACACAGCGAAACAGTTTGTAAAAAGCAACGGAGATCTTGCTTTCTCCGTTGCTTTTTTCAAAACTGTCTCGCTATGTTAAACCCATTTAACATAGCGAGACAGCTTTAAAATAAGCAACGGAGATTCTCCGTTGTTTTTTTTAAAGCTGTCTCGCTATGTTAAACCCATTTAACATAGCGAAACAGTAAAAAGCAATGGAGATCTTGCTTTCTCCGTTGCTTTTGCCCACAGCTCTGATGTACTGCTTAGGCATGCGCAGTACATCAGAACTTCCACAGAGTACCAGACAACTGCGGAAGGACAGCAAGGAGGCATTATACAATGCCATTATTTGAGAAAAGTAATTATTTTTTTTCTTAAATAATGTCATTGTATAATAGCAATAACCCACTTCTGTGTGTAGGTAATGCTGTATTTGCCCACGGTTGGCTTTGTTTGGTAAACCACGCCAACCGTGGGTAAATCCAGCATTACCCACACCTAGGCGTGGGTTATTGCTATATTATCCTTTTTCTTTGCTTTCAAACTGTTTTTTTTTTTTGAGTATATATGCTTTATTTTCTGAAAAAAAAAAAAAAAATATATATATATATATATATATATATATATATATATATATATATATATATATATATATATACTTGTTTCCCGCCTTTCTAAGCTAGTATAGTCCAGTTTTCAGGTTAGTGCTAAATTCAGGGCTGTGTTACAAATCTCTGTGTTTGTCCATACCTTACTTGGATAGAAGGAAGTTTCTCTGTTCACCTGTGAGAGAGGGGAGCTTTGAGCAGCCTATCTGTCCATGGAGGAGTCGTTTCAGCCCAGAAATTAGTAGTTTATTGGCCATTTTGGGCTAATTTCTATCTCTTTCATTTCCCTGCTATAAATACTATATTTGCCTGGTTTTGCGCACTGGGCAGTGCCAGTTAGCTAGGGTAAAACTATTCCCAGCTCCACAAAGTCTCCTCTTCAATTTTTCCCTTGGAACTAGACAAACTTTCAACTTAAGCATTCAAGCCTTTCATTTCTCAGCCCGGCACTTGCTCAAAACGTATAGCAAGCACTTATAAACCTTAACACTAGACCCTCCTGTACTGTACAGAAGGACAAGGCTCTCTATTTGACCTTACCAGCCACCCAGTAAACAGTTCACTGTACCTATCCAGGCATGTCCAGAGGGCAGTTTCAGGTGTACTTTCCAGTCCAACTGGTGAATCTGGGCATTTTGAGGCAATGTTACAACTGCCTCATGTACACAGACAACCCCCTCCTCCTACCACCAAACACTAATACATGCGAGAGATACCGTTATACAACCAAACTAGAGGCTAAGCTCTCTCAACCCAAGACTGGATCAGACAGTCAAGAGGAGAAGATAAATACTTGCATCACACCACCAGTCTTACATAGACCCATTAAACCAGCACCGGAAAAAAAACACACATAAATACAGGAAAACATACTCGGAGGCTCTAAATAAAAATTTGCGAAAGCAACAGAGACCTCCAAAGCAAACATCCAAGAAACCTCCACCCCCCCAACACAAACCATGAAACACATACTTCACAAAACCAGTGTGCCATGCAATCACAGCCCTTAAGGCAAAATAACATACCCAACATACTAGTAATAGGGGACTCTATAGTCAGGCACACTGACGTCCCACTCACTAGGCTGAATAAGGAGAAGGTTACTGTTAGCTGCCTGTCGGGTGCCAGGATCCGCCACATAACACAAGTACTCAGGTCACTCCAGAACAAGTACAAATAGGACTCTGTCATTGTCCATGTTGGTGTGAATGACCTGAGCCGTACCTCCCTGGACTACATGAAAAGAGACATGGAAGAGCTCTCTGATCATGTAGCCCTGGCCAGTATGACCCTGACCGTGAACAGCATCCTGCCCTCACCAAGAATGATACCACAGTATAAAGAAAAAAATTCTTGATTTCAACAATTGGCTAAGTTTCTGGTGTCATTCAAAGGGGATCTAGTGTCTGTCTGCCTGGGATGACATGCTCGACAAGCCACGCTGCTTCTCTAGAGATAGCTTGCACCTGTCACCCTTAGGCTTTCAAATACTTGCCAAGGCTCTTGCAACCCCCATAGTGCCTTTTTTAGGCAAGGCTCAAAAGACAAACCCACCGCCGTAAATAGCACAAGTAACAAAAAACTGAGGGTAATGCTACTCAATGCCAGAAGTCTAAACCTCAAAATTCACACACTCGAGGCACTCCTCAGTATGGAGAAAATCGATATATGTGCAGTAACAGAAACCTGGTTTAAGGCTCCAGAGAGCACACCAGCACTACCAGGTTACAACTCATACCATACATTTCGGCCACAGAACACAAACTGAAATACAAAAGGTGGGGACGTATCCATATTCATCAAGGATACCCACACCTCCAGGTTAGTGGCACAGCACGATGCATCAGAGGTCATCCATGTGCAACTTACAATGGGCAAAACTGCAATTCAAATTGTAGCTTGCTATAGATCACCCACCATGTCCCAGGACCCCCATTCTGCATTTCTGGAACCACTGGGAAACATAAAGGTCCTACCAAATACCCTAATATTGGGTGATTTAGATTACCCAAAAATTAAATGGGAGAGCTACTCAAGTACTCACTCCCTTGCCCAACTCTTCCTAGAATTTATAAACTCAAACACCCTGGTTCAACTGGTCAACACTCCCACCAGAGGTGGCAACATATTGGACCTGGTCATCACCAACATGGGCGACTGGTGTTCCACACCAGAGGTCAACCCCTCTCTGGTTAGATCTGACCATAAACAAATCACTTTGGATATCCATATTTCGCCCCCTCCCCCGAACAAGAAAGCCACCATGAAAAACTTTTCAAAAGCAAATTTCACGTTACTTAAGACAGTGGTGGAAAGTTTCAATGCCCCTATGCTGAAGGATAACACTGTCCAAGCTACAAAATCCTTTACTAATGCATTCTACGGGCAACTACAAGAATGCAGGGATCATGCCATCCCAAGCAAAACCAAGACTCACTCCTCCAAGAAAAGGAAACCTATCTGGTGAACTCCTGCCATAAACAAGCTATACAATGGAAGGAGGAAACTAGTACAGAAAAGAGTAAAATCCCAAGAAGGGAAGACATCCCTGATCAGTATCATCAAGAAACTACGATCCCTCATAAAATCATCCAAAGCGAGCTTTGAAAGAAAAATTGCCAAGGACTCCAAAGATAACCACAAGGCATTCTTTAGCTATGTCAAGAATCTAAGTGGCAATGCTCAGATCTGCTCGGAGTTAGTGCAGAATGGCACAAAGTAGACTGAACTGACTGATATCGCCAACATCCTGTCAGACAGGTTCAGTGCAAATTTCACCCCCAAAAGGACCCATAACCATACCACAAGAATGTAGAGTCCCTGAAATCACAGACACTCAGGTTAAAATAGCCCTCTCTAAAGCCAAAAACTCAGCATCAATGGGACCGGACAGTGTCCCAGGCTGCATCTTACATGAGCTCAAAGATGAAATAACCCCTCACCTAAACACACTGTTCAGCCTCAGTCTTTCCACAGGCTACATACCAATAGAGTGGCGCACAGCAATGGTTATCCCGCTCCACAAAGTTGGAGCCACAAAAGTCCCTGGGAACTATCACCCTATAAGCCTGACTAGCTTGGTCTGCAAGGCTATGGAGCGCATCATCATGGAACTCATTAACAGAGACATTGGGAACCTCCAAACACTGAACCCTACCCAGTTTGGCTTTGTTAAGGGCAGATCATGCCTCCTAAACCTGGTGGACTTCTGACTTCTTTGAGACAGTTACCAAGGCTATAGACGAGGGAAAGGTGGTACACACAGCCTACCTAGACCTCACTAAGGCCTTCAACACCATTCCCCATTCTGGTATTATAGACAAGCTCACCAGCCTGAACATAAATCCCTATGTCACAAGATGGGTTGCCAACTGGCTCACAGACAGAACCCACATGGTGACAGTTGTGGGAGCTAGGTCCATTTCTAAACCGGTTACAAATGGTGTTCCCCAGGGCTCGGTCCTGGGACCCCTCCTGTTTGGCATATACTTCTCAGAGGTACAGGCAAGCACAGGAGGACTATGGCTGACCAAGTTTGCAGACGACTGTAAACTAGGGGCTATAATTGACTCTCCGGCTGACACAGACATCCTCCAATAGGGTCTCACTGAGACGGATACCTGGTGTCAAAATCATGGCCTCAAGTTAAATGCCAAAAAGTGCATAGTCATCCCCTTTGGAAAAAACAAATTACCCACAAAGTACCACATAGGTGGCAGTCCCCTAAATACGGAAGACGTAATAAGGGATCTGGGGACCCAAGTAGATAGTAATCTCACCTTTGATGATCACATTGCGAAAGTGGTTAGAAAATCCTTCTACATGGCACACCTAATCACAAAAGGGTTTGCATCCAGATCAAAAGAGGTCATTGTGCCCCTCTACTCATCACACCCATCTTAGAGTACAATGCCCCATTTGGGATGTACCTTACAAGACACCTGCAACAGCTGGAAAGACCACAGAAGTACCTCACCAAGAGGATCGATGGCCTCAAACAGATGCCCTATGCAGCTCGATTGAAGAAACTTCAGTTGTACTCGGTTGCATACCGCCTACTCAGAGGTGATCTCTGCCTGACATACAAGGCCATGTCCAACCCAGAATTGATGGACATGCTCCACCTAAAGAAAACCTTATCCCCTCAAGCCACATGCTCTAGGGATCTAGACCTTACCACAACAATAAATAGGACATGCTGGAGGGATAGATTCCTGTCCCAGAGACTTCACATGCTTTGGAACAAGATCCCAATCTACATTAAGCAGAACTCATCACTAACAGTCTTCAAAATAAACCTTGATGAGTGGATGGGGATCACTTCAGTGGCTCTGCTGGACAGAGGCACATGGAACTAATCTAAGGGGACAGTGAAAGCCAACACATTCTGGCTAGGCTTATAAATGCCTTCGGGCAGATAGCCTAGTACCCACCTATGAACCACCTATGGTTAAACTTAAGAAAGTGTTTATGGAACTGTATTTTAGATCAGAGACACACCTGGCAATAGGGAAGAGGTCGCAGCATGGTCTTCAGGGTAGTGATCATGTGTCTTGACAAAATGTGCAATTGTTACCAGTGGTTGGCAAAATTTGTTATTTTACACTTACATATTCTTTGATGGTTTACTATAATTCAGTATTAATTATCATGGATATTGTTAAGTAAAAAGAATGAAAGAAAACTACTGACATTGAATGTATGACATTTTCTTTCACTGTGGAACTGCTAGGAACATGGACTTTTTAAGACTAGAAATGAACAATACTCCTCATATTGAGATGCATGCTTTGGCAGTTGGCACTTTTTTCTTGGAGATAGAGGAGGTAATTCAGCAGTTTGATATTTTATATAAATATCTTCACGCTATGGGAGGACAAAATGCATCCAAGTCTAAACCAATTGAATCTGAAGTACTGAATATTGTGACAAAAAGATAAAAGAAGTGGAAAGGGGATATTTAGAAAAGAAAAGAAGCAAATTCCGTAGACATAAATGGAATTTGTGGAAACAATACATGCAGAATACTTTTCAGGAAGATGAGTGAGGTTTAAGGAACTGAGCAATTCATGTATTGTTGGACTGATGATAGTTATAAAGAAAACATATGTATTTAAGCAATTCATGAATATGGTGTCAGCAGTATCGCAATTGGAAATGAACACTATTAAAGGAACAACTGAAAGAACTACATCATTATATATATATATATATATATATATATATATATATATATATATATATATATATCTAATCCTGTTAATATTTTACATTCTTCCATTTTCGAGGGAGCGTTACAATCACACTGAGCCAGTGGTTGGGGGTTTTAGATAGGCTTATGGTTGGTTTTGTTGTATGAGAGGCTTTAAAGCTATAGAAGTCAGCTATTTTATGGATTAACCCATAATCTGTTTATAGTGGCCTAACTGGATGGGCCATATTTTATACCTTTTACACCTCATATTTTATACCTTATATTTTATATGAATTTCACCATTTTTTAGTAGATTAGCCATATCTATGTTTTTATATATATGTTTTTAGGTAGATAGATTCATTACATCTTGTGAGCAAGCTAGTAGTATCATTTATTAGGTTGTATCTTACATATTTGTGCATGCTGTTCCTTATTTATAGGCAGCATAAGCCCCAAGGCACATACACAACAGTTGGTTGTTGTTTTCATTTGTTGGTGACTGGCAGTCATAATAAGTTCACGTTTGATATAGATTTTTTGAACATTTTTTGAATAACTGTTGTGGTTCATGGTAGTTTGTTCCATGTATTCATTGTAGGAACGGGCTTGAGAGAGTTTTATGTCGAGGCGGGACACTTCTCCTGTGACACATTGATCAGTTTTATTAAGTTAGTTATGTGATGAGCTCCATGAGCCATGCTTTATGCAGTTTCGGCTCTAGGTCTCGGTCACCCCCTCCTTTGTTATCTTTGTTAAGATTACTTGAATGTTCATGATTGGGTGATCGGACGACTAAAAAATTTGGTTCCAATTTGATGTCTGTATATTTTTTGCAATATAGGAGTACTTAGTTTGTCAGATGTCAGGAATGCTTCATATTTACAGATGGGGAGACAGTTGAGTATATGTCAATTTTTGGTAGTTATATACAAGGTACACTTGCGTCTTGATGGTTCTCATGGTACCAGGGCGCAACAGCACAATAGTATTTCTTTCGGTCTGTGCGCTCACAGACGTTTGATTTTGTGGGTCCCGCTGAGGTGCAGTAGCGGTTATTTGTGGTTGTTAGACATGGAGCGCAATTCTGAGAGACTTTCAAGTATGATGTGCTGATGGTTGTAGCTAGGTATTGACAGCTCACTCTAGTGTCTCATTATATTGACTGGAGATTTGTTGATGGATCATATGACATCATGATTTTTTGATCCAGTGAGATAGCGAACATGACTTCAGCACGAGATGCCAGGATTCATACATACATCTAGCGACTTATATAGAGTGTTAGGGGTCAGTTATTGGGTGGCGATCTTAAACAATTTCAAACGAATTGTTGAGCAAGGTGATGCGTGATTAATGATTTTGCATATATGTATTTTTTGCTGCTGTCTATATGCACATTATTGTTGTTATATATATGCATGTTCACTCTCTTACAGCATTCATATTGGCAGATATAATTTACATTTTTATTGTAGCAGGAAGAACTCTTGACGAGGCTCTATGGAGACTACTAACAGTGTTAGGCATTGCATTTTATGACATGTTAGCATTCTTATGTCAATGTGTGGTTTTATGCTTAAAACAGTTTTAACATAATTCTTGATATCAAGTTCTGTTTGTTTGTTGTGGCTTTATGCCATTTCTATATATGTCCTAGCTGTTTTTGAGTAGCTTTCGAGATGATGTATAGTACAATAGATGTTCTTAGCGTTTGAGAATAGATTGCTTATTTGGTTAATCAATTATTTAATTGTTAAATTAGATGTATATTTTATTGGAGAGGTGTGTCTGTTGTAGAGTATATAAGTATTGCATTTTAGGTCATTGTTTTGTGTAAAGGATCTGAAGAAGCGTGTTTTACACGCGAAAGCGCTTGTCCGATTAAAGATTACTTGATTTTTATCCATTTATTGTGGTGGTCCGTTCCAGTTTGTCTTGAATACATCATTATATATAACATGGCAAAAAGCAACTGAAATACTGGAGAGTAATGACTGTAGCAGATTATAATCAAGAAACAATTGTATAGAAAGTCAGTTATATGCCAATAGTAGACACCCTTGTAAATACTTTATTTTGGTTTTAATGTTTGATATCTGTTTAGAGGTTTTAGCCTACCTTTTTAAATAATTTGTAAATACTTCACTGTCATAGATAACCTGCATTCATGTTTTCTTGTTTTTGGAAATGAATAAAAATATTTACAAAAAAAATAAAAAAAGATAAGAAGACTTAATCACCAAGTGTCTTTGCTCAATATATAGCATCTTCTTGGATGATGAGGGCAGCTGCCAAGATAACATGGTACAACTTGGAGCCCTGAGCTTGCTAACCACAGCTACTGGCCTGCAAGATTATTCAAAACACTGGATGCCAGCAGGTTGTTGAAATCCAGGGATAGATTAAGGGATGTGGCAAGAGACTCACTGCATTCCAATAGTTGAAACATTTTACAGTGCTCAACGCATTTTACAAACCATTTTGAACGGTGTTCCTATTGTTATCAGTAATTACACTCTGTGGGACACTTCATTAACCTGGAGAATGGGAGCATTCTGGTTGGTGAAGTTTTTTTTTTTTTTTCTCAAATGTGAAGCATTGATGATGCAGTTATGCTTTGTATTTCTAGGTCGAAGACTGGGTTTGGGTCATGAGGCAATCTTGGATAAAGGCTCTTCCCCATTACTCTGCCAAGGTCAGTGGATTGTCCCCTTGAATGGGCTTGTTCATGAGCTTACAGTGGACAGATAAGTATTTGTGTTTTGGAATAGGGCAGCTGTGGTAACTAGTGAGCTTGACTGCTAGTTGCAGAAGGCTTTGGTCAGTCAAAAGCAGTCGGGTCATGTTTACTCTTCCCATTCATTTTACATAGGAGGTGCTTCAGATCTAGCTAGGAACAGTCAGTTGGTGTAATTAAGATACGAGATAGCTGGTCCTCTGTAACAATGTAAAAATATCATTAGGTAGTGTATTGTGTTACTTGTATCGGGGGTGGGGTATGATTGCTCCAATGTACATCACTTGTTTTTATTTTTTTTTCCTGCAGGTTCAAGGCAAGATTTAATCCTGGGCTCCTCACACGTTTGGCAGGCAGCTAAAAGAGCAACTGGCAAGGTGACATCTGTTTGGCATTCAGTCCCTGAAGTGAGATTTATTACTGAGGGATTTTGGAGGACTGTTCTGAGACTACACATTACCAATCTTCCAGCAACTAGTTAAAGAGGTAGGCTAGCCTCATATTTTAATAATTCAGCTTGGTGGCACTGATATTGGTAAGGTTCCAAAGTTTCAGTTCTTATCTAGGATTTTGAGAGACTCGGTCTTTGTACAACAATTATATTCAAACAAAATGCTGATTTGGCTGACTGTAGCACCTAAATCAAGATGCAGTAGCCTAGGTCTCAGTGGCTGGTGGGACCCCTGGCCAGGGGTCATCCACATTAAGGTTTTAATTAATTAATTAATTAATTAATTAATTAATTAAAAAATTAAACACTTCTTATTTAAGGTCATGGCAGTGGTGTCTTAATCTTTAAGGAGGACCACGCATGCACACCAATGCGGATGCAAACACATTCCACACTAGCTGTTGAGTAGGAGAGTTGTGAATAGAATTTAAACTAGCCATTCTGTTTATTGCTGTAGAAGAGAGAAAGGGCATATGTGTGTGTGTGTGTGTGTGTGTGTGTGTGTGTGTGTGTGTGTGTGTGTGTGTGTGTGTGTGTGTGTGTGTGTTTTATGCTCCAGTTAAGGGGAACAGGTAAGACAATTAACTTCATCAGACTCAAACTCTGTACCTTGGTTACAGGAGACAAGAGCCAGAATCCTTTATACCAACTACCAGACTGCTTAAGGAATTGTGAGTTTCACTGGAGACAAGAGCCTGAACCCTCTTCACCAACTACCAGACTACTGAAGATATTGTAAGTTTGAGTTTCAGTACATTTTCAGAGAATTATTGGTTTCAGTGCATTTTCAAGGAATTATGGTTTAAAAACAGCCCAAAGGTAAACTTAATTGTCCATTGGCCAGATGCATTTTCTTTGAATGTAGATTTCAATGCTGTTTTGATGAATGTGAGTTTCAAAGAGAGAAGTTTACTGTTCATGCCAAGTCTGTTTTCATTGCGAGACTGTATTGTTTGTTTAGCAAATGGCTGTCAGTGTTTGTGCTTTAAAATTTGAAATAAAAGTTTTAAATTAAATATTTGTAATCATTATAGAAGTAAATAAGAAAACAGTGTGCACACTGGCAGGTTTGAACAGTGTTTATGGTAACTGGGGAGAAATAGCTAAGTAATGGTGCACTGGAATGGTTGGGGGGTGATCCATTACCCTGCCTAGGGCCCCATTTGACCATAATCTGGCTCTGACAGCATAACTGCCTTGAAAACGACACACATATTTATAAACCAAAGAGTAACCAGGACAACTTCAGTTTTGGATTTTCTTGTCTTTAAAGACTGAATTTTGCAGACATGGATCCTGTTTGGAATAGATCATATATTTGTAATATTCGTGGGTATTTGTTTGATTTGCTCAGATCAGGCTAGTTTAGAATATTGAGCAGTTGCACAGCACTGAAATCGGGAAGGGAAGGCAGGCTGCTCAGGATTGTTGAACACTTGCTGTGCAGCCCTCTCTTCCCTTCCAATCATATCCCATTCCATCAAAGTTCATGACCAGGACAGTAAGCAATCAATAATGCTCCATTTAATTAGTTGGTCATGTTTTTCTGAGTGGGCACTGAGGGCATGAGACACTTTGCTTGTGACTAGATGCAATGACATGTGTGGGCTTTCTTTCAAACTACCTGGCATGTTCGACATATTGAGGCCTGTACAGTTTATTTATGACTGTCTCTATGAATGAATGAATCATCCAGTGTTGGTGTTGATGTTTTTAGTTTTGTATAAAGGTATGTTTTGACATCTAATAAATTATTTGAAATGGCTCTATGGTGTCTGCAGTGTTTTGTGGAATTGGAAGTGGGGTGTAGGACAAGATTCATTGGCTCCATGGATTTATTTGTCACCAAGGCTTTGGATTGATTTTGCTGCTGTGATTTGGTTAGTAGCATTTATTTGGGAATAAGAAGTGTGTTTTGCTAGGTTTTGCGAAGCAACTGACGACCTCCCATCTACCACCACATCCAAATATGTTTGCAGTCACTGGAGCACTCTCCCCTTTCCATCACCTCATCTCCTTTTTTGGGTTCGTCTAAAAAAGATCATGACAGAGCAAGTCTGCAAATGGTCAATAATGCTGCTCTTTCTTAAGTGATCATGCTTTATCAAGGACCTTTGAGGGTATGCCATCTGGTTTTCAGCCAGACAAGCTGACTGGAGTGGTTTGGAATACTGCTTGGCCAGAGGCTGTTCAACATACTGATTCCTGAGTGATTTATTTATAACTGTCATTATGAATGAATTATCTGATGTAGCTGTTGATGTTTATAATTATGTATAAAACTATGCTTTTGCATCCACTTTTTTTGGATGATTTGGATAATTTTTTACCATTGCATTGGTGTCTGTTATGTTTTGTTGCGTGGGAAGCTGGTTCACCAGTCAAAAAAATATTTTCAGATGAAAACAGTGTGTCATCACTTCTTCTTGGATTCTCCCTTGAAACTGTTCTTTGTTTTGTAATGTCACATTGTGTAACACTGCACTATGTTGCTGAGGTTTTACTTTATGTAGTGCATAAATGTATAAATCACTGCCTCTTTGAAGATACAAAAACTGACTTTGCAGCTGAAGGAGAATTTATGTCTATATGAATTAATGTCTTTGTGGCTGTGCAAATTCTCTCTCTCTGTACTGCACCACCTAATGTATTGCTCCTGCATGTGTCATTAAGAATTCAGTGAATAATGTCCATCAGTTCACATACACATCTTAAAATCTTAGGCTCTGAACTAACACACATTAAAACTCAAACTATACTTTTTTTTTTCTTCAACAAAATGTAAGTTTACCCAATGGGTCTGCTTTGTGTCAAAAATAAACCAGTAATGTAGCACTGGATACAGATGGAGAATTTTTCAGTATTAAATACTTAAATTTTGAGTTCTCTGTAATGATTTCGCACTTAATCCCAGCATCTATTTTAAATCTGATAAATTTATAATTTAATCACAGTTTTTCTGTCTCTGATATTTTTATATGTTGGTATACTTGCTGAGTGTCTGAACTTAGTGAAGAGACTGTGTGTTCTGTCTCAGCACACAAGATAATTGCATTTACAGACAGATTATTAATTGTTGCTCACTGCTCAGCTTGATTACTGAGAAAAATGTTGCTTCCATTGCTGTGTGGTTTATCATCTTCAGCTGTACGTGTTTTTGTGCCTTCTTTCTAGTCATGAATTTGTGACATATTGTGGTAATACAGTTAGCAGTCATGCCATCCACTACAAGTGCCAAAGTATGACACAGTTAGTATTTTATATATTAAAGTTAGGGATACTGAACAGACACTGAAATGTAAATGACAGATTTTACCTCCTCTGACCCCATAAGTGTGTCCATACCCCCTTCCATGCTTATGTAACTCTGAGGTCACTGAACCTTGGAATATGGGGAATCTCGTAACAATAAACTTGGCATATATTCCCAACATTGTAAGTCTGCCAGTCCGTGATCAGAGTTACAATGCCTAGGAATTTCTGTAGGCATGTATCGTACCAAACAACCTTTAACCAGTGATATCTATTCCCAAACCCAGCCATTTCACTAACGGTTGTGAAGAATAAAAGGAGGTACAGTTAATCTCCAATTTCTGCATGTAATGCCAGGTACTTTAAAGCAGTACGGATGAAGCACTTAACATCTTTCTTTGTCTGCTAAACATTATCACGAGATCAGTCTTATTTTTCTATGTTAATGTACTGTTTTATGAAGTACCTTGTACAAAAATGCTTTGGTGATTAAGCAAGAGCAGTTCCTCTAAAGATATTTTCAGAATATCCTCCTAAAAGTGATTAAAATTTGGTAAAAAGGTAGGCACAGTTTGTTCCCTACTCAAAAAAAATGAAGCTGTCAAGTGATGTATATAGCTCACTATCCACACTATCCAGTAAGAATGTACTTTGGTTGTTATAGATTTATATCTATGCAAGAACTGCAAAGGAGAAAGGCAACCTTTTTCATATTTTTTGATAAGTGATTAATACCAACGAAGTTTGGAAACCATGAACAACAAATATATACTTTATGTATGATTATTTTGAATATTCTTGGCCTGAGTCTCTATCATTGATGATTTCTCCGTCATCTTAGGTGCAAAAGTGAAAAGTTATTTAAAACTGCAGGCATATAACTAAATATTTTCACAGTCATGCAGTGTACAACAAGCAAATGTCAAAATTACTTGCACACTGCTAATGTCAAGCAAGTAAAAGATGCAGTCCCTTTCACAATACTTCTGATTTCCACCTTCATAAATGTTCAGAAGTAAAACTCTGCAACTTCAGTAATTGCAGACCTGTAACAGTGTACCTGCAGAAATTCTGTCATCAGTGAAGCTAATTATCTGGAGCAGGCAACCGTTAATAACAAAACTGCACAGCTATAATGTATTCTATTTGAATGTAGAGAGAGTTTAACTAAAAAAAATCTATATAAAGTTTATATAAAGTTTATGCACAAATAAGCATTATATCAGTGATTATACATTGAGTCATAAAAAGGTTCTTGCTTACCTATTATGTCAGTTACTTTGTCAGTAAACTTTTTTTGTTGTTATTTTGCTAATCTGTGTGTATTTGGAGGAAGGTGCTGATAAAAATGGTTTGTATCTGAGTAGAGCACTCTTCTCAGTCTGGCCGAGTTGCACTGTATCATGTAGATTGTGCTTTAAAGACATGCATAATTACGAGTTATCTGAATCCCATTAAGGTCCTACTGTGAACTAATATGAATCACTTGCTCAGCAATTTTTGCAACTGAAAATAGGGGTTCCACTAAGTGTGATGCAGCTGTGTAGCTTTAACATCAGCTGTGTAACAGGCCTTCCTTGCTGAAATGACCAGTATGCAAAGAATGAGCATCTTTGAATTTTTCCCATCAGTGAAGATGTCTGTGATGTACGCAAGCCTAATATATGTTGACAGTGCTCAAAACATCTTTGCTTGCATGCTTGTCATGTTGTAACACAGCAGTGAGGCATTGCAAGATTTAAAAGCTCACTTTTTATTTGCATAGCTTCCAACATGGTGGAAAGAATGCTATGCAAATATTTAAGAATTCAGCTACAAATCTATGCTGTAAGAATTCTGAAGGACCTACCACTGTCATATCTTCATTGAGCCATCCTGACATAATAAAGCCTTTGTTACATTGAAAAACTGAAGGAATCATGTAATATAGATCTGAATACACTGGCAATAAATTTACAGAATTTATTAGAATAAAGATCAAATTAATCCTATTTGTTGTGTAGTAAAGTTCAAATTAATTTATGTGTATTGTAGTTATCACGCCTTTAGAACAAATAACCCATCTTGTTAGGCTTTACTCTGAAGTACGTATAACCTGAACCATCAAATGTGTGTGTGTGTGTGTGTGTGTGTGTGTGTGTGTGTGTGTGTGTGTGTGTGTGTGTGTGTGTGTACTTTCATGTTGCTGTCTACAAATAAGCAAAAGCTTCTGCACATCTTAAGACACTCCGTTCTTTTTTTCTCTTTAAGCATTCTGTGTGTTCCAACTTTGTCTCTCAAAATATGTAAGACTGCCATGCCTCTATTCCTTAACAATCATGCATCATGCATCGTGTCCCACCTACCACTGGCTGAAGGGGTTCCCTAGCTGCCTGAGTCTCACTCATATGCATTTAATGTCTTCCATCTTCTCCTAAAGCCCTATATCTATTGCTATTCTCATCTTGATTGTCTTTATACTCTCCAACACCTATCAAGCTGTGAGTCACTCCTTATCTCTTTGCTGATACCACAGCATTATTTGGCTATTTCACTTCCTAGATGAGTCTTCTGAATGATTATAAGGACCCTTTACTAATTTAAAACCTCTGAAGTTTGCTGAATCAGTCCCATATCTTATGTGTATACATATTTCATGTGTGACTAGAACAAATCAGCTTTTAACATGGATGTTCCACTTTGCCCCTCCACTAGTGCCTCTAGTTGTATAATAAGGTGACCTCTGACCTACAGGTTACTAGTGCTGACAATGATACCTCATAATGTGAATAATGTGAGGACATTTTGTTTTGATGACTTGTTCTGTAATTTTCATATGACTGTAGTAATACATTTGGATTTACTATAACTAATTGCATTTCACTTAGTGGAGATGTGAAAAATAAAAACCAAAACAACTAATCTTACACAGTCTCAAATAAATTGCTAAAAAATAAATAAAAACAGTTGTTTTTGCAGGTGGATGATTCTGTCCCACAGTCCTTGTTTATAAATAAAGTAACTCTGAGGTCACACAAACTCAGATGAAAAGGTAAAAAGAAGCATAACACTTTCCTTTTCCCACTTCTCTGTACCTCCCAGCCTAAAAAAAAACTTCAAAGGGCAGCAAAAAATAAAAAATAAAAAATCTGACAAGAACACGTTTTCTTCTTTGATTTTTTTTGGAGAAAATAAAGTCATATGATAAAATGCAATGTTCCTGATTTATTTGCTACTGTGTGCTGTGCTGTCATCTAATATGTACTGGAAGTGAAGAAAATATCAATTATGATTTTAACTCGTATTGTATTTTCATGTATAAACACTGCAAACAATGACTTATTTGTGGCTTTTCTTTACTTGCACTGGAACCTAAAAATGGGCTTGTCACGACTGGACAAACACTCAAAAAACAAGTAAGCAATCTCTTACTAAAATCAATTAATATAACTAATATTGGGTTCCTTCAAAACATCGAAAACTCACATTATTGAATCCAACTATATCAAGCTGACTTCGTCGAATCTTCATTATATCAAACTCCTGGAACAATGAAAATGAACCCTGGGAAAGGAACCACTTGGCCACCATGGTGAACCTTGTCCTTCCTCCACAGTAGTGCAATCTCAGAGTTGGTATGTTTAGTTAGGGGGGAGTGAAGCTCCCCCCATGGAGTTTTCTTTTGTTTTGCTGTTTGTTGTTTTGTCCTGGTGTTCGAATGGTGCCTTTCCCAGGGTTCATTTTTGTTGTTCCCAGAGTTTGATATCCTGAAGATTCGACAAAGTTGGCTCAATGAATTTGGATTCGATAATGTGACTATTCAGTATTGTGAAGGGGATCCATAATATTATAGATATGTGCATAGATGTGTGCACGTGTTTATATATATATATATATATATATATATATATATATATATATATATATATATATATATAGAGGGTCTATATTACATCGTCGAATGCACAACAGTTCGAATGATGTAATATCGAACCAGGAAGTTCGAAATGCAAAAAGTACGAACACACAGAACAGCGATTTTTTTCCCCAGGGAAAAAAATCTCTGTTCTGGTACAAAAACAAAAAAACATGTACACTTTAAACCTATACTCAGCTGCAACTGGTCATAACACTATGAAACGTATTACTAAGCAGTTAATTAGCTTAACCGTATTTCCTTTACTATAGGAATGTGTAATTGTCCTCAACAGCAGTACCAGCATAGTAAGATGCATAAAGATATACAGCAATGACTCCTTTATTATTGCCTTTATATTGGAGGTTTATGATATTG
Organism: Protopterus annectens; assembly: GCF_019279795.1. Taxonomy (NCBI): domain Eukaryota; kingdom Metazoa; phylum Chordata; order Ceratodontiformes; family Protopteridae; genus Protopterus; species Protopterus annectens. The sequence goes on from NC_056738.1 coordinate 448,849,520, forward strand.
TGGCAGCATTATGGCATTAACTGAAGTGTTTAGTAACACTACAGTGCTGAACTGACACCCAGTCTGATGCAGATACCAATTAAGCTACTGAAAGTCCTTTGACATCTGCACCATTCCTGACTTATTGGCTGACAGTCCCTTGATATAGCCACACTCCTGTTTTTTATTAAATCTCATTCACTGAGCTCCAGTCACTTGCTTCAGTGGATGTCCATTGTGATAAAAGAAGCTTATGATATGGTGTTTGGGACCCCCAGAATATCATGATACTTCATACATTGTCTTTGTTGTTTTAATTTGGGGTAACCACCAAAATGCACTGGAGGCATAACCATAAATACTCTACTAAAGCATATACAGTATGCTTTCAATATATACTTTTTAACTCAACTGATGTGTGTGTGTGTGTGTGTGTGTGTGTGTGTGTGTGTGTGTGTGTGTGTGTGTGTGTGTGTGTGTGTGTGTGTGTGTGTGTGTGTGTGTGTGTGTGTGTGTGTGTGTGTGTGTGTGTGTGTGTGTGTGTGTGTGTGTGTGTGTCTGTCTGTGTGTGTCTGTGTGTGTGTGTGTGTGTGTGTGTGTGTGTGTGTGTGTGTGTGTGTGTCTGTCTGTCTGTGTGTCTGTGTGTGAAGTGCTTGCATCTACATGCCTGAATAGGAATTCAGTTGGACATAAAAAATAGGATGTGACAAATCAGCCCTTAATTTTGGCGCCATTGACCTTTAAAAATGGCTGTATTTTAAAGTCTTCTAACCTTGTAATTTGTTCTTATCTGCCTGCCCTGCTGCCTCATCCTTCTCTGTAATAGATTAAACAAAGCTAAATGGATATTAATATCTTCTCATTGAGCACTGAAGCATGGCTAGGATAATAAGTTATCACCTTCTATTTTAAAACTCACCCAGCTCCACAGATGCACCAACTATATATCTATACACACACAGACTGCAAAGAATAAATTCTTAGAGACTTGTCAGCCTTGTCTGCAAAAAAGACAAGTTAGTGATATAAATTCTCCAAGGACTAAATTCAAGACAGTCTATTATGGACCTTCTCAAATGCAATTTTTTTTTTACAAAGAACATAAATAATAAATCTGTAATGATTTTTTTTTTAATGTTAATTAGTATGTTGCACATAAAGTGTGCCACATAGTTGCCTGGACAATACAAGATAGTCTGTAACTAGTTATCATTATTTTTAATAAGTGTTGTTATATGTACATATTCATGACCATACATGGGGTATTCATTTTCAGGTTAGCTTATGGCAATACTGTTAATATTTGCAAAACATTTAGGATGAGAATACAAATGACACCACAATACAGATTTTAGTATAATTTAGTTGTGCATTGGGGAGGGGGCTGTCAGATGCTGGTTCTGGAGTACCATTAGTAGCTCTCATGTAGATTAACAGGTAGTCCCACAGAAGGGATACATGCAGAAAAGCATGTGGATCCACAGTATGCACAGCCTTCTGCACACATGTATGTCTATGACTTATATGTCTGTCTCCTTGGCATAAGACTGCCTACAATCCATTGTAATCCTCCGCTTTATATCTTAAATGTCTGTCTGCTTGGCATAAGACTGCCTACAATCCATTGTACCCCTCTGCCTTAAAACTTAAATGTCTGTCTGCTTGGCATAAGACTCCCTACAATCCATTATACCCCTCTGCCTTAAAACTTAAATGTCTGTCTGCTTGGCAAAAGACTCCCTATAATCCATTATACCCCTCTGCCTTAAAAGTTAAATGTCTGTCTGCTTGGCATAAGACTCCCTACAATCCATTATACCCCTCTGCCTTAAAACTTAAATGTCTGTCTGCTTGGCATAAGACTGCCTACAATCCATTGTACCCCTCTGCCTTAAAACTTAAATGTCTGTCTGCTTGACATAAGACTCCCTACAATCCATTATACCCCTCTGCCTTAAAACTTAAATGTCTGTCTGCTTGGCATAAAACTGCCTACAATCCATTGTACCCCTCTGCCTTAAAACTTAAATGTCTGTCTGCTTGGCATAAGCCTCCCTACAATCCATTATACCCCTCTGCCTTAAAACTTAAATGTATGTCTGCTTGGCATAAGACTCCCTACAATCCATTGTACACCTCTGCCTTCAAACTTAAATGTATATCTGCTTGGCATAAGACTGCCTACAATCCATTGTACCCCTCTGCCTTAAAACTTAAATGTATGTCTGCTTGGCATAAGACTCCCTACAATCCATTGTACACCTCTGCCTTCAAACTTAAATGTATATCTGCTTGGCATAAGACTGCCTACAATCCATTGTACCCCTCTGCCTTAAAACTTAAATGTCTGTCTGCTTGGCATAAGACTCCATACAATCCATTGTACCCCTCCACCTCATTCTTTCTTGGTGTTTGCACTGCAGAAGTAAGAACACTTTGAGTGAGACAAACAACTACAAGCCAAGCTGATTCCATGTCATCTTCAGCTGATATTCCAGCACTCCTGTCCCCTACAAAACCTGGGTCTCAAGAGAGACAGTGACAGTCAAGCATTGCATGTCACCCATTTCCTAGTGTTAAAATTCTACACTCCCCTTTCCCATCCTACCCCAGCTTGCTTTATTGGCTTAGTGCATCAATAGCAGCATAGAGAAAGCTGATGTGCTTCACAAACGTATGAACCTTGTTGGTACCTCTCTGATTCCACAGGAACCTCCTTCAGTGTTTCCTTTTGCTAACTAAGGCCTGTTTCAGCTATTATAATTCAGAGATCCTGCCTCTTTCAGTGACATTGCTGATAAACTGTCTTATTTTACTTTAATTAAGTTTTGGATAATTTCCATTTCCAGAACAACCCATCTAACACCTTTTGTAGGTTGAATCTCCTAGTATTTCAAGCATCTGTCTTTGCCTGATCCAATCATCTTTCCCCATCACTCCTGGACTGCCTTTCTGGCATATTCATGTGGGTTATGCTGCTCTTTTTCCTATGCCTGGTATTGTATGTCATTTCTGGACTTCTGAATACTGTCCTCCATCTTCCCATCATTCTGCACTTTGTGTTATGTAGGCCATTTTATTTCCTTCCACCTTATCTGTTCCTATGCCTCTTACAATTCATCAGACCTCTTCTACATTTCCACTGCTTTGATTCTCTAAATCCTCCCTTCATATAACTTTCAATACCTTTACATCCTATTTTGACAGTCCTTGACTGCTCTTCCCCCCACCCCCTAGCTACCCTGATTCCTTTTAAGTGTTATTTGTAGTGTTCTAAGCTTCCATACCAAATAGCAAGTGCTTTTAGCTTGTACTGCTCCCCTCGACCTTGTCTTTACAAGTCCTTAACACCAATAAGGCACCATATAGTGCAGACTTTATCTAGTGCTGCCATCCCACCTCATCTAACCTCCTTTTTCTCCTTTATGCACTCTCCTGTCCCTTTCATGGCCTCCCACTCAGTTTCTACTTCCATTTAATGCATGGGTAGCTTACCTGACTGCCAGCATACTTATTTGTTCTTCACCTACCTTGCCTAACTTCTTTCAGTGATAAAGACCTGCCTTTCCAACCCTTAAGCTTGCAGAATTGCACCCTTTTATATTTCATTTTATTTACCCATGAGTCTCTGCTCCCACTTGTGAATATTTTGTTTTGTCAAAAGAAGACAGTTTGAGTTCTGTATTACATGACTCATAACCCCGGGTATCAGATTCTTTTTATGACTGTTAAGTCCAAGGTCAATGATCCTTGAGGGTAAGATATCTTCCATACTTATAACACTGGATTTAGTATAGCTAATGATGTCAGGTGAGATAAGTCCTTCCCATTACAAGAATGCTTGCTATTAAACTTTTTTTAAAGTTGTCCATTTGGATAGTTGATTGTGTGGTTTTGTTGCAGCAGAGCACATTGAAGTAATGCCCAATAATATACCATGAATCCCCCCCCCCCCACTCAAGCTGCGTAAATGTAATTCTGCACTGGTAAGGAAGTAATTTTGCTTCCTTGGTACTCTGTCTAGTATTGAAAGCAGATCTGATGGGCATGTTGATCTTATTTTTAAACAGCTGTCTGTCATGTTTCTGAATATGTGTGCAACCTATCAAGCTATAGCAACTGAGATCGAAGTCTAACCTCTTTACCAGTAGACCAGTATGTCACAAAAGATCCTTTTTAAAACAAACCCTGTGTGCATTTGTTAAAATGCCATTACTTATGATAATAATGGATCTATTGTTTATGATCAAACAAACCTAATGTCGAATGTAAAACATCAACAAAATAAGTTCAACCATACACAATAGCTACAAAAAGAAAAAAAAACCCAATAATATCAGGTGAGGAAAACTATTTCCTCTCCCCGTCAAGTCAATACACTTCAACAATTGGCTAAGCTTCTAGTGTCATTCTAAGGGGATCCAGTATCTGTCTGCCTGGGATGACATGATTGACAGACCACGATGCTTTGCCAGAGATGGCCTGCACCTGTCACCCTTTGAATTACGGATACTGGCTATGGCTCTTGCTCCCCCCCCCCCCATAGTGCTCTTTTTAGGCAAGGTTCAAATGACAAATTCACCACCTTAACAGGTACAAGCAAGCAAAATTTGAGGGTAATGCTACTCAATGCTAGAAGTCTAAACCTCAAAATGCATTCACTCAAGGCACTCTTTAAAATGGAGAACATCAATATCTGTGCAGTCACAGAGACCTGGTTCAAGGCTCCAGAGAGCACTCCTGCATTACCAGGCTATAATTCATACCACACCTTTCAGCCACCTAACCTGGATCGAAACACTAAAGGTGAAGGTGTGTCCATATTCATTAAGGATATCCACACCTCCAGGCTAGTTGCTCAGCATAATGCATCCAAGATTATCCAAGTACAACTAATTCTGGGCAAGACCACAATCCAATTTGTAACTTGCTACTGATCCCCCACCATGCCCCAGGATTCCCACTCCTCATTTCTTGATACACTGGAAAATATTAAGGTACAGCCTAACACCCAAATAATGGGTGATTTCAACTACCCCACCATTAACTGGGAAAACTATTCATGAACCAACTCTTTTGCTCAACATTTTCTGGAATTCATAAACTCCAATGCCTTTGATCAACCTATCCACAACCCCACCAGGGGCAGCAATATCCTGGACCTGGTCACTACCAACATGGGAGACCGGTGTTCCACATCAGAGGTCAATTCCTCGTTGGTCAGATTCGACCACAAACTAATCATCCTAAACATACACATCCCGCACCCACCCCCATTAGGAAACCACCGTAAAAAATTTCTCCAAAGCCAACTTCACGCTTCTTAAGACAGAAGTGGCAAACTTCACAACACCCATGCAGACGGACAATAGAGGTATGACTACTGAATCCTACACAAATGCACTTTATAAGCACTTATACAAGTGCATGAATCATGTTATCCCTAACAGAACTAAGATGCTATCCTCCAAAAAAAGGAAGCCAATCTGGTGGTCCCCTGCCATAAACAAACTCTACAACAGAAGAAAAAAGATGTTGCAAAAAAAGAGTAAAATACCATGATTGGAGGAACTGGTCAGCCTCAGTAAGAAGCTGAGATCCTAATAAAATCCTCCAAAGGTAGTTACGAAAACAACATCACCACTGATTCAAAAGACAACCACAAAGCATTCTATAGCTATGTCAAGAATCTCAATGGCAACACTCAGATCTGCTCTGAGTTACAGCACAATTGCACTAAATATGCAGAACCAACTGATATTGCCAGCATCCTGGCAGATAGGTTCAGTGTTAACTTTATCCCCCTCTCACCCCATAAAGGGCCCATCTCTATACCAGAAGAATGCAAAGTTCCTGTAATCACGGCCGAACACGTAAAAAACACACTCTCCAAAGCCAAGAACACAGTATCCATGGGACCTGACATCATCCCAGGCTGCGTTTTACACAAACTGCAGAATGAACTGGCACCCCACCTAACCACCATGTTCAATCATAGCCTCACCTCAGGCTTTGTGCCCACTGAATGGCGCACAGTGATGGTTATCCCACTCCTCAAAGGGGAAGTCACCACGGACCCAGGGAACTATCGCCCCATTAGCCTAATGAGCCCGGTCTGCAAGGCCATGGAACATATTGTCATGGATCTTATATACAAAGACATTGGTAATCTCCAAACTCTGGACCCCACCCAGTTCGGGTTTTTAAAAGGCAGATCATGTCTCCTAAACCTGATAGACTTCTTTGAAGCAGTCAACAAAGCCGTAGACGAGAGTAAGGTGGTTCACACAGCCTGTCTAGATCTCGCCAAGGCTTTTGACACCATCCCCTACTCTGGAATTATAGTTCAACCCATATGTCACAAGATGGGGTGCCAACTGGCTCACTGACAGAACCCACACTGTGAAAGTAGCAGACTCCAAATCCGACTTCAGACCAGTGACAAGTGGAGTACCACAGGGTTCAGTCCTGGGTCCTCTCCTGTTTGGTATCTACTTTGCTGAAGTGCAGGCTAACTCAGAAGGTCTTTGGCTAATCACGTTCACAGATGGCTGCAAACTAGGAGCCAATATCAAAACTCCTAACAATGGGGACATCCTACAAAAAGACCTCATGGAGACAGATGCCTATAGTCAAAGCTATGACCTCAAGCTAAATGCCAAAAAGTTCATTGTCATCCCCTTTGGTAAAAACTCTGTACACATGAGCTACCATATAGGTAGTAGTCTACTTAACACCAAAAGTGTTATAAGAGACCTTGGCACACGGGTGGACAGTAATCTCTCCTTTGATAATCACATCGCCACAGTAGTCAGGAAATCCTTCTACGTGGCACACCTCATCACAAAAGGTTTCTCATCTGGGAAAAAAGAGGTCATTGTTCTCCTCTACTCATCACTCATTAGATCCATTATAGAGTACAACACCCCTTTTGGTATGTACCTCACAAGACATCTACAACAACTGGAAAGGCCACAGAAATACCTCACAAAGAGGATTACCAGCCTCAAACAGATGCCCTACGCAGACCATCTCAAAAAACTCCAGCTTTACTCAGTTGCATATCACCTACTCAGAGGTGATCTCTGCCTAGCATACAAAGCTATGTCAAACCCAAAGCTGTTGGACATGCTCCACTTAAAGAAATCCCAATCCCTCTGAGCTACATGCTCTAGGGAACTAAACCTTGCCACTACAATAAACAGAACATGCTGGAGGGATAGATTCCTGTCCCAGAGATTTCCCATACTCTGGAACAAACTACCTATCTGTATCAAACAAAGCTCCTCATTAGCACTCTTTAAGAAAAATCTTGATGATTGGATGGGAAATAGGAAATTCACCCTGGGGATCACCTCTGTGGCTCTGCTCGACACGGGCACAGGAAAATAATTTTCTTGGGTGGCAAAAGCCAGGGTACCTTTTTGGCTAGGCTTATATAGGCCCTAGGGCCAATAGCCTAGTACCTACCTATGAACCAGCATTGAAACTAACTCCCCTTCCGTAACACTAGTCTCAAATTTATTTGAGTAGTGGCCGTGTTATGGGAAGGTTATAATGATGTGAAGGTGTAGGGTTATGGTTTGGGGAAGGGCAGCATGAGGGTTAGGGTTAGCACCCATTACTAAAGGGGAGAGCCCATAGTGGAGATATGAGAGCACACAGCAGTGGGTGGTCCTTCACACTGAATGTCTGTAGCTAATGTGAGGAGAACCAGGAAAGGTCTTTTCCATCTTGGCTGGATGGCATGTCATGTGGAGACTTATCTAACACAAGATCTCCAGGAGAAACGTCTTAAGAGTAGGTAGGGTTTGGCTGATGATCTTCCATCACTTCTAAGATGGTAGTAAATTTTTCCAGGAGTATGTGATAGATGCCATCCTTCTAAAACCAGCTGTCCTTTGTAGGTGTGTAAATGTGGGTGGGTGAAGAGAGAGTCCACAAATTATGCCCAGACTAGGAGGTAATAGTTAGAGTAGATATCATTAACTGAAGAGGTGTGTGTGTGTGTGTGTGTGTGTGTGTGTGTGTGTGTGTGTGTGTGTGTGTGTGTGTGTGTGTGTGTGTGTGTGTGTGTGTCTGTGTGTGTGTCTGTGTGTGTCTGTGTGTCTGTGTCTGTGTCTGTGTCTGTGTGTGTGTGGCGCATAGGGAGTGAAGATCTTTTCTAGCCTAACTTGCCAGTCTCCTTCTAGCAGCTGCCAGTTTTAAGAAGCATACATTTTCCATATGATGTTCATGTCTGAGTGTATTGGTATAGCCATAGTGTTCTAACAACACAAGTATGCCAAGAGTGGGTTATGGAGATACTTCTGTATAAAGACTCTCCATTGCTCTCCATGCACATTACATAAGCTTAGCATAAGAGCTTGCATTACACACAAGGCATTCCTCAATCTTTTACAGTATAATTGTCAATTGATTTGTAAACTCTACATCTTTGTAATACCAGGGACATGAACAAATAATCCTACCATCTTGCCAAAGGCAGAGGATGCCTCTGGATACTATACTTTCTAGCAACTAATAAAAAGACTTCTGAAATGAAGGGCTTAAGCAGAAACGTCTATTTAGTAAAACAGATATGCTGTGAAAAAAGAGTAATATAATAAAATAAATAACCGTAAACAATGACTTATATGCCAAGAAAGTACATTTCTGCCCATTTCACTGCACCATATCAAATATTTTTTTAAACGGTCTTGATTTGGCATCCATGGTGAATGTCTGGCTACCACATGTCTAATTCTGTTATATTCCTATCACAGTTTGTTACAATGTTACACTGATATGTTTGGCTCATTGTCTCAGATGAATTAATTTATGATGAGTAACTCATCTATCTGCCTTTCAGATATCTATAAGCTGACGGATGCTCCCAAGCCACTTGGAAATTCATTTCACTGCATAGCAATTCTAACTTGGAAGGAGTTACATTGCATAGTTTTGTAAATCTTATTTACAAGTTTAAGCAGGTTATTGTGTGTTCCCATACTATGAGCAATAAAATGCATTCCCAAGTACACTTGCGACAACTTTATCCTCAAGCATTTTTAGACCTAAATCAAGTCATCTTTTAAAAACCTGAAAGTGTATTGAGTTTAGTTTAAGCCTGAATAACCTTTGGTACAATTTTACATTTCCACAGATACAATGTGTCGATTGCAGTACTTTTGTATTACTGATAACATCAATGTTTTGCTACTATAACTCATTAACACCTCTCTAGTGTAGAATGGGACATCTACCACTAGCAGGCTATACACATCCTTGCACCCCAGAGCATTTTCTGAAAAATTAACTTAAAAAGCATAGGATAAACATGTAAACATTTTCTGAGCAACAAAAACTACTAAAGCTTCAGATAGTAATGTTATCAGTAAGAGGTATTATTTACAGTAATGACAGTGCATTCATAGTCTTTCCATAAATATTATACTATAACATAATATACTAGGAATGTTAAAAATGTGCTCTAGGTATGGACTACAAGAACTTCAATCAAAACCTTTTAATAAGAGTCTTACAGTGGCTTATGTCCTCAAAGCTGAGAGAAAAGTTGTTGCAATGCCAATATGGGTGATCCAACCCCCAACTGCAGTAATTATAGATCTATTAGTCTAACCAGTCTTATTTGTAAAGTAGTAGAATAGATTTTGGGACTCATAGATCTAATCTAGACATTGATACTCATTTAACACTAGATGCATATCAGTTCTGCTTTGTCAAAAATAAATCATGCCTTCAACGCCATGGAAAAGTCTTTGAAAGAGTAATTCAAGCATCTGATGGTGATTATGGGGTACGCATGGCATACTTGGACCTGGTCAAAGAATGTGATAGTACTTCCCCCATGCAGGCATCATTGAAAAAATGGTGGATCTAAGCATCTATCCACCTGTAATAAGATTGACAGCAAACTGCTCATCAAACAGAACACATCGTTAGAACTGTTGATGCCATCTTAGAAAGGAAAATGTCAGAACTGAGGTTTCCTAAGGATCGATGTTCGATCCTCTTCTACATGACATTTATGCCTCTGAGTTACAAGCAAACATACAATCTGTTGGAATAACAAAAGTTACTTGACAGCTATAAACTAAGGACTGTTAGAGGAACATCCACTGATGCAGTCATACTCCAGGATTCAATGAACTGTGCAAATCACCTTTGCAGAGACAATGGCCCCAAACTAAATGTCAAACAATGTAGTATAGTCAGCTTTGGTGAAATAAATAATTGCTTACCATACTACATAAATTCCACACCTTGAAATGTGTCATTGGCATTTGAGTCATCAGAATCTCTTGTGGGTGATTCTCTGTCCTTCGATTATGATGTTTCCATTGTAGTTGAAAAATCCTTCTATCTGGCCCAACTAATCACTAAGAGCATCTCTACTCATCTCCTGTCTATCTCCTGTCCATCTGTCCATCCCATTATTGAATGTAATGCTACGTTTGGTATGCACTTATCAAACTATATCACTGAACTGAAATGGTCTCATAGGATCCTAACTATAAAGTCATAGGTTTCAAACTCAATTAGTTCTCTAGAATGATTGATGTCCCTTTTTTGTTTTATATCCTTGCAGACTTTGCTGTGGTGAAAGATTCCAACTTCCTAGAACTACTGTGTATTCATTGATCTAATGCTTCCATAAAGACATATGTAGAACCCCAGTCTCTATTAACAAATTAATAGGACAGGTTTACATAACATCTTCTTATCTCAGCATATTATCCATCTAATGAATATGCTGCCAACTTATATTCAGCAAAGTAACACCCTAGTTATGTTTTAAGACTAAACTAGTCAGTTAGATGGGAACTCACAACTCCTCTGGATCTATTTTGTGTGTCCATCCTTGAGGTAGGAGGCAGTTGTTTATGCTGGGTGTTCTGGCTAGGCTACTAATGGTCTAATAATTGATTTCCTGTATCTAACTATGCACCTGTGAATATGTATATGCAACAATGGGTCTGAAGATGGTAAACTTTAAACATTCACAATTCAGCTCAAGGCAATAAAGTACTGTAAATTTGCACGTGTGCTTTCAGGTAAATAACATAGCAGTATAATATTAATCAAGTAAAATGGAATAGTACTGAGTGAACATTTAAGGGCTGCATCCATGATGTGCAGTACGATAAACAAACATTAAAAATCCCTATACAAGACTGGAAATTGAAATGCAGTCCAAACTGAAAACCTGCCAGAAAGCAGGATATAGCCTTCTGCAAGTGAACAGTCCATCTGTCCTAAAAGCTGATGGCAAATACATTGACTATATAGATTTTATTGTAATGTTTATACACCTTAGTATTTGCAGTAAAATGTAAACAATGCATGAGCCTGGTCTGTACACTAGTGGAATGAGGCCCAAACTAACCCCCAAATTACATGCCTTTAGTTATTGATCCATATGCTACATTAACCAAAACTGGAGGAATGGGAGTAAGTAGCTAGGACTCTTGGGAGAAGATGTTTGTGAAAGTCTGTGCTAAAATTATTACTTTAAGGAAGGCCAAATCCTCTATGGAGTGCATAGGCAATCTAGGTAGCTATTGTGGGTGTGCAGCACAACAGGGCTAATGTGAAGGCAAATAAAGAAAATATATTTAAAAAATAGCATACAGAGATATATAGCAATGACAACAAGAAGTTCTGTGAATTTAATTTATTTAAGAAAGAAACAACAGATCCACTTGAAAGAGAAGGAATATTGGATGCTATTTTCAGAGCAGACTTCTAAATCAGTGCAATATACAGATATACTGTTAGAATAACAATGAATGAGCAGAAAAATGTAGTACACTAACAGCTTTGAAATGTATAATGGGGGTACTGAAAGCTTCACATCATATAAATGTTGAAATATGTGTTGAACTTTATAGTAACAACAATTTAACTGTACTAAGCAAGAGCTGGAGCTATATGTTAGAAATAGATGATATACTGAGATGCTTGTAGTCAGGAATAGAGTAAAAACACATTGGCCATATTGGATAGTGCTGAAGAAATGATATACAGGGGACAGAATGAATACAGCTAGCAAGAAAAGAAGAAGAATAAAGAGCTGGTGCTTGGTATAATGGTTAAGATGTTTACCTCACAGACAGAAGGTTCAATGTTTGATTCTCACCTCTACAAAGGAATAGCACTTGCCTACGAACCTATGAGAAGTTGCATAGGGAGTAAAACTGTAATGCTAAGTATGGATCTGGAAAAGAGGGATTAGAAAAAGTCAAGTAGCACATGATATAATCGTGTAATGACTTCAGGACTCAAGTATATTATTAGTAAAGAAAGTGAGAAAGAGGGTGGGTTCTTGAGAGGATTAGTTAGTTAGAGAGGGTATAAAAACATGTGAGTGCCGTGGCAAATTATTAATACAGCTAAGGAGTATGAGAGATATAAAGGCTGGAGATGGAGTGTGAAGTAAGTGCTTGCAAATATTAGACATACAAGAATGATAAGTTGCCTTTAGCCATGTTTTAAAGTTGGTGGTGTTGTCAATAGGTTGCGTATTTATGAGAAATTAGTTCTATGAGAGGCACCAATGTGAGGTTCTGTCTGCAATTCTGAGATAATTTTGTTTGCTGATCGTATACCATAGAAGCAAGGAGTCAAAAGGACATTCGTTATAAATCTGAAGTTTATCTCAGAAGATTATATTATTATATTTTATTTCTTCATACTGGTTTCATCCAGTTCAAGCCGTTAAGAATATATTAAAGCTAGTTTCTGTTGATTGTCATACAAATTTGGATATTTTATAGCAACTGAATTCCATAAAACAATTTTGAGTAATAGAACTATATTATCTAGCTTAACTGTTGTTGTAGGGTATAGATATTTATTTACCCAGCGTTTATATATTTCTTTGACAAAAGTATTTCTGAGATCTTTCAAAGTGTCATCGGTTGTAGATATATATATATATATATATAAAGTATTTGCACTGATTAATGTTTTGATGTTAATACTTGTTTATTTCAAATAGTTTAGGGAAAGGTAATTTCCTGATTTCAAAAACACATGTTTTTCTCATTTACAATGACATTTCAATCCTTTAGCTATGTAAGAAGAGTATCATTGGGCTGTTGTAGTCATAAGATAATGGAAGATGTAATGCTAGCACTGCACGGGATTCTAGAATCATCTACATATTGAAGTAGTTTCAGATTTTCAGTATGGCTATGCATTTAACTTGTGAAGTTGGGGGGGGGGGGGTTTAGAAGGGGCTGACAATAGAACCCTGAGATATACATATTTCAGACTTTAATCTGAAGGAATGACAGGTTTGCGATTTAAAATAGCAGTCTTTATGCTATTTTGCAGGTTGCTTTTAAACCATTGTAAATCTAATGTACTATAGCCTGCATGCTGCAGATATGGTTAACATTATTAGAGCCTTTAGAGAAACTGAGAAATGGTGCTGCTTTAATATCACTTTGGTCATACTTTGAACTAAATGATTATTATTTTCACTATAGCAGACTGAGTTCTGAGTACTGTGGCCATGGTGTTGTTTGTTTGTGATATTGCTATAGCTGGTCAATAAAATTGCAAACCGGATATGATGGAAAGAGATTGGCCTACACTCCCATTAGCCCAGTCCTAACCAAATATGGGTCCATGTCAAGTTATTGAAAAGCAATATACTGGTAGTTTCAATACTGAATGTACATTGAAATGTAAAAATGCTGAAAGGTTAATGTTTAAATCAAAATATTTGCTTCAATACAAGACTAAAGAGATCTGTATTTGCCTACCCTGTGCAAGACTCATGATAACATTTGTTTATGAGTTTCACCAAGGGGGGGGGGGTGGTAATACAGTTTGAAAACTGGCTGTGCACCAGTACAATGTATCCATGTGGTATCTGTATGCTATTTGCAGGATTTTTGAGTTCAACAGTGTAAAGTTTCAATATTTTGACACTTTAAGAATTTTCATTCATTGTTATGATTTTCAGTACACCACTATTCAAGCATCTGTTATGTACCCTTAATTATATAGCCCACCGACAACTACCCAACCTTACTTAAGTGCATGGGTCTACAAAAGCCCTAATTGTAACCCTAATTCTCCCACCTAGTCTGTAACTGTAACCTAACTCCTCACACCTCAAACATAACTAATACTCCCCTTCTGCTCCCTAACTCTAAAGTTCTTCACTGCTTCCTACGCTTAAAACTTCAACCCCCCTTTAAAATTAAAGTCTCCAGTCATTTGATAAACCCAAAGTCCCCTGCCTTCCATAATCTTAAAGTCTGCTAATACTCCCTAGACCTGAAGTCTCCCAAGTGCTCCTTAACCCTAAACTAGCATCTGAATTTTTAACCTTAAAACTCCCTCAATCCTATAACCTAAACCCACTCCTGATCACTGCCTTAAACCATATGCTACACTCCCAACTGCTCCCGTTCCCTCCTCATGACTGCCATGCTTACCTTCCTCCAGCTCAGCTACATGTTTGGGAAAGGTGTGGTAGTTCCCCTCTACTCATATGGCATTACATCTTGCATAAAAACATGCAGTCAGATTTGGGATGTATGGTGGACAGTGTGAGCTGCAAGATACTCGATCCCTGACCATGAGGTAATGGCCTTTGAGAATTTGTGAACTGGACACTTGTATTAATTCTGCTTAATATATAGAGGAATAGTGTAAAACAGAGATTTCTATTACATAAAATGTTGCACTGTTTGCATGTTTGGGCCAATATTAATTGCTATGATTATGCTACACCATGATCATGGACTCAATGATAAAGTAATACATTTGCTATGATTATGCAGTACCATGCTCATGGACTCAATAAAGTAATACAGTTGGTATGATTATGCTGCACCATGCTTATAGACTCAGTGATAAAGTAATACAGTTGATACGATTATGCTGCACCATGCTCATGGACTCAGTGATAAAGTAATACATTTGGTATGATTATGCTGCACCATGCTCATGGACTCAATGATAAAGTAATACAGTTGGTATGATTATGCAGTACCATGCTCATGGACTCAATAAAGTAATACAGTTGGTATGATTATGCTGCACCATGCTTATAGACTCAGTGATAAAGTAATACAGTTGATACGATTATGCTGCACCATGCTCATGGACTCAGTGATAAAGTAATACATTTGGTATGATTATGCTGCACCATGCTCATGGACTCAATGATAAAGTAATACAGTTGGTACAATTATGCTGCACCATGCTCATGGACTCAGTGATAAAGTAATACATTTGCTATGATTATGCTGCACCATGCTCATGGACTCAATGATAAAGTAATACATTTGGTATGATTATGCTGCACCATGCTCATGGACTCAGTAATAAAGTAATACAGTTGGTATGATTATGCTGCACCATGCTCATGGACTCAATGATAAAGTAATACAGTTGGTACAATTATGCTGCACCATGCTCATGGACTCAGTGATAAAGTAATACATTTGGTATGATTATGCTGCACCATGCTCATGGACTCAGTAATAAAGTAATACAGTTGGTATGATTATGCTGCACCATGCTCATGGACTCAGTGATAAAGTAATACATTTGGTATGATTATGCTGCACCATGCTCATGGACTCAGTGATAAAGTAATACATTTGGTATGATTATGCTGCACCATGCTCATGGACTCAATGATAAAGTAATACAGTTGGTATGATTATGCTGCACCATGCTCATGGACTCAATGATAAAGTAATACATTTGCTATGATTATGCAGTACCATGCTCATGGACTCAATAAAGTAATACAGTTGATACGATTATGCTGCACCATGCTCATGGACTCAATGATAAAGCAATACATTTGTTATGATTATGCTGCACCATGCTCATGGACTCAGTGATAAAGTAATACAGTTGGTATGATTATGCTGCACCATGCTCATGGACTCAGTGATAAAGTAATACAGTTGGTATGATTATGCTGCACCATGCTCATGGACTCAGTGATAAAGTAATACAGTTGGTATGATTATGCTGCACCATGCTCATGGACTCAGTGATAAAGTAATACAGTTGGTATGATTATGCTGCACCATGCTCATGGACTCAGTGATAAAGTAATACAGTTGATACGATTATGCTGCACCATGCTCATGGACTCAATGATAAAGCAATACATTTGTTATGATTATGCTGCACCATGCTCATGGACTCAATGATAAAGTAATACAGTTGGTACGATTATGCTGCACCATGCTCATGGACTCAATGATAAAGCAATACATTTGTTATGATTATGCTGCACCATGCTCATGGACTCAATGATAAAGTAATACAGTTGGTACGATTATGCTGCACCATGCTTATAGACTCAATGAGAAAGTAATACAGTCGTTATGATTATGCTGCAGCATGCTCATGGACTCAATGATAAAGTAATACATTTACTATGATTATGCTGCACCATGCTCATGGACTCAATGATAAAGTAATGCAGATGCAGTTTGTACAATTATGCTGCACCATGCTCATGGACTCAGTGATAAAGTAATACATTTGCTATGATTATGCTGCACCATGCTCATGGACTCAGTGATAAAGTAATACATTTGGTATGATTATGCTGCACCATGCTCATGGACTCAATGATAAAGTAATACAGTTGGTATGATTATGCTGCACCATGCTCATGGACTCAATGATAAAGTAATACAGTTGGTATGATTATGCTGCACCATGCTCATGGACTCACACTGCAGAATTATTCTTATTAAGTATTCCCTTCTACTTCCCATGCAGCTAAGACTTCCATTTGTCAGGAAATCAGTAACCAGAGTTTCAAATAAAGGTTGTGAAAACTTAATGGACTTCTTGATATTGTATTGAACTAACCACTCATAATATAGTAAATACCTTATGCTACAATATGAATGCAAACAACAAAGTGTAAAATTAAATGCTGAATTCTGTTGTTGAATGATTTCTAGCACTTTACTGCATGATGCATCTTTATGGGCTGTGATACTGTTAGTTACACCCTCGGATTCTGCTTAAACCTATGTTGTGCAATATTAATTAAATGAATGTCTGTTTATGGTCTTTATACTGTTCATTAAGTATTTTCCCTCAGGTTTGGTTTGGTTTCCTGTGCTGAACCTGTCACTTGCACAGTTACTGTTTAGTGCAGATTGTTGTTAATATTTTTATAAACACATCTGTAATACACTGTGCTAGCACTGCAGCTGCATGTGTTGCTGTGACCAACCTGTCATTATAGCACTGCACTTTGTTAACCTTTAGGATTCTATCACACCACTTCTCTCAGTCCATACGTAGCTTTATCTGGCTGTTCTACATTCAGTGCTATATTAATACGTAATGTAGGTTATCTTGAAAATGTTATCTACATACTATAGGAGTCACGACACCATGAAAGCTGTGTAAGCTGCAATACAACTCTGTAGCTGAAAGAATGAAATAAGTAATATTAACTTGGTTATATTACAGAGAATGAAAGTCTATCACAAGGATCCATTGCTACTTATCTTCAGGGGTGTTAAGGATATGTTCTGGCTGTTACTACATATATAATATCATCTGGGCTGTATTTTAACTTGCAAAGCCATCCCTACTGCTGTTGGAAGATAGAGTCCTCAGTATTATCTAAGCAGCATGAGTTTTATTCATGGCTTGGGTGACACTTGCAACTGGCAAGGGAAAAGGGTGGGTGATTTGGCATGTCTAGCTCAACCTATATATGGGGTACTTAGCCTGTGTTGGAGTCCACAGTGGAGACACAAGACCACACAGGAGTGCTGGCTTTGAGCAGTCAGGCCAGCCTTTTTTTCTAAAACAAGAATCATCTTTATTAAACCATCACTTATGGCACAGGCAATCATAAATTTATATAAATGAAAACAAACCACACCAACATAATCCTATCTGCAAGCATTTTTCATCACAGACCATACTGACACACTCCCAGTTGCAAATATTATACATCATTTATAATCTACCCAATCATTTTTAGTCAAACACTGCATAGCTCATTTAAGTCCTGCCTTCATTTAAACCTCATTCTTCCCCTGTATGTATTGTTCCTACAATTCCCATTTTTCCTATGTCGTTTGTTCCTACAACTTTCTAAAGACGTGTACAAACTTAACCGGCTGCAGGTACATTGAGGTGCCAAGAGTGCAACAATAAAAGTAAAAATAAGGCACCAAAGCTACACACTAAACTATCCACAATTACTTTTATTAAAAGGAACAGAGGAACTTTTAATAAAAGTAATTGTGGATAGTTTAGTGTGTAGCTTTGGTGCCTTATTTTTACTTTTCTAAAGATCCCAGTTTCAGTTGTTTTATCTCTGTTACTATATTCACTACTTCTAGTATAGTTTGTTTAGATTTTGATTTCTGTTTTCTAGTAATTGTTTTTTTTTTTTTTTTTTTTTTGCAGCTATCACAATTAGGCACAACTAGGCCTTATCATGCCTAGGCAATTCCAGTTCTGTATCATAGCTCAGAAAAATCATTTCCCTCATCACACCAATCTGCCTACCCAGCATCTTCAGCAGTCCACCAACTCACTACACTCCCAGAAAATATGTTTCCAATTACCTCTTTTTTCCCCTACACACCTCCAGCATTTCCTGTCTACCCGAGGAAAATTTTTCTGGAGTGTACTTGGGGTATAAAAATATCTCTGTAAATATTTCCAAGCAAAAATCCTAAATTTTCTAGATTTTGTTACATATTTGGGAGACATTCATATCCTCCCATTGTTTCTTTGTGACTTGCTTATCCAATCTTTTTTCCCAATCCTTTCTAATCTTCTTTGCTTGATTCTTATAGTTATCAGGCAATATTTTATATGATCTACTAATTATTCCTTTTTAAGGGCAAATACTGTTCCAGATTCTACTAAATACTCTACCAGTGCTGATCTATAATTTAGGACCCCCACTATGTCTTTCTCTTTGCCTATACTCTGATATCAATCATTGATAGGAAAGACAATCTCTAACCTAAAGTCCAAATAATTTCTTGACGTCTTCCCATTCTGTCATCTTTCCCTCTATAGTTATTTGCTCCCAATACCATGGTTCCTTTGCCAGTTTTCTCCAATAAATTCCAGCCCCCTCTTGCCTATTGTCTATGTCACTAATTGCAGCCATCTCTATCAGTAGAATCTCTTTTCCCCATTCCCATGTTGGCTTAGTTCTTAGGGTACTTTCTGCTACTTTATGGATATAATATTCTGTATGATTATTGTTATTCTCCTTAAAGGCCTGCATCCAAAATTGTAGTCACTCCTTGTTTCTTGAGCTTCCCCCATTTCATCATCATCCCTTTCCACTTTGAATTATAGTTTTTGCTTGTGCTATATATAGGAGCCTAAATTGTGTAGCTCTGAAATACCTCTTCAAATCAGGTAATCCCAATCTGCCCTGTTCTACTGGAAGAATCAGCTTATCCCTCTTGACTCTTGCTGTCTCCCTCTCCTAGATAAAGTCCTTCAACTCTTTATTAATTGCTATTCACAACTTTTCCTCAAGTTGATAAAAATATGCCTGGCCTGTGTATAAAACTAATGGGACTAAAAACATTTTAACTGCTTGTATCTTACTATCCATATCCGGGTCTATATCACATAGTCGAAGTGTTAAAACTACAACTATGTAAATATCAAACCCAAAAGTTCTAAAACTGAAAACTCCAAACATTCAGAACAGCAATTTTTTTCCCAGGGGAAAAAATAGTTGTTCCGTTAAAAAACGCGGAAACACACAAACATTAATTACTGTTTCTAATGTGGGGGGGTGAAGCCCCCCACACCCCCTACTTAAATATACTAACTCCGAGATCGCACCACAGTGGAGGAAATAGCAAAGCCACAGAAATAGCCCACTGAATTCTTTCCCTGGGAAAGAATTCAATATTATGCGGCTTTGTTATTTTTAGACTTCGAACTTCCCAGTTCGAAGTTTCAGTGTTTGGGCATTTGCGCATTTGGACATATGATATACACCCACCATATCCATATGACAAAGCTTCCATTTTCTCAGGTTTTTGTATTATCTTTTGTTTAGTCTCTTCCCACATATCCTTAGCTGCCACACCAGAATCATTTTAATCCATACTCTTAAATACTTCATTTTATCATGTCCCCATAAATATGGATTTTGCTGAACCAATTTATATGTGTGTACATAATTTACAGCTATAGCCTTTGTTCCACAACACTGTAATGTCTCATTCTGGTTTTGTCAGGTATAAAATTATATCATCTGCAAATAGAGCCAGTTTTTCTTGACTACCATACCAATTATTGAATTTTTGAGTCCCTTATTTTCTTTGCCAATGGTTTTAAGTATAATGCAAATAAATAACAAAGGGGAAAGAGGACACCCCTACCTGGTTCCTCTGCCCAAGCAGAAATAATCAGGGAGGACCCCACCCAGTTTAATTTTCGCCTACAATTTCTCATATATCCTCTTAATCTACCTTGTAATTTTTTTCAGGAAATGCAAATGCTTCCATTGCACTGCTCATAAAGTCTCAGCTTACTCTGTCATATGCTTTCTCTCCATTGAGAACAAGCAACAACAGTGGTATTTTCTTACATTCTGCTTCTCTCTGGATCATCAGTGTCCTGTTAATGTTGTCAAATGTTTGCATCCCCTCCACAAAACTACATTAATCATTATCTATCGATTTTGCCATTAATTTGGCATTCTTTTAGCAATTATAGATATGAACACTTTATAATCATGGTTTAGTATTGAAATGAGCCTGTATGAAACTGGATCTGATGGATCTTTACCCTCTTTAGGTATTACAGCTACTGCCATTTTCTTGCAGGATGTTGGTACTTCTCCATCTCTTAAAATACTGTTAAAACCTTCCAGATCTTTATCAGTTTTTCCCCCTTAGCCTCCAAACACCTGCAGGAATACCATTTTTTCCTGGTTGTTTTCCTGTAGATTGTGTCGCTCCTCTTATGTGCATTAAGAAGACGTTGAAGCTTGGGTGGTCATTTAAGTAGTTTATTGTGGTGGTGCTGCGGTAGCGTTGTCACCTTACAGTTAGACGTTGCCCCTTCGATTCTCAGTTAGAGCATCTTCTGTGTGGCAACATGCGTGAACGGGCGTTCCTTTGTTGAAGGTTGTGCATTAGGCCCAGCAAGCCAGCACATAAAACTCTACTGCCAATCATTAGCAGACCGGAATTCTGCTGTGGCAACCCCTAACCGTGAAAAGCTGAAAGACAAAGAATTGTATACAAATATATTAGGATGGATACTAGAAACATTGAACTTAAACTATCTAACTAACTGACTTGACTACATCCTTGCATGCTCACACTCTGGCTGTTCATAATAAATGGCACTCTAGCTTTCAGGTGCTCAGTACATAATGCATGTCCTGACTCACTGGAAAGCTTCTTAAAGGTGTATCACACACACTTATCTACATCCTCCCTCTTTACTGTGCTGTCAATTATAAACAACAACATTTGAATAGGCATGAAATTATACAGACACTAAAAAATAAAAACAACAGTCATGTCCAGGTTGCCATGTATCTGGAAGTAGGTTTCGAGATGGGACGTGATCTCGTAACATAATAGTTAGGACTGGGTTTGGCAACACAACAGTCACTGGGGAATTTTCTGCTTATGGACTCTCAGGGATTTTCTCAGGAATGGGGATTGCTGATGGAATGTCCCCTGGAACAGGAACATTGGACAAGTCATTTTGAGAACTAGAGTCTTTGTCACAAGCATAATGCTGTAACATTGGTTCAGATAGTAGTAATAAATGCTTCCAATTTCACCTGAATTCCATTTCTTGTGATTCCACAATGTAGGATCTCAGCTCTTGACACAGACATTTCACAGATCCGATGCAGTCAAAACCTTTTGAAATCTGCATCCTCACTTGAGGTTTCTGTCATGTTTGGCTATTGCCTCCTACTAGAATATTATCTAGTATAATAGCACAGGGATAGGCGGAAACAATTTTGTCCCTTGCAGTGAAAGATTTCACTGGCAGAATTTATTCCAAATGGCATTCTCAGAAATCTGTTTCTTCCAAATGGTGTATCAAATGTGGCGAAAAATGAAGATTTTCAGTCAAGCAAAATTTGCCAAAATGAACTCTTTGCATCTAAGACAGAAAAAAAACAGAGGCATTTGGCATGAGGGCAGCAATTTCTTTGATTGTGTGCATTGAATGATGAGGCCTTTTCAATGCTTTGTTTGGGTCTCTTGATTAATATGTATTTTGATATCATCTGAGCTTTTCTTATGAGCTACTACCATGGAGGATACTTATTCAGTAGGTTCTTCTACTGGACAAATTACTCCTAGCTGCACCATTCTGTCTAGCTCAGCTTTGACTCTGCTCTGCATAGCTACTGGAACTTTCCATGCTGGTCTGATAACTGGGCTGACCTCCGGATCTAACTTCATGGAGTACACAACTCGAAATTTGCCTAGTTTGTCTGCAAAAATATCAGCATACACAGAAAAAATTGTTTGGGCGAAATTTGAGCTGTTGTCATTCAGGATTACATGGTGAACTTCTTTATTAAGTGAAAGCAGTCCCATTTTCAAACTGTCTCTGAGATCTAATAATGACTGCACGTGTCTGTTGACTATGAAAAATTGCAAGTGATAGTTGTTCCCAGCAGAATAACATGAAAACAGTACTGCACCCTTGGTTTGAATTTCTTCACCACCATAAGTAACAAGCTTTGGACACTTTGTCAAATCAAATTGTTTTGCAGCTTTTACTCTATTAAACATTTCTGCTGATATAACATTGCACTTTGAGTCAGTATCTACTTTGAGCTCAATGGGATTCCCATTAATCCAAATAGTGCAACAGATCTTATTCTTTGCCCACAAATCTACTGTATTAACTCTTTCACCAAGCACAGACATACCATCAACATAAAAGTAAGGCTGCAGCTTTCTAATTGATCAACTTGCCTCTTGGAATGCCCTCTTTTAATAAAAGAATGTGCCTTATTTGATTTACAAAACCTTTTGAAATTATTCCACTTATTGCAAGAATGACACTGCTGATGAAAAGCTAAGCATACTTCTCTTTTAGGCTCATGATTTCCACCACAATTATGACAGTTAACTATGAAACTGGGTGGGAGCACATGTTCTGACTTTGCTGAGTCATCCTTATGCTTCACTCACTGAGCATATCTGCTTCAAAGAGCATGCTCTAGAATTTGCTGAAAAGACTTGGAGTTTCCTAGGAACTCTTAGGGGACTTGCAGTAGCTGCCATGTACTTGTGCCTGTTTCTTTTAACCATATGCTGCATACCATCAACATGAACATTGTCACTGTGCCTTCCAGTACTAGTCTTATTTGTAAGCATACTTGTGTGCTTTTCTGTAAGCTCGTATAGCTGACAAATCTCAATGGCCTTATTTAACATTAAATCACTGTTTTGAAGCAAAATCTCTCTCACTATGTCATTATAAATACCACACAGTAACCTGTCTTTTATCAACTCATCTCTCAAATCACCAAGTCTGCATGTTTTAGCCTTATTTCTCAAGTCAGTTATATATGCTGCAAAATTTTTACCAGGCTTTTGATCCCTTGTGTAAAATAAATGTATTTCCATTAATACCACACAGTAACCTGTCTTTTATCAACTCATCTCTCAAATCACCAAATCTGCATGTTTTAGCCTTATTTCTCAAGTCAGTTATATATGCTGCAAAATTTTCACCAGGCTTTTGATCCCTTGTGTAAAATAAGTGTCTTTCCATTGTAACATTCATTTGGGGGTTAAACATTTCTCTACATCTACATTTTAAGTACTCTGGGTCTTCCCTTGTTTCAGCCGGTACCACTATATGGCAGTTTTCCCCCTTCCCTGCAAACGCAGCAGGTGTATACATAAATGAATGCTCTCTTTCAATGGCTTGTGAACCAGCTAATTATGCAGAATAAATGCCTTTGTATGTGTCTTTGTCAGAAAAAGCAGCCTGTATGAAACTATATTCCTGCTCAAACACTCTCCAATTTTCTGCAATACTGCTATCAAACACAAGCAGTGTGGCTCTGCAAAAACCTTTTGCCATGTCCATAGATTATAGTAAAACACAATGCAAAATGGCCTTTGTAATTATGTACGAACATTCACACACACAACGCACTTGTAATAATATTCAAATGCACAATAAGCTCTTTGAAATACTGTACACTGTGAAATATCCTTTGAAACAACTGTACTTTGCAAAATATTCTTTGAAACAACTTTACTTTACAAATTAAATGCACCATAATACTACACACACTTGCAAACACTTTGCACACTTTGGATATTTTGTATAGCTTTAGCTAATATGGAAAAGCAGCACATGGTGAAATAATTACTGTCATTTTTCCTTTTTTTGTACATTTTATGTGATTCAGATATTGTTTCAAACATTTTCATAATTATTTCAAATATTTTTATCAATATGTCACAGTTTCCATTGTTTTATTTAATAAGAAATTCATTTTGAGCATTCTGAGTGCTTCATTTTATATTTGTAGCAAAATAAATCATTTAAGCTCATCTTAGTACCTGTAATTTGTTTCTGACCTGTTTTGCAAGTCATTTAAACAGTTGGCATGATCCACTCTTGTATATTCCTCCAGCTTTAACTGGTTGCATTATAGCTGTAACTTCGGATCTCATTCTGACAACATGTTGATCTTCTTATGTGCGTTAAGAAGATGTTGAGGCTTGGGTGTTTGTTTAAGTAGTTTTTTGTATACAAATACATCAGGATGGAAATAATAACATTGAACTTAAATGAACTATCTAACTAACTGACTGACTACATGCTTGCATGCTCAAACTCTGGCTGTTCACTCTAAATGGCACTCTAGCTTGCACTTGCTTAGTACTTAACACACGTGCTGACTCACTGGAAAGCTTCTTAAAGGTATATCACACACACTTATCTACAGATTGGTTATACATCACAATTTATATCTCATCTCCTCCTATCCTAACCATTAGTAATTAAGTGTCACCTACCTTTATTTAACCTTGGCATATTTCATTTTTTCATAAACATTTCCTTTTGTATCTTTTCTTGATTTCCATATTTCCCTGTTTATATAGACTTTCACATAATTTATGAAATATTTTTAATACCTCTAGAGGATGTCTTGTTATCTTCCTTGTTATAGGCTCCCTAAGCTTGGTAATTTCTGTTACCTGAAATGTTGTGATAAATTTTTTTGTGTTCTAGTCTTATTATCAAAAAACAGTTGCTTAACAGCATTCTATCTAAACTTGTGAATATTACGAACAGTGGGTCATATGATGTTACTAGGCTATTAGGCCTGCAAACCTTATAAGCCTAGCCAAGAGTTTAGACAAGTCTGCACACAAAGCCCCTGTCTAGCAGGGACACAGGTGGAATCCCAGGGGTGTATTTTCTGTTTCCCATCCAGTTATCCAGGTTGCGCTTGAAAAGGGATAATGAGGTATTTTGTTTGATGTGGAGAGGGAGTCCATTACAGAGATGGGGGAGTCTCTGGGACACAAATCTGTCCTGCCAACAAGTATTACTGATGTCACAGACCAGGCTGAGGTCATGCGTGTGAGTTACTGGAGTGGAGCTTGACTTGCAGATATGCAGCAATCCCATCAAGGCAGGCTCTGAGATTGGTTTTTATGCCAGACAGAGGTCACGTCTGAGGAGATGGTATGAAACTGAGTAGAGGGACAGGGCTTTTAGCCTGTCTGTGTAGAGTAGATAAATGAAAAACAAATACTGCGAACTGGCTGAAAAAACTTTTTTACTTCCAATTCCAATTTCAAAACAGCGAATGCCAAAAGTAAAAATTAAGCATACAAATAGCAAAAACAATCAAGGTAAGTGCTTTCATTTGGCAGTTGCTAAACTTTTTCAAACAAGCTATCATCATTTCCTGTTGAATAAATAACAGTGTTTCAATGATGTAATATATTGTACTTCCTTGAAACCTTAAAGAAAAAATATATGTCTACTTAAAATTGTTATTATCATTGGCAATCAAACCTCATTAAAAAAAACTCATAGAAAAGTTATATGCCCAACCTATTAAAACCACTCTTCAAACACAAACTTTAATTGACTAAAAAAATTATATATGCATACTTAATTGTAGTTCATTATGCTGAATCATAAAGAATCAGACCACAACAACCCTAAAACTACTTAATCAACACATTGCCTGTGTATTAAAACAAGTGAGAAGCGCTTATATAAACTTTTGCTTTTCTTTCACGATAACAACATAACTTTAACATCACATTCCTTTTTGACTTTGTGCAAACACAAACTTGTATTAAATTTTAAGAGGTATAAATGCCTGCCCATGAAAAAATGGAAACTCAATTTTACTTAATAATAAATAAATAAATGCTGTACAGTTAATGTACCAAACTGTACAAATAAAAGGTGTAGTTGAATTTTGTTGTTAAAAGTCTATGCGTGCAAAAATATATGCAAAAATATATTTTTGTTTTATTAAAAACCTTTTGTTTTGAATAGTAGATAATAATAAAGAATTGAAAAGTGTATATTTTGTTAAAGTGCAACGTGTATAATAAACAATCTGCTTTAATATATGATGAATAAATAAACCATTAAAATTATAATCAAAAAATGTATCCTACTAAGGTATGAACTCAATAAATAATTATTGATATAATTAGACAATAATTATTATGTTATAAATGTGTCTAGGTGTTACTATATATGTAATGAGTAATTAATATTAAACTAATGATTAATGCATTGAATAAATAATGTAAAGTTATATAATATACAATGCATAATGAATAATTATTACAAACTAACAATATAAATATAATTATAAATATTATAAATATTATAAATATTGTGATTAGTTTTGAATTAGTATACAATAGTTAGCTTAGAATAAAGTGTTGTAGGTGAGGATAGAAAAATATAAAATATTTCTAAAGTTTTAAGTCTTAGGATGCTGGCAATTGAAATGGTATTATTTAATTCTGGCCAATTGTGTGCATTTAATCTAATTTGCCATTGTAGTTCCATTTTTTTCTAGTAGGTGTTGCCATGCTCCTCCCCTGGCATCCAAATTTAAAGAATCTAAGACAAATTTAAAGGAATGAGATATATGTGTATTAATATGTTTCGCTAGTGTTGGTTTTGTTATACTTACGTATAGCTCCAATATGCTTGCCCATACGGTCTTTCAATTTCCTTTCGGTTTTTCCTACGTAAAAACTTGTACAGGCACAACATATAGCACAATATAAAAATTTTTCACTATTGCAATTAACCTTCCCCTTTATTCTGATATTCACACCATTGATTATTATTGATGTAGTTTCCAACACATAGCAGCAATATTTACACCTGCCACATTTATACATTTTCCCATGTTTAGTTTTTTGTCTACTTTCTAAACATTTTTTTAAGTTTTTACCTTTTTTGTATACTATTGGTGGGGTGTAATCAAAGTGGTAGTGTAATGACAAATCAGCAGTTAAAAGTTGCCAATTTTAAGGATTTCACAAATAAAGTGGCTGTCAGTGTTAAAAGTAGTGATGAAACTTTTAGTAAAACTTTTCACATCACCATTTGCTTGTACATTTATAACACTGTTAGAAAGGTTTTCTAAACGCGGGGTGTTCAACTGAGATTCACGTACTCTCTGGGTGTTTGATTCACCAGGTGTCACAATTCTTAGTATTGAGTCGTTTGTTACGGTAGATGCATGATTTAATAATGGCTTATAATAAAAATTGTCACATTTTGTTATTACTTCAAACATGACATTATCTATTTGTTTATTAGGGTACCCTCTACGTTTAAACATCTCGCTTAAAAATGAACATTCTGATATAAAGTCATCCCTACTGCTAACCATTCTTGCTGCTCGAACAAATTGGCCTTTTAAGACAGCTTTCTTTTGTGTGTAGGGATGACAACTGTCGAAGTGTAAAAAACTGTTACTATATGTTTCTTTACGAAATATTTTAGATGTATATCTCTTATTATTATAATCTTTTTGTAGTAGTACATCTAAATAAGCTATTTTTTTTTTTATTTTTAACTGCTGTGAATTTTAGAAATGAGGTAGTCGTGTTAATATAGTTTAAAAATTCATAAATTCCTTTTTCCTCACCACTCCACAAAATAAATATATCATCTAAAAAATGCAAATAAATTTTGCAGTACCTAAAAAATGATGAATCAAAAATATATTTTTCCTCCCATACACACATTACTATATTAGCATAGAGGCCCCCACAAGGAGACCCCATGGCTACACTTTCTTTTTGTAAATATAAATTATTGTTAAAAAATATAAAATTATTCTTTAAAATAATATCAGATAATTGATCAAATAAATTAATATTATCTTGAGTTAATCCTTTTTTCATTAAGTATAGGTTCACTCAATCCATTCCCATCTGGTGTGGTATGACAGAATACAAGTCTTTGACGTCTATAGTTAAAAAGATGTAATTTTCACTATAGCTTGTAATACCTATTGTAGACAAAAAATCCCAAGAGTCTTTTACTAGGTGTTGTTCTGCCTGTATAAATGGTTTCAATTTATTGTCAATAAATTTTGCAGTCGGGTTAGTAATAGAACCCTATGCATCCACAATTGGTCTAAAGGGGTTGCATTCAAATCTTTATGCACTTTTGGGACTCCAAACATAGTCGGTGTCCTTGGATAGCTGACATTCATAAAATTAAAGTCATCAATGTCAATATCTCCTTCAATGAACAAGTCATACAAAATGCCCCTTATACGTCTATATGCTCCTTTTAGTTCATTAATAGAGCTTTTTATATAAGTATTACTAATTAATATAGTTTCCATTTTTGTGTTATAGTCTTCGTTGTTAAATATAGTCATACCCCCTCCCTTATCTGGCTTTATGAGTCTGATACTTTTGTTTCCATTAACATATTTAAAGTCGCACTCTCACATTTAGTTAAATTATATTTTTTATTTCTTGTTTCTAAAGAATCAAGTGCTCTAAAGTCTAGTACACATATCCTTTCAAAAATTTTGAAAGTCGGATGTAGCAGGGGGTTGTATGAACTAGAAATATAAAAGGGCTTCATTACTTGTTCTGTATTTTGAAATAAAAGGCTTAAATTTAGTTTCCGTATGAAAATTTTAAGATCTATAATTGAATCAACAATATTCATCTTCCTATTAGGTATGAATGTAATCCCTCGTGATAACAGTTCACTTATCAAGGTCATAATCAGAGTAATTGTACACTGTGAAATCATTAGTGTTGTTGGTGTAAATATTGGGACAACTTGATGGTACTGGTACAGTCATTAATGTCCTCTCCACTCGCCCCTGTAATAATTGTTCCTCCCCCTGGAGAAAGATCCTCATGCATGCGATTGGTTCTGTGGCCCCCAAGTTCTCGATTGGTTTTGTTGTTGGGTTATGTATTGGCGTTGTTGCAATTGTTCCGACCTCCGAAGGGGGGGAAATGCATTTGTTTCTAAAAAATCGTCATTTTCATCTGTTTCAGTGTCTCCCATACTCGTATTAGAGTTTCTGCTTGTCTTATTCCTGTTGTCATTAATTATCATTTTAAAATCCCACTGTTGAGAAATTGGGGGTGGAGGGTAATCCATACCTTTAGCATAGGCATTCACATCCCTGTCCAATTTTTTGAGTTTTCTCTCTTTATTCAATTTCATTTTTTCATCTATGGATTTAAAAATTCGCTGATAATCAAAGTCGTTGTTGATAAATGCTGAATCATTTTTTACTGCTGCATCTAGTGCATTCGCTTTCCTTGATAAAGATTCTGTTGTTTTCTTCATAGTTTCATAGTTTAGTACTAGGCTATCTGCCCTGGGGCATTTGTAAGCCTAGCCATAGTGATGTGGCTTTCGCCAGCCCATAAAATGGTACAAAATGCACAGAATAGATTTAGAATACTGTGCCTCTGTCTAGTAGTGACACAGTGAAGGTCCCCTTATATAATAGAATTAGTTTACTGTGCCCCTGTCTAGTAGTGACACAGATGTGACCCCTGGGGTAAACTTACGATCTCCCATCCACTCATCAAGATTTCTCTTGAAGAGAGTCAGTGAGGGGCTCTGCCTAATATGAACTGGGATCTTGTTCCAGAGCATGGGAAGCCTCTGGGTTATGAATCTATCCCTCCAGCATGTCCTATTCATACTTGTGCCGAGGTTTAAGTCTTTAGCGCTCGTGGTTCTGATGGATTTGGATTTTTTGAGGTGGAGCATGTCCATCAGTTCCTGATTGGACATGGCCTTGTACATCAGGCAGAGATCACCTCTGAGCAGGCGGTATGCTACTGAATAGAGCTGGAGTTTCTTTAGTCTGGCAGAATAAGACATATGTTGGAGACCCTTGATCCTCTTGGTGAGGTACTTTTGTGGTCTCTCCAGCTGTTGCAAATGCCGGGTGAGGTACATACCAAATGGGGCATTGTACTCAATCATGGGTCTGATGAGGGAGGAGTATAGGGGTGCAATGACATCCTTGGATCGGGATGTGAATCCCTTCATGATAAGGTGTGCAAGGTAGAATGTTTTTCTAACCACTTTGGCAACGTGGGTGTCAAATGAGAGGTCGCTGTCAACTTGGGTCCCTAGGTCTCTGATTACTTTTTCCATACTCAGTGGGTTGCTGTCTATGTGATAATTTGTGGGTACTTTGTTTTTCCCAAAGGGGATGACTATACATTTTTTGGCATTTAGTTTAAGGCCATGACTCCGGCACCAGTTGCCTGTTTCTGTGAGGCCTTTTTGTAGGATGTATGTGTCCGCTGGTGTATCGACTATGGCGCCTAGTTTGCAGTCATCTGCTAACTTTGTCAGCCACAACCCTCCCATGTTTGCTTTAACATCTGAGAAATAAATGCCGAACAAGAGGGGTCCCAGGACAGATGCCTGTGGGACACCACTTGTGACTGGCTTTGAGTCTGACATTGCTCCAATGATTTTAACTTTATGGGTTCTGTCCTTTAGCCAGTTTGCAACCCATCTAGTGACATAAGGGTTTACATTTAAGCTGTTGAGCTTATCTATGATGCCTGAGTGGGGTATTGTGTCGAAGGCCTTAGCCAAGTCCAGGTAGGCTGTACGGACTGCTTTGCCATCATCAATGGCTCTAGTGACTGTTTCGAAAAAGTCAACCAGGTTCAAAAGGCAGGATCTGCCCTTTACAAAGTTGAATTGGGTGGGGTCAAGTGTCTGTAGGTCACCAATGTCTCTGTTTTTCCATAGCTTTGCAGACCAGGCTGGTTAAGCTTATGCGGCGGCAGTTCCCAGGGTCTGCAGAGGTACCCCCTTTGTGGAGTGGGACCACTGTTGCTGTACCCCAGTGTTCAGGTACATATCTCTGTAGTAAGGCTAAGGTTAAATAGCATTTTTATGTGTGGGTTTAGCTCCTCTTGGAGTTCACGTAGCATGCAACCCGGGATACCGTCAGATCCCATTGATGCTGTGTTTTTAGCTTTGCTGAGGGCGGCTCTCACCTGGACATCTGAGATGACAGGGAGATTACATTCAGCTGGGATAAGTATTTCTTCTTTTGGGGGTGAGGGAGGGGAGAAATTTGCACTGAACCTGTCAGCCAGAATGTTGGCAATATCTGTGGGTTCAGTGTATTTTTTGTTGTTGTGAACTAACTCTGAGCATATCTGAGGGTTTCCGCCCAGGTTTCTAACATAGCTGAAGAAGGCTTTGTGGTTATCTTTAGTGTCCTTAGCGATTTTTCTCTCAAAGTTGGCCTTGGATGTTTTTATGAGAGA
Source organism: Protopterus annectens (assembly GCF_019279795.1). Classification (NCBI taxonomy): domain Eukaryota; kingdom Metazoa; phylum Chordata; order Ceratodontiformes; family Protopteridae; genus Protopterus; species Protopterus annectens. The sequence goes on from NC_056738.1 coordinate 448,881,319, forward strand.
ATGTAGTTTTCTGCTAGTGTTGATCAGAGATGTCTTCCCTTTATGGGATTTTGCTCTGTCGTGCAGTAGCTTCCTTCTTTTGTTATACAATTTGTTTATGGCTGAGGTCCACCAGACAGGATGCTTGCCTTTGGTGGAGAGGGACTTGGATTTATTTGGGATGGCATGATCCACGCATTCTTGGAGATGTCCATAGAAAGCATTTGTGAAGGATTCAGCATTGTGGGATGTGGTATCCACTGGCCCAGTGGGCTTAAAGGATACCATCTCAGTCTTAAGAAGAGTTAAGTCTGCTTTTGAGAAGTTTTTCACTGTGGTCTTTTGTGCTGGGAGTGGAGGCGGGATATGTATATCCAGGGTGATTAGTTTGTGGTCAGATCTCACTAGTGAGGGGTATACCTCTGGTGTGGAGCATTTTGTCCCCATGTTTGTAATGATCAGGTCTAGTATATTATCTCCCCTAGTGGGAGAGGTGACTAGTTGTTCCAGTGCATTTGAATTTATGAATTCCAGGAACCTTTGGGCTAGGGTTTTAGGGCTAGAATAATGTACCCAATCTATGTTAGGGTAGTTGAAGTCTCCCAGTATGATGGTATTTTGTGATACATTCATATCCTCCAATGTCTTCAGGAAGGCTGAGTGGGTTTCCTGAGATTGGGAGGGTGGTCTGTAACATGCTACCAGTTGTATAGCAGTTTTGCCTATGGTTAGTTGCACCTGTATGGTCTCTGATGCTTTGTGTGTTGTTACTAACCTGGAGGTGTGGGTGTCCTTGATGAGTATGGACACTCCCCCTCCCTTTGTGGTTCGGCCCGGGTTTTGGGTCCGAAAAGCATGATACGAGGTATAGCCTGGTAGTGCTGGGGTGCTCTCAGGAGCCTTGAACCAGGTTTCAGTTACTGCACAGACGTCGATGTTCTCCATACTGAGGAGTGCATCGAGTGCCTGCATCTTGAGATTTAGACTTCTGGCGTTGAGCAGCATTACCCTTAGTTTTTTTTCATTTTTGTTATCTAAGGAGGTGGGTTTGTCTTTTGAGCCTTGCCTAAAAAAGGCACTATGGGGGTGGCAAGAGCCTTAGTCAATATCCGGAAGCCCAGTGGTGACAGGTGCAAGCCGTCCCTTGCGAAGCAGCGTGGCCTGTCCAACATGTCATCCCAGGGGGGCAGACATTGGATCCCCTTAGAATGACACCAGTACTTGAGCCAATTATTAAAGCTGATCATCTTGTCTTTGTATTGTGGCATCATTCTTGGTGAGGGCAAGATGCTGCTCAGGGTCAGGGTCATACCAGCCTGGGCTACATAATCAGAGAGCTCCTCTATGTCTCTTTTCATGTAGTCCAGGGAGGTACGTCTCAGGTCATTCATGCCAGCATGGACAATGACGGAGTCATATTTGTACTTGCTTTGGAGTGACCTGAGTGCATGTGTTATGTGGCGGAGCCTAGCTCCCGATAGGCAGCTCACAGTCACCCTCTCCTTGTTCAGCCTTGTAAGCGGGACATCAGTGTATCTGACTATAGAGTCACCTATTACTAGTGTATCAGGCATGGTGTTTGGCCTTAAGGGCTGTGATTGATTGACACACTGATTTATTGAAGTATGTGTTGCATGTGTTTTGTTTTGAGGTGGTGGATTTTTGGATGTCTGCTTTGGGAGCCTGTGTTGTTTTGGTAAGTTTTTTAATAAAGCCTCCGAGTTTGTCTTTGTGTTTTTATGTGTTTGGTTTGCAGTTGTGGTAGGTCTGTGTGGGACCGGGTTTGCTGTCTGTGTGGTTACTATCTCCTCCTGTCTGGTCATGCCAGCCCTGAGTTGAGAGAGTTCAGCCTCCAGTTTGGCTATATAGTTGCATCTCTCACATGTATTTGTGTTTGTTGGGAGGAGGAGAGGGTTGTCTGTGTACATGAGACAATTGTAGCATTGTCTCTAGATACCCAGATTAACCAGCTGAACTGGAAAGGACGGCAGTACTCTACCACTCGAAATGCTAAGGAGTGCTGTGCTTTTAAGGGAAGTGGATATTCACAGGGGTGGTAGGTGGATGTAGTGCTTACTTAGTATGAGAGTGCTTACTTAGTAGAGAAGTTTTGAGAACAAGTGCTAGGCTTATAATATAGCGAGTAGTCTGACTATATTAAGAGTAGATCTTCCTTAAGGGAAAATTTGAAGAGCAGACTTGGCGGAGCCAGAAGAAGTTTAACCTTGTTTAACCGGTGCTGCTCTATGCGCACAACCGCACAAAGCCATACAAACGCGGATTTTAAACCAGGAACTTCAAAAGAGCTAGAAATGATCCAAAACAACCAATTACTACAGCTCTTGTGCTGAGGTCACTTGCTACAGGGACAGGTAGGCTGCTCAAGGCTCCCCACTCCCACTGGTGAGCAAAGAAACTTCCTTCTATCCAAGTAAGGTAATGGACAACACAGGAACTACACCATAGCCCAGAATACAGCAAAGACTGTAAATTGCTCTAAACTAGTCGAGGAGAGGCGGGAAAACAAGGATTATTTTTTTTTTTTGTTTGTTTTTAGATAGAAACACACAGAAAATACAGAAACAGTAATAAATCAGTTACACAGGCTAGCACACTTTAGTGGGCAGCCTCAACAGTTAAATTAAACAAACAAACAACAAACTTTCGATCAAATTTGACTAAAATGTAACTTTTAAGTGCAGATATTAAATAATGCAGCAAACAGCTAAAAAAACTGTTTAAGCTTGTTTAGGGTAAGCTAGAGAAGGTATTTCAAGTAAAAAAACAGCAAAGATACTTAAATCCAGAAAGTAGTCACTTTTCTGAGATCTCTGTAGCTAGGACCACTCTGCAGGACCACGAGGAGCTTGTCTGAGTAGTATAGTCAGAAAAAAATGCCCAGAGGCGGATTTTAAACAGGGAACTTCAAAAGAGCTAGAAATGGTCCAAAACAACCAATTACAACAGCTCTTGTGCTGAGGTCACTTCCTACAGGGACAGGTAGGCTGCTCAAGGCTCCCCACTCCCACTGGTGAGCAAAGAAACTTCCTTCTATCCAAGTAAGGTAATGGACAGCACAGGAACTACACCACAGCCCAGAATACAACAAAGCCTGTAAACTGGTCTAAACTAGTCAAGGAGAGGCAGGAAAACAAGGATTATTTTTTTGTTTTTTTTGTTTTTAGATAGAAACACACAGAAAATACAGAAACAGTAATAAATCAGTTACACAGGCTAGCACACTTTAGTGGGCAGCCTCAACAGTTAAATTAAACAAACAAACAACAAACTTTTGATCAAATTTGACTAAAATGTAACTTTTAAGTGCAGATATTAAATAATGGAGCAAACAGCTAAAAAAACAGTTTAAGCTTGTTTAGGGTAAGCTAGAGAAGGTATTTCAAGTAAAAAAACAGCAAAGATACTTAAATCCAGAAAGTAGTCACTTTTCTGAGTTCTCTGTAGCTAAGACCACTCTGCAGGACCACGAGGAGCTTGTCTGGGTAGTATAGCCAGAAAAAAATGCCCAGAGGTGGATTTTAAACAGGGAATTTCAAAAGAGCTAGAAATGGTCCAAAACAACCAATTACTACAGCTCTTGTGCTGAGGTCACTTCCTACAGGGACAGGTAGGCTGCTCAAGGCTCCCTGCTCCCACTGGTGAGCAAAGAAACTTCCTTCTATCCAAGTAAGGTAATGGACAACACAGGAACTACACCACAGCCCAGAATACAGCAAAGCCTGTAAACTGGTCTAAACTAGTTGAGGAGAGGCGGGAAAACAAGGATTATTTTTTTTTTTTTTTTTTGTTTTTAGATAGAAACACACAGAAAATACAGAAACAGTAATAAACTGGTCTAAACTAGTCAAGGAGAGGCAGGAAAACAAGGATTATTTTTTTGTTTTTTTTTTGTTTTTAGATAGAAACACACAGAAAATACAGAAACAGTAATAAATCAGTTACACAGGCTAGCACACTTTAGTGGGCAGCCTCAACAGTTAAATTAAACAAACAAACAACAAACTTTCAATCAAATTTGACTAAAATGTAACTTTTAAGTGCAGATATTAAATAATGGAGCAAACAGCTAAATAAACAGTTTAAGCTTGTTTAGGGTAAGCTAGAGAAGGTATTTCAAGTAAAAAAACAGCAAAGATACTTAAATCCAGAAAGTAGTCACTTTTCTGAGATCTCTGTAGCTAGGACCACTCTGCAGGACCACGAGGAGCTTCTCTGAGTAGTATAGCCAGAAAAAAAATGCCCAGAGGCGGATTTTAAACAGGGAACTTCAAAAGAGCTAGAAATGGTCCAAAACAACCAATTACTACAGCTCTTGTGCTGAGGTCACTTCCTACAGGTACAGGTAGGCTGCTCAAGGCTCCCCACTCCCACTGGTGAGCAAAGAAACTTCCTTCTATCCAAGTAAGTTAATGGACAACACAGGAACTACACCACAGCCCAGAATACAACAAAGCCTGTAAACTGGTCTAAACTAGTTGAGGAGAGGCGGGAAAACAAGGATTATTTTTTTGTTTTTAGATAGAAACACACAGAAAATGCAGAAACAGTAATAAATCAGTTACACAGGCTAGCACACTTTAGTGGGCAGCCTCAACAGTTAAATTAAACAAACAAACAACAAACTTTCGATCAAATTTGACTAAAATGTAACTTTTAAGTGCAGATATTAACTAATGCAGCAAACAGCTAAAAAAACAGTTTAAGCTTGTTTAGGGTAAGCTAGAGAAGGTATTTCAAGTAAAAAAACAGCAAAGATAGTTAAATCCAGAAAGTAGTCGCTTTTCTGAGTTCTTTGTAGCTAGGACCACTCTGCAGGACCATGAGGAGCTTGTCTGAGTAGTATAGCTTGTTGTCATTAATGACCACATTCATGTAATCCACCCCATATTTATCAAAAAGTTTGATAAGAGCTGTATGAAGTGGTGAATCTGCTGTGAGACCAGTAGGAACGCCAAACGCGTAAGCCTTTAGGGACTATGTTGTTTTTTATGCATTCTAAAAAATAATTATTGTCCATTTGCAACTTTTTTATCTTTAGTAAAACATAATCAAGTTCATTCAATTTATCTTGGTAAGTTTTAGGCATACCTGGATTAGGGTTTGTTGCAGGTTCAAAACCACAATTATAGTTTAATCATTCCCGGGTCTATTCCACTCACTTCAGTTGTAGATGTTGCGGAAACCATTGTGTTCAATTCACCATTATTTGATCCATTTATGTCTATAAAGGAATTAGAGTCAAGAGAAAGGTTGGAACATTGGGACAGGTTACACTATTCTAATCAGTCGAGCCTGTCTGTTAACTTCTGGATTAATAATCTTAAATTTCCAAGTGTATTCTCCTGTGTAATTTCAGTCCCCGTCTCAGCCGAATCCATGTAGCTCAAAAAACACCAAGACAATGAGAGCACTGATAAACTGGTAAACGAAAAACAAATACTGCGAACTGGCTGAAAAAACTTTTTTACTTCCAATTCCAATTCCAAAACAGCGAATGCCAAAAGTAAATATGAAGCATACAAACAGTAGCAAAAAACAATCAAGGTAAGTGCTTTCGTTTGGCAGTTGCCAAACTTTTTCAAACAAGCTATTGTCATTTCCTGTTGGATAAATAACAGTGTTTCAATGATGTAATACAATGTACTTCCTTGAAACCTTAAAGAAAAAATATATGTCTACTTAAAATTGTTATTATCATTGACAATCAAACCTCATTAAAAAAACTCATAGAAAAGATATATGCCCAACCTATTAAAATCACTCTTCAAACACAAACTTTAATTGACTAAAAAAATGTATATATGCATACTTAATTGTAGTTCATTATGCTGAATCATAAAGAATCAGACCGCAACAACCCTAAAACTACTTAACCAACACATTGCCTGTGCATTAAAACAAGTGAGAAGCGCTTATATAAACCTTGGCTTTTCTTTCACGATAACAGCATAACTTTAACATCACATTCCTTTTCGACTTTGTGCAAACACAAACTTGTATTAAATTTTAAGAGGTATAAATGCCTGCCCATGAAAAAACAATTTTACTTAATACTAAATAAAGAAGTGCTGTACGGTGAATGTACCAAACCATACAAATAAAAGGTGTAGTTGAATGTTGTTGTTAAAAGTCTGTGTGCAAAAATATATACAAAAATATATGCAAAAATATATGTTTGTTTTATTAAAAACCTTTTGTTTTGAATAGTAGATAATAATAAAGAATTGAAAAGTGTGTATTTTTAGATTTTTTAGAAACAAATGAATTTCCTCCCATTCGGAGATCGGAATGATTGCTACAATGCCAATACATAACCCAACAACAAAACCAATCGAGAACTTAGGGGCCACAGAACCAATCGCATGCATGAGGATCTTTCTCCAGGGGGAGGAACAATTATTACAGGGGCCAGTGGAGAGGACATTAATGACTGTACCAGTACCATCAAGTTGTCCCAATATTTACACCAACAACACTAATGATTTCACAGTGTACAATTACTCTGATTATGACTTTGATAACTGTATATGTGAATTGTTAAAATGAGGGTTTACATTCATACCTAATAGGAAGATTAATATTGTTGATACAATTATAGATCTTACAATTTTCATACAGAAACTAAATGTAAGCCTTTTATTTCAAAATACAGAACAAGTAATGAAGCCTTTTTATATTTCTAGTTCATACAACCCCCCGCTGCATCCAACTTTTGAAATTTTTGAAAGGATATGTGAATTAGACTTTTGAGCCCTCGATTCTTTAGAAACAAGAAATAAAAAATATAATTTAACTAAATGTGAGAGTGAGACTTTAAATATGCTAATGGAAACAAAAAGTATCAGATTCATAAAGCCAGATAAGGGAGGGGGTATGACTATATTTAACATTGAAGACTATAACACAAAAATGGAAACTATATTAAATAGTAACACATATATAAAAAGCTCTATTAATGAACTAAATGGAGCATATAGACATATAAGGGGCATTTTGTATGACTTGTACATTGAAGGAGATATTGACATTGATGATTTTAATTTTATGAATATCAGCTATCCAATGTTTGGAGTCCCAAAAGTGCATAAAGATTTGAATACCCCCCCCCCTTTAGACCAATTGTGGATGCACAGGGTTCTATTACTAACCCGATTGCAAAATTTATTGACAATAAATTGAAACCATTTATACAGGCAGAACAATACCTAATAAAACACTCTTGAGATTTTTTGTCTACAATAGGTACTACGAGCTATAGTGAAAATTACATCTTTTTAACTATAGATGTCAAAGACTTGTATTCTGTCATACCACACCAGACGAGAATGGATTGGGTGAACCTATACTTAATGAAAAAAGGATTAACTCAAGATAATATTAATTTATTTGATCAATTATTTGATATTATTTTAAAGAATAATTTTATATTTTTTAACAATAATTTATATTTACAAAAAGAAGGTGTAGCCATGGGGTCTCCTTGTGGGGGCCTGTATGCTAATATAGTAATGTGTGTATGGGAGGAAAAATATATTTTTGATTCATCATTTTTTTAGACAATATATTTATTTTGTGGAGTGGTGAGGAAAAAGGAATTGATGAATTTTTAAACTATATTAACATGAATACCTCATTTCTAAAATTCACAGCAGTTAAAAATAAAAAAAACAATAGCTTATTTGGATGTACTACTACAAAAAGATTATAATAATAAGAGATATACATCTAAAATATTTCGTAAAGAAACATATAGTAACAGTTTTTTACATTTTGATAGTTGTTATCCCTACACACAAAAGAAAGCTGTCTTAAAAGGCCAATTTGTTCGAGCAGCAAGAATGGTCAGCAGTAGGGATGACTTTATATCAGAATGTTTGCTTTTAAGCGAGATCTTTAAACACAGAGGGTACCCTAATAAACTAATAGATAATGTCATGTTTGAAGTAATAACAAAACGTGACAATCTTTATTTTAAGCCATTATTAAATCATGCATCTACCGTAACAAACGACTCAATACTAAGAATTGTGGCACCTGGTGAATCAAACACCCAGAAAGTATGTGAATCTCAGTTGAACACCGTGCGTTTAGAAAACTTTTCCAACAGGGTTATAAATGTACAAGCAAATGGTGATGTGAAAAGTTTTATTAAAAGTTTCATCACTACTTTTAACACTGACAGCCACTTTATTCGTGAAATCCTTACGAAAAATTGGCAACTTTTAATTGCTGATTTGTCATTACACTACCACTTTGATTACACCCCACCAATAGTATACAAAAAAGGTAAAAACTTAAAAAATTGTTTAGAAAGTAGACAAAAAACTAAACATGGGAAAATGTATAAATGTATAAATGTGGCAGGTGTAAATATTGCTGCTATGTGTTGGAAACTACATCAATAATAATCATTGGTGTGAAAATCAGAATAAAGGGGAAGGTTAGTTGCATTAGTGAAAACATTGTATATTGTGCTATATGTTGTGCCTGTACAAATTTTTACGTAGGAAAAGCTGAAAGGAAATTGAAAGACTGTATGGGTGAACATATTTGAGCTATACGTGAGTGTAATGAAACCAACGCTCTAGCGAAACATATTAATATGCATATATCTCATTCCTTTAAATTTATTGTCGTATAGTCTTTAAATTTGGATGCCAGGGGAGGAGCATGGCAATCCCTACTAGAAAAAATGGAACTACAATGGCAAATTAGATTAAATGCACACACTTGGCCAGGATTAAATAATGCCATTTCAATTGCCAGCATCCTAAGACTTAAAACTGTAGAAAGATAATATATTTTTCTATCCTCACCTACAGCACTTTATTCTAAGCTAACTATTGTATCCTAATTCTAAACTAATCACAATATTTATAATATTTATAATATTTATAATTGTATTTATATTAATTGTTAGTTTGTAATAATTATTCATTATGCATTGTATATTACATAACTTTACATTATTTATTCAATACATTAATCATTAGTTTAATATTAATTACTCATTACATATATAGTAATAACATCTAGACACATTTATATCATAATAATTATTGTCTAATTATATCAATAATTATTTATTGAGTTCATACCTTAGTAGGATACATTTTTTTATTATAATTTTAATGGTTTATTTATTCATTATACATTAAAGCAGATTGTTTATAATGCGTGCTGCACTTTAACAAAATACACAGTTTTCAATTCTTTATTATTATCTACTATTCAAAACAAAAGGTCTTTAATAAAACAAAAATATATTTTTGCATATATTTTTGTATATATTTTTGCACACATAGACTTTTAACAAAAACATTCAACTACACACCTTTTATTTGTACGGTTTGGTACATTCACCGTACAGCACTTCTTTATTTAGTATTAAGTAAAATTGAGTTTCTGTTTTTTCGTGTGCAGGCATTTATACCTCTTAAAATTTAATACAAGTTTGTGTTTGCACAATGTCGAAAAGGAATGTGATGTTAAAGTTATGTTGTTATCGTGAAAGAAAAGCAAAAGTTTATATAAGCGCTTCTCACTTGTATTAATACACAGGCAATGCGTTGGTTAAGTAGTTTTAGGGTTGTTGCAGTCTGATTCTTTATGATTCAGCATAATGAACTACAATTAAGTATGCATATATACATTTTTTTAGTCAATTATAGTTTGTGTTTGAAGAGTGGTTTTAATAGGTTGGGCATATAACTTTTCTATGAGTTTTTTTAATGAGGTTTGATTGTCAATGATAATAATAATTTTAAGTAGACATATATTTTTTCTTTAAGGTTACAAGGAAGTACAATGTATTACATCATTGAAACACTGTCATTTATTCAACAGGAAATGATGATAGCTTGTTTGAAAAAGTTTGGCAACTGCCAAACCAAAGCGCTTACCTTGATTGTTTTTTGCTACTGTTTGTATGCTTAATTTTTACTTTTGGCATTCGCTGTTTTGGAATTGGAATTGGAAGTAAAAAAGTTTTTTTAGCCAGTTCGCAGTATTTGTTTTTCGTTTACCAGTTTATCAGTGCTCTCATTGTCTTTGTGTGGAGTAGATGTTTGAGGCCCTGGATTCTCCTGGTGAGGAACCTCTGTGATCTCTCCAGCTGCTGCATATGCTTTGTGAGGTACATGCTGAAGGGGGCGTTGTACTCAATAATTGCCCTTATAAGTGAAGAATACAGGGATGTTATGACCTCCTTGTCCCTGGATGAGATACCCTTACTTATGAGGTGGGCCATGTAGAATGCTTTCCATACAATGGAAGCAAAATGGTGGACAAAAGTCAGGTTGCTAATAACCTGGTTGCCCAAATCCCTCATGACTGATTTCATGCTTAGCACATTGTTATTAATGTAATAATATTTCAGGATGTCACTCTCCCCAAAGAGGATGATGATGCATTGTCTGGCATTCGGCCTGAGACCATGTTTCTGGCACTAGTCATTTGTTTGGGTGACACCCTCCTGGAGGACGTCCACATCACTTGGGGAAGTGATGACCTCACCCAGCTTGCAGTCATCTGCAAACTTGGTCAGCCATATCCCACTGGTTTTGGCCTGCACCTTAGAGAAATATATCCTGAATAACAGAGGCCACAAGAACATTTTCTGGGGTACACCGCTCATTACTGGTCTACAGCTTGAGGTGGCTTCCCCTATTTTGATTTAGTGGGTTTTATCAGTGAGCCAGTTCACTACCCATCTGATAACATATGGATTGATGATTAGTTGAGAAAGTTTATCTATTATGCCTGAGTGGGGAATGGTGTAGAAGGCTTTGGCCAGGTCAAGGTAGGTGGTGTGCACCATCTTCCACTCATCCATGGCTTTGGAGACTGTTTCAAAAAAGTTGACCAGATTTAACAGACATGACCTCCACTTAACAAAGCCAAACTATGTGGGATTGAGTGTTTGGATGTTGCCAATGTCCCTGTTAATGAGTTCCATGATAATCCATTTGCAGATCAAGCTAGTGGGTCTATAAATTCCCAGATCTGTGGACAATCCACCTTTGTGTAAAGGGATGACAGTGCCAGTACTCAGGCTTTGGTTGAATAGGGTGCCTAATGGTGCTGCAGGTTCATGCCTGAGTTCATGTAGGATGCAGCCTAAGATGTTATTGGGTCCCATGGAGGCTGTATTTTTTGCTTTGAGAGGGCAGTGATGACTTGTTCCCTAGTGATAAGGGGATGGGTCAGGTACTGGGGATGCCCTGATTTACTGATTGGGGTCAGAGGGGGTGAAGTTTTCACTGAATCTGTCAGCCAGGAGGTTGGCTATATCTAAAGCATTTGTATATATGGTGTCCTTGACCACCAGATCTGAACAGATGTGGGTGCTTCAATTGAGATTTCGGCTATATATGAAGAAGGCCTTATGATTTTCTCTAGTAGATGTAGCCAGTTTGGACTCAAAGTTGGCTTTACAGGATTTCACTAGTGCTTTTAGTTGCTTGTTCAGCCTAAAGAGAAATTGCTTCCAATTGGGCACCTGCTCCTTCTTGGCCCGGGACAGCAATTTTTTCCTTTTGTTATATAGTTTATTTATTGCAGATGTCCACCAGACAGGTTTACTCTTCCTTGTGGAGGATGATTTTGTCCTGCCAGGTATTCCTGATTCTATGCATCTATATGTGCTCATATAGTACTTTGGTGTAGATTTGGATTGGTGCCAGTTCCAACAGAGGTGGAGGGGGTTGTTAAGCTGTTTGTACCATCCCTCAGGAGGTTGTAATCAGATTTGGAGAAGTTTTGTTTGACCCTAACTAGAGGGAGGTCAGAGGAGATGCTGACTTTGAAAGTGACCACTTTATGGTCAGATCTTACCAGGGTGGATGATACTGTAGGGGGTTGTGCAGTGGTTACTCATGTTGGTTAATACCAAGTCCAAGATATTATCACCTCTTGTGGGGGTATTGACTAGCTGTTCCAAGGCATTTGCATTGATAAAATCGAGGAATCTCTGGGCATTTGCATTCTGCCATGAGTAGTTTTTCCAGTCGATGGTTGGGTGGTTAAAGTCACCCAGGATCAGGGTAAAGGGTTGAATATTGATAGATTTGAAGATGTCTAGATAGGAGGAATGGGCATCTTGTGTCAAATTTGGGAGTCTGTAGCTAGCTATGATTTGAATAGGGGTCTTGTCAATGGTTAACTGCACCTGGAGTGTCTCCTGTGAGTCAGACTGTTTGACCAGCTTGGAGGTGTGTGTATCTTTAATATATAATGATACTCCCCCTCCTTTGGTTTTGCTGCCCACAGTTTGGGGTCTGAATGTATGATAGGATGAATAACCAGATAAGGCTGGGGTGCTCTACGCAGCTTTGGACCAGGTTTCTGTGACTGCACAAATGTCAGCATCTTTCAGTGTTAAGAATGCTTGCAATGAGTGCAGTTTCATGTTTAGACTCCTAACGTTTAACAGCATGACCTTTAATTTGTGTTTTGTTGAAATTTTTATGTTGTTTTTTATCGACCTCAGATCTTTTCCTAAAAAAGGCATTATGGGGGAGGTAAGGGTCTTTGCCAGAAGCCTGAAGCCCAAGTGAGACAGATGCAGGCCATCTCTAGCAAAGCATTGTGGTCTGTCGATCAAATCTTCCCAGGCTGTCAGGTACTGGATCCCCCTGGAATGACACCAGAAATTAAGCCAGTTGTTAAAGTCAATCATTTTCTGTTTGTATTCAGGCATCGTTCTGGGTGATGGTAGAATGCTGCTTAAGGCTAGGGACATACCTGCCTGAAACACATATTCAGTGAGCTCAATCATGTCTTTCTTCATATAGTCCAGGGAGGTATGTTTCAAGTCGTTCACCCCAACATGGGCTATGACATAGTCATAACAGTACCTGTTGTTGAGAAACTTGAGTGTGTGTGTGTGATATGGTGGATTCTGGCACCTGGCAGACAACTACCCATGATTTTCTCCTTATCCAACCTGGTGAGAGCCACATCTATGTGTCACACAATGGAGTCTCCTATGACTAATATGTGGGTTTATCGTTTGGCCTTTGTTGTTTCAAGACACTGGTGTGCTGACTATATATGGTATATGGTGTGGAGGGTTGTGGATTTCGCATGTGTTACCTATGAGGTCTCCTTTGTTTGGGTATGGAGAACCTCCACATATGAGGTTGTGTGTTGTGTAGTTGTGGGTGGTGTTTGAGGTGTAGTGATTGTGCTGATAACCTTCTCAGTGCCAGATATACTGGTTTGTGAGGGAGACAGCCTAGACTTTAGGTTCTTAATATAAATGCATCTCTCACAAATTATGTTCCTAGGTTGTAATAGTAGATGGTTACCCATGTACATAAGGCAGTTGCTACACTGTCTCAGGTTGCCCATATCAACCAGGCTGGCAGGAGAAACCATAGGAAATTGTTCATCCATATTTGTCAGAATCTGAGGGAGAGAGGCCAGGGAGAGCTAAGGGGTAGGCATAAAGCCCAAGTGCTTAAACTAAAACTAAGAGGCTTAGAATAACAAAATTTAAACAGGCTAAAAACAAGCAGTAATAAATGCAGCAGAACAGATGCAACTGAACATTTTACAGAGCAAGTAGCTGAAAAAGCAAGATGAAGTAATAGAGTAGGAAACACAAATACTGTAGAGTGGGAAGGGATAAAGGAGGAGCAGAAGATAATTCAAGGTTAAGAAACTAAGGGGGTTGGAACTCCCAAATGTTATTTCTGTGTTAAGTAGAATGAGCTAATGAGACTGGACTGAGAGGAGTGTCCCAGATCAAATTTACAGTAGGGGCTGAACTATGCTACAGCTACTAGCTACACTATTTTAGCCAGAAAACACTACAGACATGTTTATCACAGCAGAAAAAACAGCAGTGAGACACTAAATGAAAGTTTTAAACAGAAAAAGAAGCAAGGAGACTCTATAGAATGCTTTTAACTGCAAACAAATCAGTTACATGATACACTCCTTGGTATGAAAATCAGAACAACAGATGCTTAACAAATGGAGAATATTTCCAGTTAATACCTTTCACACAGTGAAACTTAGCTAAAAAGTTTTACAAAAAGTGAGGCAGACAATTGTGGTCATCAGTAAGGGATTTTCATCCAGAAAAAAGTACGTCATTGTCCCGCTGTACTCATCTCTCAGACTCATTATAGAGTACAATGCCACGTTTGGTATGTACCTCACAAGACATCTGCAACAGCTGGAAAGGCTGCAGAAATACCTCACTAAAAGAATCACAGGCCTAAAGCAGATGTCCTATGTTGACCATATAAAAGAACTTCAGCTATACTCTCTGGCATATCGTCTACTCAGAGGCGATCTCTGCTTAACATACAAGGCCATGTCAAACCCTGAGCTGTTGGACATGCTCCACTTAAAGAAATCTGAATCCCTCAGAGCCACATGCTCCAGGGATCTAAACCTTGTCATCACAATGAACAAAACATGCTGGAGGGATAGGTTCCTGACCCAGAGACTCCCCATACTCTGGAATAGACTGCCCATACATGTCAAGCAGAGCGCCTCCTTGGCCCTCTTCAAAAGGAACCTTGACGATTGGATGGGAGATAGAAAATTCACCCCGGGGATCACATCAGTTGCCCTGCAAGACAGGGGTCCAGGGAAGTAAATATTGTGGGAAGAAATATCCAGGGAATTGTTATGGCTAGGCTTGTATAGGCCCTAGGGCCGATAGCCTAGTACCAACCTATGAACAGTGCAGATTAGCTTATAGCAATAAAATACATTAAAAAGTAGGCAGCATACAATACAAAATACAATAAAAAGTAGGCAGCAGACAATAAAAAGTGCAATAAATGATAAGAATAAGCAATAACTAATAAAAACAATATATCACAGACCAGAGTTGTAGTCAGTGTCCCTTCCCTGTTCAGCTCAGGTAATCCCTTATTTTCTGCTTAACATTCTGCAGTTGATCCTCTTCTTATTCTGTGAAGTTCTCCCTATTCCACAATACTTTAACATTTGTCAGTCCCTCTAAATAATTCTTGTTACTTCTTAACCATAGCTCCCTTAGTTTTATTTCCACTCTATTTTTAAACTGAACCTTAAATTCATCCCACTCCCTAGCTATATTTTCAGAAGTCATTTCTATCCTCTTGAATAACTCCTGAATAATCCCCACTACCCATTCCTTAAATTATTCTCTTTTCAACAGATAGATGAAAAAGTGCTAGTGTCTCATTTTTATTTCATTACCCTATGTTTTTATTTTGGTTATTAGTGCATGATCTGAAATAGTTATTAGGTGCATATCAAGACCTTCAATTAAATGCACATGATCCTGTGAAATGTAAATTCTGTCTAGCCTAGCCCAGTTTTTATACCTTGGAGGAATAATAGGTAAATTCACTCTGAACTCCTATTACTGAAAGCCAAATATTTTCATAAATTTCTTCAAAAATATACCCTCCTTTGTTATACTTTCCCTTCTGGACCCTCCAGACACATCTTCACTGCCTCAAATCAAATTCCAGTCCCCATGTGTAAGTAATATTCCTTGCTGAAAACAGATTACTTCTCCCAGAATTTTCTTAAGCTCCATTATAGCAGTTTTAGGAGGAATATAAATACCTGCTAGTGTAATCCTCCTTCCTTGCCAGTAGCACCTTAACACTACAAATCTGCCATTATTATATTTTTATCCTCTTCTATCACTATTGGAACTCCTCTTGAAATTAATATATGTACTCCTCATTTTTTACCCACATATTCTGCTGAATAACCATCCTGAAAACCTTTCTTTATCAAATTCACATGTTTAGTTCCAAACACAAACTGATGAAACTGAACAACAAGATGAAGAGAAAACTGCCGAAGAACCACTCCGGTCACTTGCTGAATGAACTTTAATATGAAGTGCTTTTCGTCTTGCTCTATAGCAAGACTTCTTCAGATACAATTATTTTCATTGAAACCAATTAAATACAAATTGTACCAGCCATGTGACAGTCTTACATAAATAAAAACACAGCCCTCCCATGCAACATAAATATACATTTAACCCTTCAAATACATGCTAAAAGTCTGATGTGTAACCCATATATCGAAGGCGACTAAAAACACAACTTTTAAATAAAGCACATTTAACTCTATTATTGCAACATATAAAAATAAATAAAAAAATTAAAAAAAAAAAAAAATATATATATATATATATATATATATATATATATATATATATTCATTAGTTAAATAAACCCAATTACTATAAATACCTAACTTTATCTGCTTAAACTTTTTAATTTCAAAATGTAAAAAATGGAACATGTTTTGTTCAGCCCAGGGTAGTGGTAAGCATTAGTACGAAATTGCCACAAAAGTTCTAATCTTTCCAATAATAGTGTTTCTGGACCACCTCTACCATCCGGTATAATACAATCAATTGCTCTAAATGTAAACTAATGTTGTGGATGTTGGCTGAAGTGCCTTGCTAAGGCATTTTCTAGTTTTAATCTGCAGATACCATACAGATGTTCATAGACCCGCTCTCTTAGTCTCCTCTCAGTTTTGCCAATGTAAAAGGCAGGACAGTTCTGACATAGGGCTGCATATACCACAAGTTTAGATTGACAATCAAGTTGAACTTTTATCCTATATCTCTGGCCCCTGATAGTAAAATATTGTCCAACATCAATGTGTTTACAGTAATTACACATAAGGCATTTGAACATTCCTGTCCTGTGTGTGAAGTAGACTGATTCTTTCTCCAAAATTTTTTAAAATTAGATCCACGTTTAAAGGTAATATGTGGACGTTCTTGCAACTTTTGTCTCACCATGCCATCATTTTGGATGATGTCCCAGTTTTTAATCAAAATGGAATAAATTTCCCAGGCACTCACACTATACATAGTAACTAAATTGTGTGTACCACATAGTGCCATCCCTGAAGTATTTAAAAACTCAGTTGTGTTCCCACTCAGGTGACCTGATCTATTCTTGGAGCCTAAAATGGGTTTATAAAATCCACTAAATCTTTTATATTGGACTTCCCATGTCACCTCTGCCACCAGGTATTGGGGATACCCTTTTTTAATGAACATGTCCCCTAAATTCCTATATTCATTGTCAAAGTCCATATCATTTGAAATCATGTGTGCTGCCCTGGCAAGTTGTCCCTTGATCGCTGACTTTTTCTGGTGTAGTGGGTGGCTACTGCTAAAGTGTAGAAATGAGATGGAGTAGGTTTCTTTCCTGAAGATCTTTGCTACATAACAATTATTGTCTCTATCCTTGTTTAAATCCACATCTAAATAGGCTATCCTATTTACACTGAAGTTGTAGGTAAAAGTCAGGAACTGGGTGGTAGAATTAAAATAAATCACCAGTTCATCTGCTTTAGGTTCATCACCTCTGAATAAAATAAATATATAGTCTAAAACCCTGGTATAATGACATATTTGTTCTCTGCTTGTTACTTTGTTAAAAATATATTCCTGCTCCCAGTAAGCCATAACTAGGTTGGCGAAACTGGCTCCACAAGGGGAACCCATAGCCACACCAATTTTTTGCAGGAAATATCTATTATTAAAGGTGATGAAATGATTAGACAAAATTAGATCTAACAATTCTTCCATAAGTCCCACTTCAACTAACCCACTCAATCCCTTCTAAGTAGGGGATAGAATAATACAGGTCGTTAACATCTGTTGTCATAAAATTTAAATATTTCTTGTACATTAAAGTATTAATATCCTCAAGGAAAGACCACGGATCTTTGCAAATATATTTTTCCATTGCTACATACTTTTTCAGAAAGTGATCTACCACCTTAGCACATGCTTATGTAATGCTATTCCTCACATCTGCTAGGTCTAATATAGTTCACTATTCTTTATTCTTTGTATTTATCTGTGAGACCATTGATCTTTAAAGACATTACAGAAAGCATCATTGCATTAAAAGGTTTTTATTCCCACCTTTTATGTATACCACCTTTTTTGTTAACTGTCTAGTTCCAGCTTTTCTGTTGCCTGCATACACTCTTTGGCAGGTTGAACTTTTATATAGTTGTTTCTTGTCATATCCATTTGAGGCTATGTCGCATCTTACAAAACTTTTTTTTATTGAAAGCCCTCAAAAATAGCCCCCTAAAATCTATTAATTTAATACTGATACACAAAACTATGTGCATCTTCAAATTTTAAAGTTTTATCCTCCTAACAGGAACAAATGTCCCAAACTGACAGCCACACTTACAGACTTGAGTTAACCTGAAAGAAAGTTTATCCATGCTAAAATGCATGGTGCTGCCTGTGCTTCTACTAAGTGCTAACTGGTTTTGTCTTATCTTTATAGCTCTCACTGCTGGGAAAACCCCTAAATGCTTTCACAGAACATTATCTCCTATCCAGTTTCTTTTTTCTTGTTTTCCCCAGCCAGTCACTTTCCACCAAACTAGACCTAATTTGTCTTTATCACATTGTCTCCATGGAGACATGAGAACCAGACAGATGTTTTCTCATTGTCAGATTGTCTCCATGGAGACATGAGAACCAGAGAGTCAATTTATCTTTATCATATTGCTTCCATGGAAACATGAGGGCCAGATACAGAATTGCTACTAAGCATATACTCATTTGCTAGAAAAAAACTCATAATATTCAATATTCTTTTTCATTTACTTGTTTTCTCTTAAAACTTGTTGCTAAATTAATCTAAGATCCTTAATCCAGTCTTTCCTCCATGCAAGACTGAGAAAAACACATTAAGTTTTCTTTTGTCATGCTCTTTTAACCAGGCTTTTTTAAATTGCAGTGCCTGCATTTCTTAAAGCAAACTAAACAAGAACAAAGAGAGAAGGGGAAAAAAGAACAGCAGTGCCTATTTATAATCCCATTACACTTAAAAATAATGGAGAAAATGTTACTTTATATCATGCAAAGAAAACCATACACCACTAAAATAGTACTATTAAGAAAAAACAGTTTATTTACTTACAGTTAACTTTTTCCCCTCTCTTCCCCTGCCAAAGCATTTTTCTTAACATTAATGACATGAAGTAAGGCATATAATCTAGAGTTCCCCACAAGTTCAACAAATTATAAAAAAGTGCAATGTTTCCATATTTTCTTGTTCTGTCACATTTCACAGATATAATTATTGCATTGTAATCCCACATTGTTATTGGTTTTATTACCATTCATCTCCATCTCCCAGATCCTGTATCTGATTAATTTCCAACATACTCTTAATTCTTCTACTCATCTCTCATGCTCCCTTCCTTTTCTCCAACATTTTCCATTGAAACAGTGGTAAAGGTTTCATGGGTACAGTCTCCCTGTGTTTTTAGTACCAGAAGAACAAGAAGCAGAATCTCTTTCTGCTTCACAGCTCACTTTTTGATGGCCAAACTTTTGTATTTCCTCCTTAGCATGTACTTCAATAAAAAATGATTTTGCCCTCCAGGGAAGAATAACTTGAAGACAGCTGGGTACAGCAGTTTAAATCTCACACCTGCATCTCACATTCCCTGAATAGTGGAATGAATTTATTCCTCTTCTGCCAGGTGTGCAATGAGTAATCATTCTCCTCAAATACTCTACTGTCTTCCTCTTTTAATATTTTGTCCTTCTGCCAGAGTTTTGTCAGAATCAACTCCTCCTGCTGGTAAGATTACATTTTTATTATTAAAGGTCTGGGTTGCTTTATCATAGCCAGGTTAGGAGCATACATACAATGTGCCCTTTCAGCTAACAGCTCCTGCTGTGGAATACCAGTCCAGTTGCATATTTGCACTTTCAATAATGCAGTCTGCTCCTTCCAATTTCTCTGGTATAGCTGAAATTCTCAGGTTTTCTCTGTATGCTGTATCCTCTAATGCTATTATTTTTTAAACATCTCTTCCTGAGCAGTCTCATATTCAGCCATCCTTCTCTTCATGTCAACCTCTAATTTTTGTAGCTTTATCACCTCATCTGAACATCTGTTTAAAGCTTTTACCATTTTTCCAACCTTTTGTTGTTTGTGTTGATATACTACATCCGTATTTTGCTTATTTTAACCAGGTCTGTGTGCAGTTTTCTTATATCTTCCTGTAGGTTACTGGAAGTCATGTCCGGAGGTTGCATTCATTGCCTTATGTTGAATAGCTGCAGACCTTTCCCCAGTCAGTATTTCTTCCTCATTTTTTGTAGATGATTTTTTCCAGGTGCTTTCTATTTCTTTTTTCCTGGCATCCAGGCAGTACACTTACTAGCCAGTTATTGATATTCACCCTGGCCTTCTCTGTTGAGTTTCTGTTTTCACATCAGGAGAGCTAGAGTTAAGCTGTTACTCAATGTGCAGCCATCTTGGCAGTCCAGTCAGGCCAGTCTTCAGGGATTACACCACTTGATTAAGTGAGGGATATGCCTGTATTGATGTCCATTACATGCAAACCCCCAAAGTGTATTCCTGGGTATATACAGTGGGGTTAAGAACTAAAAACAGAAAAATGCCTATCCTCACAAATGAAAGTAGCAGTCCCCTGAGCTCAGCTCTTGCCCTGAGAGAAATAAATGTTCTGTAAGGCTTAAACCTCTCTGTTAATGAAAAGTATCTATAGAGTGGGTTAAGGGAGAAGCTTGATGAAAAAAACAAATGGAATGCATGATTCTTATCTCTATGGGAATGAAGAGAGCCTACAGAGTGACCTGACAAAAACCTTAATAATTGTGAGTGCAGGAGAAAAAAAGAGTTGAAAAAATGTTAACTTGCAATAGTGTCCTTTATCCTACATGGTACTAATCCACATGGCATGCTGTGTTTGCTCACAGCAACATGATCATGATGAGTATTCCTGAAATGATACTTTGCAAAACATTTATTGCAATTTTAACTCATCTTTTTATACACACACACACACACATATATATATATATATATATATATATATATATATATAAATATATCTATTTCTAATGTATATATGTATAATATATAGCCATGCACACACACACACACATGTATATATATATATATATATATATATATATATATATATATATATATATATACATATATACCAAAAAAGTACTACACCAGTCAAACCCAACAATTGCCAGTCAATAAATGCGATATAACTGGTGAAAAATGAGTGTCCGGTTCCAAGGAAAGAGACAGAAAATACCAAAACTGTTGTTTATTAGTACATCAGGTTAATCGCTTTCATCTATCCTCCATAGACTTCTTCAGAACACCATTTCTCAAACTAACAGCCTTTAAATAGTACTAATTAATTCAAATTATCCAATCCTGTGATATACCAATTTGTTCTCATGAATATTAATTTCATGAATACTGAATGACTTATCCTGACATGGATTCTCATAACACAACAACCATTTAAAATCATGAAAATACATAGTAAAATAACTAAACAGTTATATAACTGTTTACGCATGATATAAAATTCATAATATTCAATAATAAAATTACATAGTAAAATAAAAATAAAAATTTTAAAATTTAAAAATGTTAAAAATACAAATATTAGTTGTATCTCACAATAAACACACAAAACTGTGGGAAACTTGTAGCTCGATGAGTATAATCAACTTGGAACAACACCTACCCTACTATTAATTTTACTTTTTTCTTACCCATTCTAGGCCCTTAACAGGGGCTTGGTGGGAATACATTCATTTAATCCGGGATAAGTGGCTGCATTTAATAATATTTGCCACTTCACTTCTCTTTCCCCCAATATATCTTTCATGTCACCTCCTCTAGGATTAATCTTTACATACTCTACAGTTGCAAACTTGAAAGTGTTACAAGTCTCACTATCCCTAATATGCCTATATAGGGCGTTATTAGTATCTTGCTTTCTTATACAATAAAGATGGTCATATATTCAGTTTCTTAACCTCCTCTCAGTTTTTCCTACATAGAAACACAGACATTTTGTACAGATGGCTAGATAAATCACAAACTGGGTCTGACAGTTGCCCTTTTTAAACCTTACTGTTGTTTTATTGATATTATCTATAGTGCGGGTGTGCTCCTCATACATGGCACAACACTGATTGCAGTGTCCACATTTGCCTGTACCTACAGAATTTGTATCATTATTTCTATCACTATTTTGGATTTTTCTTTTTAAATTCTTTCCAGTTCTCTATACAAAAAGGGGTTCAGTTCCCAATTTATTATGCACCCCCTCATCACACCGCAAAATATTCCAATTTTTATGTATAATACTTTTGACATTGTTTACATAAGGGTTGAACCCCAATATACAGGCCCTGTTATATTTCTTATTATTTTGATTACTATTAGTAGACTCTTCGTTCATCTCCATAGCCACACCCAATAAGGGTTTGTACTTTTTTCCCCATTCTCTTTTAACATACACTGTAACATGCTGAATAATTCCGAAAAAGTACTGATAACCTGTAACATCACTAATAAGTTCATTGGGGTACCCCCTTTCTCTAAACATGTTTCCTATATGGTCAGTTTCTTTAACCATCTCCAAATAGTCCAATGTCATCTGGGCTGCTCTTATACATTGCCCCTTAATTATACTTTTCTTTTGCTTCCATTGATGATTACTGGAAAATTCCAAGTATGTGTTGGAACTGGACACTCATTTTTCATCAGTTATATTGCATTTATTGACTGGCAATTGTTGGGTTTGACAAAAGTATTATACATAAAAATTGGAATATTTTGCAGTGTGATGAGGGGGTGCATAATAAATTGGGAACTGAACCCCTTTTTGTATACAAAACTGGAAAGAATTTAAAAAGAAAAATCTAAAATAGTGATAGAAATAACGATACAAATTCTGTAGGTACAAGCAAATGCGGACACTGCAATCAGTGTTGTGCAATATATGAAGAGCACACCCGCACTATAGATAATATCAATAAAACAACAGTAAGGTTTAAAAAGGGCAACTGTCAGACCCAGTTTGTAATTTATCTAGCCATCTATACAAAATGTCTGTGTTTCTATGTAGGAAAAACTGAGAGGAGGTTAAGAAACCGAATATATGACCATCTTTATTGTATAAGAAAGCAAGATACTAATAACGCCCTATATAGGCATATTAGGGATAGTGAGACTTGTAACAATTTCAAGTTTGCAATTGTAGAGTGTGTAAAGATTAATCCTAGAGGAGGTGACATGAAAGGTATATTGGGGGAAAGAGAAGTGAAGTGGCAAATATTATTAAATGCAGCCACTTATCCCGGATTAAATGATTGTAGTCCCACCAAGCCCCTGTTAAGGGCCTAGAATGGGTAAGAAAAAAGTAATATTAATAGTAGGGTAGGTGTTGTTCCAAGTTGATTATACTCATCGAGCTACAAGTTTCCCACAGTTTTGTGTGTTTATTGTGAGATACAACTAATAATTGTATTTTTAACATTTTTAAATTTTTAAATTTTTATTTTTATTTTACTATGTAATTTTATTATTGAATATTATTAATTTTATATCATGCGTAAACAGTTATATAACTGTTTAGTTATTTTACCTATGTATTTTCATGATTTTAAATGGTTGTTGTGTTATGAGAATCTATGTCAGAATGAGTCATTCAGTATCCATGAAATTAATATTCATGAGATCAAATTGGTGTATCACAGGATTGGATAATTTGAATTAATTAGTACTATTTAAAGGCTGTTAGTTTAAGAAATGGTGTTCTGAAGAAGTCTATGGAGGATAGATGAAAGTGCTTAACCTGATGTACTAATAAACAACAGTTTTGGTATTTTCTGTCTCTTTCCTTGGAATCGGACACTCATTTTTCACCATTTATATATATACATATATATATATATAGAGAGAGAGAGAGAGAGAAAATGCGAGAGAGACAACCAGAGTGAGACAAAGGAGGCACAGGCTGTTATGTCAGGAGAGAGTGTGTGAGTGGAGAACTGGAGTTTATTTCTTAAGCTGGGAGAATAATGCAACTTCAAAAGTGAATGCTGATACTGCATTTGTGGTTACAGATAAAGCATTGAAGCTCTTGTTTTGTAGTAAACTGCTGTAGCAAGCTGCTTGCTACATATGTTACAAACAGCTTGCTACAGTTCCATTTCAGTCCAGCATTTTTTTTCCTCAATTCAAAGTTGTGAGAGTGATGCTAGTTCTCTGAACTGCACACATTCTAGACCACTAGTTACCTAACTATGGTTCTGAATATATTAGTTGATATGATACTCAACCAAGGTACCAAAACATTGAAACATAATAGATTGATGCTCATATGTGAAAAGCATGCCCAACCAGTCAAAATAGAACACAGATATTTAATGCTCATATGTGAAAAGCATGCCCAACCAGTGAAAATGGAACACAAATATTTTCTTTTTGATATTGCTCAATTAAAACCCTTGCAGTAACTTCAGACACCTTTTTTCTGAGTAGTGATAGTATTAGGGAAGGGATTTTTTGCAGGGTAAGATATAAGACTGAGAGCAGGGGCAGGGTTTGCGTTAGGGTTAGCAAACATTAGGAAGAATGGGCAGAGGGTGCCTGGGTTACTGTTCTTGTGGTGTTACTTTTATATCCTGTGGTCAAGTATCTTTATTCACACACTAGCTTCTTGCTGTAATGTCTGTGATGCCCAGTTAATATCCGAATGGACTGCCACCAATATATGATGAACCTGAGTCAGTAATTAAGGAGCCTCAATCCTCATCACTGACTCCAGTGTAGAAGCATCACAGAAAACACCAGAGCACAGAACACCCAAAAGTAAAATTCTACAATTTCCCCTTAAGAGCACAAAAGGAACATGCTCTATTTCCTGGGACTAGGCTATATACCATTGTGCACCCCAAATGTTATCCCTTATTATACACTTCAGAGCAATATGTTCTAGTGTAAGACCTTTGACTCACTCACACTCAAAATTATTTAATCAATTTATTTATTTATTTTACATTTGTTTACCACGAAAGTCCCATTGGGCATAGCCATTTTTATTGGAGGCCTGGGGAGAAAAGCTCCTCATATTAAAAAATACATACAGAAAATTTGACAGAAACATTATATAATCATACATGAAATTAAGTATCACATCAACATAGTAAAAACTGTACTGCAGTGGTGGTGCTGCGGTAGCGTTGTCACATCACAGTTAGACGTTGCCCATTCGATTCTCAGTTAGAGCATCTTCTGTGTGGCGACATGCATGAATGGGCGTTTCTTCATTGAAGGTTGTGCATTAGGCCTGGCAAGCCAGCGCATAAAAATCTACTGCCAATCATTTGCGGACCGGAGTTCCACTGTGGCGACCCCTAACCTGGAGAAGCCGAAAGACACAAATCAACATAGTAAAAGCTACTTGCATTCATATGTTTTTTTGCAAGATGATAAAACTATAAAGATGCCAGATATATTATTCTTGCCAGTTATAGTATATAATACAATGACTGCAAGTGAAGTGAAAGTGATTTGTGTTTTTCTGTGCATGGAAAGATAGATGTGTTATAACACGTTAGTGGGAGAAATGTACAGCAGTAATCAAGTTATGACAGTTGATTTTACTACAGTTAAATAAATACAGTATAAAATAAATTTAAATCTCACACACTCAAACACTTATGGGAAGCCTGACCCAGATTTCCAGCTGTGTCCCCTCTCCAATACAAATGGTACACTCTGCCACCAGAGTCAGACAGATCTACATGCCATTCAAAGTGTGATCATTTATTAAAAATTAAATATAAAAATAAATGATAGCTATGACCAGAAGCAGTCAGGCATGCAAGGTGACCTTGTGTGTATCAGATAGGAATAAACACTCTCTAATCTCTAAAGAATACACTGATTGTCCAGCCACAATTTAAAGTAATGAAAAACATTTAATAATAGGTAAAATGATTATCAAAAAAATGTGAATCAGTAGCTTTCAATAAACACCAGAATTTAATCACCAGAAATGTAAAATTAAACTGTAGGATAGAATTCTGTTATTTTAGAAAATCTCTATCTAAATAACTAAACTTTCCTAATCTAACTAGAAAATACTGTCCCTGATCTAATCTAAAAAATAACAGCAAGGCAAAGGCAGGCTTACATTTTTTGATGAGTCTTTTCTCGGGTATCCACTGCACAGCACTGTAATTGACTGCAACTCAACTAACTGCTCTTCAACTTACTTCAGCAGTCTCTTTTATAATGCAGGTTAACAGCCTCTACTGCTTTATTTTAAAAAATAACAGTTAGCTGTTTGAAAAAGTACTTTTTCCTGTCAGTCATCTGTTCAAATAATCACATAGCAACCAGGAACATTCTAATAACATCACCTACTGATTAGCTGATTCTCCTTAGACAGTTTGCACTTTAGAATCTCCCTCACAAATGTGTGCAATTAGAAATGTATCAAAACACTGACAGATTCTTTAAATATTTTGTATAAACAGAGGAAATACTCAACATTTTAAAAATGTATTTACATGTTCACAATTAGACATGCTGGCATAGAAAACAAGTTAATCTGAGAATATACACAAATCTCCTGCCAGACATGCTAACACAGATGACAGTGTTTTCATTTTCTTTACAATGCCTACTGGAGTTATGTTGGTTAACCATGCAACAAATAGGTATACAGGAATATAACAAGGACAATATGTGAGAGATTATGTGGAGTATAAGATGCCTAGCACTGGATGCCTTTAAATTATATACCTTTAAGTAGACATACTGAGACATTTTTGTCATCCTTTCCAAGCACTTAATAGTGTTCTTCTCCTGAATAAAATGGAGCTGTACATGATAACTCCAGAGTAAATTCATGTCTACTCATTTATTCATCATGACTAGCCTTAAAGGTAACCAAAGTAGTACTTTGTCTGATCTGTTGTGATAACGTATTTCATACACTGGAATCATTTACCTTGCAGTTGTAACTTACTCCATAGGCTGGGAATACAGCAGATCTTATTTATTTTTTGGTGTTGATTTAGGTTGCTAGTTCAGGTGTTTGTAGAGCTACTAGTTTTGTGAAAAGTTTAGGAGGTCAAGTATGACTGGAATTTTCATGGCTCAAAATGTGAGATACAAAGCAACTCAAAGTGGGCAATAGGCTACTGAGTATAATCAGTCATGCTTATCTATCAGGATACTTAAAGGATTTAAGACATTTAATTTAATTGTTTAGAAATCATTGAGGTCAATATATTTGAGTGACATACCCCTCAAATGTCTGGATTTACACAGAATGGCCAGATTTTTGCCTCATATTTTTGGTGGTCAGTTCCCCATAACATTTGTGCTTTTCTGGCAAATACTTCAGGATTGACTTCACTAAATAATGAAAGACATTTGAATTTCAGACTTCATTTCCTTCAGAAATTGCATGGTAATACAAAAGCTGTCCCTCTCCCTATTTTTGGGCCTATGCCTCCCCATTATTTCTGGCTTTGGTCAGATTTCTTGTGCTAAGAGGTTGAGAGGTATGTTGAGTAATGTGCTTGGATTTGTATACACCAAAGGAAGCACTGTATTCGATGATGGGTCTGATAAGGGAAGAATACAGTTGTAGGATGACTTTTCTAGACCTTGAAGATATTCCCTTAGAAATTATCTGGGCCGGATAGAAAGATGCTCTGACTATGGTGGAAACATGATGTGTAAATGAAAGATAGAGTTGTTCACATAAGTACTCTAGTATCTAACATGCCTACATGCACACACACACAAACATAGATGCACATATACATACATACATACATACATGCAACAACTAAAGAAATAAAATCTGCCGTAGTTGCAGTTATAGCTCCCAGGAAATCATGTTATTCCCTCATGGCATGAAGATGACCACCATGCTGCATTCAGACAGGCTGACTGCTATTACAAGTACCACTGACAATACAAAATGCAGTTGTTCATGCCAAAAAATATGCAGTACTACCATACAATATTTACAGTTTTCAGCTTTAGTGTTAACCTGCTTTTATAATACTAGAGTCTAAATTCTCAAGTGATAATATTTTGTATCTATTTCTTATGCATGTTCTGTCGCAATATGGAGATTATGCTCTTATCTTATTTTCTTGTGTGTATACCTTATTAGAAGAATGAATAACATCTATAAGGAAGCCATTATGTGGAATGTGCTTTAGGATTTCTTTAAACTGCAGTGTATTGGGAAAATGAAATATTTCTACTTGACATTATTTATTGGCATAACAGTTCCACTGTTAGCTGTAATATCATCTTTTCACAAGGAAGCAATTTTAATTTAAGCCGAGTAATATCATATACATGAAAGGAAAAAGCAGGGTGTCTGCTGAACAGCATGGAGACAAATATCTGAGAACTCCATAAGTGACAGCATTCATTTAAGACTTAAGGCCTAAATGACAAATGGGAGAAAACTCCTTGTTTCATTTGATGCCTGATAACTGAAATGAACTACCATTTTAGTATGGCAAATTAAATGTAATTATTTCTAAAAAGCAAATGATAGCTTGCTTGAACTTAGAATGCTCTTGTTTGTTTCTGCAATAACAGATGATAGATGATTGTGTGTCTCATCTTGTTAGCTGTTTGGTTGATGAGTACTGTATTGTAGAATAGTCTTGCTTTATTTGCTCATTATAGATGAAATGGATTACTAACTTCTCTTGCAATCATTGTTTGTAAAGCACAGCACTTTGCTACTACTTTTCTCTTTACTGCTCAGTAAATACAGTTAATTAAATCTCAGTAATTACTAAGTGCATAGTTCCTTTATTGTTTCTTTATGGGCCATGGCTTAATATACAGTACTTCATTTTTGTGATTAATAAATAACACAAGGCTTTTGCTGCTGTTTTGCCTAATATCTGATAGCTTTACAGTGTTATATGATCTACGTATGTTTTATTCCATACACAATACTGCATATGTGCATGCAAAAGGGATATGTGTCATGTGTTCCCCTACGTTTTACCGAAAGTGCTTTTTTTTGACAAATGCAGGGGTGTGATTGAATGTCAATGGTATGGATGGCTGAATGGTATATATGTCAATGGTGTGGAATATCATTACAGGTATGTGGGATTGGGGGGATAGAGAGAGAGCGCACATGTGTGTGTGTGTGTGTGTGTGTGTGTGTGTGTGTGTGTGTGTGTGTGTGTGTGTGTGTGTGTGTATGTGTGTGTGTGTGTGTGTGCGTGTCTGTCTGTCTATGGGAGTTAGGGTTATGGTTGGGCATGAGTGAAGGATGGGTGGTGTGTGTCTGTGTATGAGATTGTATATTTTATGGTAAGTATAAGGGGCAGGTTAAATGACTGATGTAGTGCTGTTTGTCTGTGTTTGTAAATGTTTGTGTATTTGAGTCTGTCTTGTGTAGTGGCAGTGTTATGGGAAGGTTTTAATGGCATTAAATGGTAGGGTCAGGGTTAGCACCCATTATTAAGGTCGCTAATTTGTATGATCTATTTTGTCAGTGTTTTACATTCAACATTAGGGCATTTTGATCATACACAATACACCTGTGTAATTACAGTAAGGATTATATTTGTTGTCATTACACATGTGCACAGTAGGCATGTGTACTAGTTGCAGACAAGTGCAGATGCAGTGCAATTCATAAACATATGCTGTGGATCATAAGTACAACTCTTAGAAAGTTACAGCAACAGCTGTATGCAAATAAGTGTATAATGTCACTTTAAATGAGTAAAAATCCACTCAAGAAAAACTCAGGGTTATGCTGCTTAATGCTAGAAGCCTAAAGAGGAAACTGCACTGTCTGGAAGCATTCCTCATCTTGGAAGATGCTGACATCTGTGCTGTCACTGAGACATGGTTCAAGGCCGCAGACAGCACCCCAGATGTTCAAGGCTGCAATGTCTTCCACATGTTCAGACCCCAAAACAAGTGTGAAAGAACCAAAGGTGGAAGAGAATTCATCTTCATTAAAGCTAAATGCACCTTGAGACTAGTTAAACAGTATGACTGTCTTGAGCTTCTCCAGATCCAGCTAAATATAAGTAAATTACCCTACCACATCATTGCTAGCTACAGGTCCCCCACCATGAACCAAGAGAAGCACACCACCTACCTGGACTTGCTTGGGTCACTCACTGTACAGCCAAACACTTTGGTCATGGGGGATTTCAACTATCCTTCCATCGATTGGGTGACTTACATGAGCACAAACATGATCTTTCTTAGGTTTCTGGACTTTGTCAATACAAATGCCCTGGAACAGCAAGTCTGCACCCTAACAGGGGGCTCAAATATCCTAGACTTGGGGATGGGGATCATTGTACTATTCCCCCTCCCCATGAATTGCCCTCCCAGGTAAGATCAGGCCATAAATCGGTCTTGTTTGAAGTAATGATCAGACTTGACACCCCCAAAGGAGCAAAAAAATGAAAAATTTGTCCAAAGAAAATTACAGCCTACTAGGTGAGGATATCAAAAGTTTCTAACCCCCTTCTAACACAGCCAGCAATGACTCCTATGCAGAGGAATACCCAAATGCCCTGTATAACCACCTAAACAACTGTATAGACTCAGCTGTACCTAACTGGATTAAAACCACGTCCTCCCCCTGGTGGACCTCAAGTATAAATATGTTATATAACAAAGAGAAGAAACTGATGTCTAAGAACAAGAGGGAAGTTACTCAGCAGAAAAAGAATGTACTCCACAGCTTGAACAAGCCAATCAGATATCTTGTAAAATCCTCTAAAGCTAGTTATGAACGTAAATTAGCATCCCTAGCTAAGGATAATCATAAAGCATTCTTTATCTATGTCTGAAATCTAAAAGGGAATGTCCAACTATGTGTCGAACTTATAGTGGACAGTACCACTCATACTGAACCTGAGGAAATTGCCAACCTGCTATCTGACAAATCTGCTGCCAACTTCACCCCCTGTCCCCAACAAACATACCCCAAAGCATACCTGACATGAGTCTTCTACCTAGTATTTCCAAAGAGCAGGTCATATCCATGCTCTCCAGTGCCAAAAATACAGCCTCTTTGGGAACAGATAACATCCCAGGCTGCTTACTAAACAATCTAAAACAAGACGTAGTGGAACCACTAGGCACTCTCTTTATCTTTAGTGTGAGCATTGGCTTTGTTCCAGCAGAGTGGAGAACAGCAACAGTAATCCCTTGCACTAAGGGGGTCCATAACTCATCCTGGGAATTGTAGACCCATAAGCCTAACCAGCCTTATCTGCAAGGCCATGGAAAGAATCATCATGGACCTTACCAACAATGACATCTATGCCCTTCAAACTCCTGGTCCAACATAGATTGGCTTCATCATGAGTAGATCATGCCTATTGAACCTGGTGGACTTCCTCTAGAATGTCACCAAAGCCCTGAATGAAGGCAAAACAGTACATATTGCCTGTCTTGACCTAGTTAGGGCTTTTTACACAATCTCCCACTCAAGTATTATTGAAAAACTCTCATAGCTGGGGATTAACACACATGTCACTAGATGGGTAGCCAACTGGATCACTGACAGAATGTATACCATCAAAGTTTGGGACTCCACCTCTACCAGTAGACCAGTTACCAGTGGTGTACCACAATGACCTGCACTGAGCCCTTTACTATTTGGAATCTATTTCTCAGAACTCCAAGTGAAAGTAGATGGCCTATGGCTTACCAAGTTTGTTGATGACTACACATTTGGCACAATCACCGAGTCCCTAAATGATGTTAACATATTACAAAATGGGCTAACATAGACAAATTATTGGTGCAAAAGCCATGGACTAAAACTAAATGCAAAAAAAGTGTATAAGTATCCCATTTGCCAGAGAGGAAATCCCTGCAAATTACAATACTGACAGCACCCCCTCCCCCACAAGCTCAAACCCAGTAGTGCTAGCCTTCTACATTGCACATCTCATAAGTAAGGGCATCACATGTAATACTAAGGATGTTATAACTCCTCTGTACTTGACCCTCATCAGACTACTAAGAGAGTGCAATGCTTCCTTTTGCATGTCCCTCACCAGACACTTGCAGCAGCTGAAAAGACCACAGAGGTTTTTCATCAAGAAAATTCAGGGCCTCTAAAACATAACCTACATGGAAAGACTGTCACTGTACTCTGTATCCTACAGGCTGCTGAGAGATGACATGCCTGGCCTAAAGAGCAGCCTCTGACCCTTCCCTTATGGAAATGCTGCACATCCAGAAATCAAATGAGACAAGACTCACCCACTCCAGGGATCTCAACCTAGCCTGTGACATTAACAGAAAATGCTGGAAAGACAGATGTATCGCCCAGAAATTGCCACTCCTCTGGAATAACCACCCAATTCTAATGAAGCAGTGCTCCTCAATGACCCTATTCAGGTGCAATGTAGACAGTTGGATGGGAGACTGTAAATTCCCCCCAGGGGTTGCACCTATGGCCCTCATAGATGGAGCAGTCGGTGTTGATCATAGACTCACTCTGTGAATAACAAACAAATAACCAAGGTCAGTTAGTGAATACAGGAATAACATGGCTGGGCTTGTAAAGGCCCTAGGGCCACTAGCCTAGTAAATCCTATGACCCTCTGAACCCATGTTTATAACTGCATCAATGATCGAATGACAAGATGGTACTCTCTTGAATTTTGTAATTTTGAGTCGCACTTTGCTATACAAGAGTGCATAGCTCATATAGGTTAATATAAAGTCAAATATCATTTATAGTGTTTTTGTAATAGGTGAAGATGCTTAATTTTGAGTCTTGCATTCACAAGTTGAGGTGTTTGCTTGTACTGCATGAAGCTGTGCTCAGTAGCCACAAATGAAGTGTTAGAAGCAAAGGGTAATGCATTACAACTTTGGAGGGCAGGAGGTGACCAAATGCTTTTGAGTGGATAGGGACATTATAGTGGCTTTGGTGAACCTGTAAGGCCACAAAATGGAACTGGTGGAACACATAACCTTCCTATTCCTGTGCATGCAAAGGTACATATAGCACTCATAATACTTGCCATGGGGAGCTTTCAGTACTTGACTGGGGCCACACTGGTTATATCTAAGGCTTCTGCCTTGAGGCTACTGCTCAGTTCCTTGACATACTCCTGGATTTAAAGTACTACATGCATATATCTGTTTTACATTGTGAACACAGAACTGAGATGCTGCTATGCATGTCTTGCATGAACTGGCATACTTCTAAAAATTATTATTATTATTTTGATATATTGCACCCATGTGGTTACCAGGGCCCTACACAGACCACCTGGAGGAGAGATACCATAACAGGAAGGGTTACTATTCCATCAAGTTCCAGGCACTGTGTGATGATCATGGCTGTATAACCATGGCATTCTTGCAGTACTGATGATTTACCTTCGCCCAGAATTATACCACAATATAAGGACAAAATGATTGACTTCAACCATTGGCTAAGCTTCTGGTGTTATTCAAAGGGGATCCGGTATCTGTCTGACTGGGATGACATGATTGACAGACCACGATGCGTTGCCAGAGATGGTCTGCACCTGTTGCCCCTGGGATTCAGGTTACTGGCTAAGGCTCTTGCCACCCCTATAGTGCCTTTTTTAGGCAAAGTTCAAAGGACAAAACCATCATTGTAACAGGTACAAACAAGCAAAATCTGAAGGTAATGCTATTCAATGCTAGAAGTTTAAACCACAAAATGCACTCTCTTGAGGCACTCCTAAAAATGGAAAACATCGATATCTGTGCAGTAACTGAGATCTGGTTCAAGGCTCCAGAGAGCACTCCTGCAATACCAGGCTATAACTCTTACCACACTTTTCGGCTGCCAAACCAGAATCGAAACACTAAAGGTGGAGGAGTGTCCATATTCACCAAGGATATTCACACCACCAGGTTAGTTGTCCAACACAATGCATCTGAAATTCTCCAGGTGCAACTAACACTAGGTAAGACTGCAATCCAAATTGTAGCTTGCTACACATCCCCCAAGATTCTCACTACACCTTTCTAAACATACTGGAAAATATTAATATACAACCAAACACCCTAATACTGGGTGATTTCAACTACCCTGCCATTAACTGGGAAAACTACTCGTGCACCAACACCTTTGCCCAACGGTTTTTGGAATTCATAAATTCCAATGCCCTGGATCAACTAATCCATAGTCCCACCAGGGGCTCCAATATCCTAGACCTGGTCATTACCAACATGGGAAATCGATGCTCCACACTTATGGTCACCCCCTCATTGGTCAAGTCAGACCATAAGCTAATCATCCTTAACATCCACATCCAACCCCCACCCCCCAGTAAGG
This sequence comes from Protopterus annectens, assembly GCF_019279795.1. Taxonomy (NCBI): domain Eukaryota; kingdom Metazoa; phylum Chordata; order Ceratodontiformes; family Protopteridae; genus Protopterus; species Protopterus annectens. Next base: position 448,915,522 of record NC_056738.1, read on the forward strand.
AAACCTCCATAAAAAACTTCTCCAAGGCCAATTTCATGCTACTCAAGTTAGAAGTTACAAACTTCATGACACCCATGCAGACGGGAAATGAAAGTTCGACTGCTGAGTCCTACACTAAGGCACTGTACGAGCACATCCACTCATGCATGAATCGTGCCATCCCAAATAGAACCAAGATGCTCTCCTCCTAAAAAAAGGAAGCCACTCTGGTGGTCCCTGCCATAAACAAACTTTACAACAAAAGGAAAAAACTGTTGCAGAAAAGAGGAAAATCCCAGGATGCAAAAAACTCTCTTACCAGCCTCAGTAAGAAGCTGAGATCCCTCATAAAATCCTCCAAAGTTAGTTACGAAAATAAAATTGCCAAAGATTCCAAAGACAACCACAAGGCATTCTATAACTATGTCAAGAACCTAAAAGGCAATGTTCAGATCTGTTCTGAGCTACAACAGAATGGCATTAAATATACTGATCCCAAGGATATTGCCAATATCCTGGCAGATCTATTTAGTACCAACTTCACCCCCTCTCACCCCCTAAATGGCCCATCTCAATACTGGAAGATTGCCTAATTCCGGTAATAATGGCCACACAGGTAAAAAATGCAGTCTCCAAAGCTAAGAATACAGCATCCATGGGACCAGATGACATCCTGGGCTGTGTACTACATGAACTACAAAATGAACTGGCACCTCACCTAAGTGTCATGTTTAATCATACCCTCACCTCAGGCTTCGTGCCCACTGAATGGCACACAGCTACAGTTATCCCACTCCACAAGAGGGGATCCACCGCCCCATCAGTCTGACGAGCCTGATCTGCAAGGCCATGGAATGCATTATCATGGAACTTATAAACAAAGACATTGGCAACCTTAAAACACTGGACCCCACCCAGTTTGGGTTTGTGAAGGGATGATCTTGTCTCCTGAACCTTATTGACTTCTTCGAATCAGTCTCCAGAGCCATGGATGAAAGTAAGGCAGTTCACACAGCCTATCTGGACCTCGCCAAGGCCTTTAACACCATTCCCCCACTCTGGAATCATAGATAAGCTTACTAAGCTGGGCATTAATCCCTACATCACTCGATGGGTTGCCAACTGGCTTACTGACAGAACCCACACTGTAAAAGTAGCTGACTCCAAATCCAGCTCCAGACAAGTGACAAGTAGAGTACCTCAGGTTTCAGTCCTGGGACCTCTCTTGTTTGGCATCTACTTCTCTGAAGTACAGGCCAACACTAAGGGACTCTGACTAACAAAGTTCACAGATGACTGCAAACTGGGAGCCATTATTGAATCCCCACATGATGTGGATACTCTACACAAGGGCCTTACAAAAACAGATGCTTGGTGCCAGAGCAATGGGCTCAAGCTCAATGCCAAGAAATGTATAGTTATCCCCTTTGGGAAAAAAACATGTACCCATGAATTATCACATAGGTGGCAGTACACTAAACACCGAAAGTGTAATAAGAGACTTAGGGACACAGGTGGACAGTGGTCTCACCTTCAATAACCACATCGCCACAACAGTCAGGAAATCCTTCTATGTGACACACCTCAACACCAAGGACTTTTCATCCAGAAAAAAGGAGGTCATTGTCCCACTATACTCATCCCTCATTAGACCCATTATAGAATACAACACCCCATTTGGTATGTACCTCTCAAGACATGTGCAACAACTGGAAAGGCCGCAGAAATACCTCACTAAAAGAATCACAGGCCTAAAGCAGATGCCCATATGCTGACCACCTTAAAAAACTCCAGCTATACTCTGTCACATATCGTCTACTGTGAGGCGATCTCTGATTAACATACAAGGCCATGTCAAACCCAGAGCTGTTGAACATGCTACATGTAAAGAAATCCCAATCCCACAGAGCCACATGCTCCAGGAATCTAAATCTTGTTATCACAATAAGCAAAACATGCTGGAGGGATAGGTTCCTGACCCAGAAACTCCCCAGACTCTGCAATAGGCTGCCCATACATGTCAAGCAGAGCACCTCTTTGGCCCTCTTCAAATGGAACCTTGATGATTGGATGGGAGAAAGGAAATTCACCCCGGGGATCACGTCAGTCACCCTGCTAGACAGGTGTCCAGGGAAGTAAATAGTGTGGGAAGAAATAGCCAGGGAATTGTTATGGCTAGGCCTGTATAGGCCCTAGGGCCGATAGCCTAGTACCAACCTATGAACTATAACTTCCTGCATGGTAAGATGCTGCATGGGCACCTTATTGGAAACTGTACAATAAATCTGCATTTGGCCCCAAGCCTATATTATATTTACTGACTAAGGATTAAGGAGTAACCAACCTGTTCTCATGTGTCTTGCCCATTATATTCTTTCAGGTGGTACAGTGTACCCTCCTGGGCCTTGATTAATGACTCCAGTCTGTAATCCACAGGAATCTGCAAAATGGGGCCATAATACCATCCATCCCCAGGCATGAAGAGTCACTGAGTGAGTGTTCAGCCTGCTGAAAACTTATCTCCACTGAGTGAATGAGACTGGAGGAGGTTGCTTCAATCTAACCCCTGTCACTACTGCATGAATAATGCTTATTGCTTGTTGCAATTTGCATAACATGAGTCTGCACCAGTCTGCTATACCAGGGCCACAACTAGCAACGATTCAAGATACAGTGCTAGTGCAGTTTTCTCAATCATTTGTTGCACGATGATGATAGTGACAGTAGCCAGCTGAAAGCAAGAACATGAGACCCACTCAGGAAGGCTTGTGCATGGTACACAAGTATATGATACCTACTCAGGAAGGCTTGTGCATAGTACACAGGAACATGAGATCCACTCAGGAAGGCTTGTGCATGGTACACAAGTACATGAGACCCACTCAGGAAGGCTTGTGCATGGTACACAAGTATATGATACCTACTCAGGAAGGCTGTGCATAGTACACAGGAACATGAGATCCACTCAGGAAGGCTTGTGCATGGTACACAAGTACATGAGATCCACTCAGGAAGGCTTGTGCACGGTACACAGGAACAAGAAAACCACGCAGGAAGGCTTATGCATGGTACACCAGTACATGAGACCCACTTAGGAAGGCTTGTGCACGTACACAGGAACATGAGATCCACTCGGGAAGGTTTGTGTACAGTGCACAAGTACATGAAACCCACTCAGGAAGGCTTGTGCATGGTACACAGGAACATGAGACCCACTCAAGAAGGCTTGTGCATGGTACCCAGCAGCAGGAAAGGCAAACCTGGGGGTGGTTGTCTACAACTATTGGCCATACCATTCTGTACGTCACAAACGTAGAACATGGTGCTTGCAATGTTACCTGTGGACTGTGCTGAGCACTACATGTTCAGTTTACACTGTGCATCAGGCATTCCTCCACACACTACACAAAAATGTTTAGCTGATAAGGTTACTGCCATCTTCACTTACACAGTTGTCAGTGGACAGAAACATAAGTGCTAGGCATACTAGCAGAGGTAAGTGTTTTTGGAAACATAGACAGGGTTGTGAAGCAGGGCATATAAGCACAGAATACCCTTTTATCCAGACGCAAGCTTAAGAAGTACTGATGAGATAATATCCTAATGAAGATGGTTTTAATTGCTATTATGGGAGGTTGGTTGCAAACTAGGAATTTCTGACTAGCCTTTTATTTATGTATTTATTTTTGATTTCCTTTCTGTCTTTATTGTTAGTATTTTTTTTCCTTCCCAGGTAAATGTAAATGTTTTTATTTCTCTTCACAGATGCCATCTATTGGCTTTGGTTTGCTAGAGGTATGTTTTAGAGTAGTTTCTCTTGCCAGAGTGTGCAGGGTTGTCGTTTGATAACATATGTCAGAATGTGTGAAAAGGGAGTGGCTGTCACATTGGTATTGTGTGATACACAATGTTTCCTAGTGATAGCATTGAATCTCAAAGGGCTCACTTTGAAAAGGAAGCCCACTGCTAATCCAGTTCTATTCCAGCTCCTTGTGAGAGAGAAATCGGATGAACACAAAGCTTCTAAAGAGAGTAGGTAGAGTCCTACAATCAACTGGTGTTTGGTGACCTGTGGATATAACCGTCTACCACTAGCAAAAATCATATATATATAAGTTTTCCATTCTGAAAATATTGAAATTCAGAAATATTCCAGACTTGAAGTTACTGTTACTCAGTTTTAAATTCAGGTGAGATAAAACACTTTTGTCTTACAGTAGACTTCTTCAGGTGTCTTCCAGTTCTGACAAACACGGAAATAATGTTAACTGCAGCATATAATACTGAAAACTTAAAAAGTGACTGAATTTTAAAAAATTGCTTGCACCTTGGCAGTTGTAGTAAGAAAAGTCTCTCTCATCAGTACCATGGAAGCACTCTCTGCACAATCCTTGTCAAAGTGCATTTAATCTAAATAAATTCTCCCATTTAATACCCTTTACTTCACTTCTCATACACATTTTGCTTTAACTTTGGCTTTCTGATCTTCACAGAAACGCAAAAACTGATGAAGAATGCAACCTTTCATCAGATGTAGGTAAGTTTGTGAAGTACTTGTGTAAATAAGGCTTTTGACAAACAACTCTATAAACTGCATTAGTGCACAGATGAGCACATCTCTTCAGCATTATGATCAGCCAGTCCTTTGTCTCTTTGTATGCTTATTGTGAAAACCCTTATCTCTTCCCTAACTAAAATAGCTTCCTTTGCTTCCCCTTATTATATTTCAGAAAAAGGGGGTCTGTCGTGACAAAAAAATAAGTAAATGCCCTCCTCACCCACCTCCACCAGGATAACCTTCTTTTGTCATCCTACTGTTTTTTTCATTGTCCACTTGCTCCCCTTGTTCCATCTTTCCTCTCCATCCTGAAATGTAATAAACAAGTGTCAATCAATGGAAACCTACAAAATAAGGCTACTGGCAAAGTGGGTTTGACTGCAGCAAGCAGCACTCAGGGCAGGTACATATACCTTCTAGAAGCCAAGTTTTGTGATATTATCATCAAACTCTGGCAACTTACAAAGATACAGCAGGAATTTATAAAGATACATAGGCATTAATCTTATGTACAAAAGCTAGCTAGCTAGATAGGTGGATAGATAGAAGTAGAGATAGTTACGTAGATATGCAAATATTCCTACAGACTTCACCCCTGCAGCCTTTTTACTGGGTGGTCTTCAATGGCTACACATATTTAAAAATCAGTGGCACTGGTTCATAATTACTGGGCCTAATTCCAAAAGTCTTTGTCTCAGTGCAAGTGGCCACTTATGCTGTTGGCAGGCTGACAGCAGGTCCATGTAGCCAGCCTATTTATAAATAGACCTTAGACCAAATGAAGTCACTTACACTGAGCAGGTCTTTTGGAATCAGTACTAGCTTACACTGAGAACAACTCTTTTGGAATCTGGCCCATTAAATCAGCATGTTGGCGAAGTTCACTCTTCTCACGTTCACCTTGAATATTTATGCAGTAAAAAACTGTGAATATCACCCATTTGCTTAATCCCTGGCTTTTAATAAGAAAAATTAAAACGAAATTTCCAGATATGAGTAATATGTTTATGAATAAAAACTCCAATACAAAGACTGTATGAGGAAAAATCTGAGAAATCAACATTACTTTATGCTTGTTTTTATCTCTGCACTTTCCAGGTAATGGAAGAAACTAAACTGTCCAACTCTTTCACACACACACACACACACACACACACACACACACACACACACACACACACACACACACACACATTACTACACATTCATTGCTTAAACTGGAAACTGGTATCAGTCATCCCAGAGGAAAAATTAATAATGTATCAGAACAAAAAATGGGATTTGCTAGAGTAGAATATACATGAAAAAAATTAAGTAAATATAAAGATAAGATAAGACTGCTTAACAGTAGACATTCATGACAGAGAGATAAAATGGCAGTTGGAGTACAAGAATAATGAATCAGAAAGAGTGACCTTAAAAGGAAATGGAAATCCTCCTTTTAATATACCTATTTAGATACCTGAATCAAAATGGAGTGTTACTTTTTGTGCAGCAATTAATAACTACTGTGTACACAACAAATTCATTAAGTTGTCTGATAAATGTTGTTTCTTTTTTACAAAAAAAAATAATACATTTCTGCTTACTTTTTTGTAGAGTAGAGGACATGATAATTTTTGTATTTATTGTGCTATTTGCAAGAAGGGTATAGAGGTAAATGAGTGCAATAGCAAAATGGGATGTTTCCATATTTTATTTTGATAAAAGGGGTGACCCAAATTCATCTTCTTGACTGAAAACTGCATTGGATAACAACAGATACAGCATGTTTCCTGTCTAGCAAATTGGTACCAGAACTGACATCCCATTCTGACCTGGACAGATGGCAGGGATAGGCTCTGGCTACACACATGCCTACATTCAGTAAAGCAGATATTGAAAATGATATGTGTGTGTGTGTGTGTGTGTGTGTGTGTGTGTGTGTGTGTGTGTGTGTGTGTGTGTGTGTGTGTGTGTGTGTGTCTGTCTGCATATACCATCTTTAGTAAGTGAAATGTACTCATTAAAGTGCAGTGTACTAGTAATTGATTATATAACTCAAACGATATGAAAACTCTGCTTTACTTGTGCTTTGTAAAAGCAGGCGTTCTGGAAGGCTACTTCCACCGGGTTAGTTTCACTTAATATTGCTTTTGCTAAATTAAATATAACCTACAAAATGCACCTGAAAAAGTTTTTTTTTTTCCATACTGTTATATTTTAGTGACAAGACAAGTAACATGAAACATATAACGTGATACAAGTTGGAGATGAAATATGAAGGGAAAATGTTTGTGAACAGTGCACTGAACATGTAAGAGCAGGCTTCAGGCAGATATTCTAGAGGATGCAACTTTATTCCATCTGCGGTTACATCTCCAGACTGAGGTGTGGCATTAGCTCATGAACCAGCTGGACAAAACTGAGGAGAATTCCATTCCTGAGACCTAGAAGTTTATCGCTGCTTCTTCAGATTCATTCAAAGAAAATAGGAGCTGATGGACAGCACTGAGCAGAGGGAGAGTGAAAACTGTAAAACAGAAAGATGCCTCCAAATGTATCCGTCAGTAATTCTTGTGCTGTAATGAAATATGTGGGTTATTTTTATGTATTCATTTATAGTGGAGAACAAGGAAAGTGCTGAGATACTTCTCAAAAGGAGATTCACAGAACTGTGATAGTGAATAATTCACAAAAAGGAATTACATAAGTGTAGTAGTAACTGCAAAAGGAGAAGGAATCTCCCATTCTTACGAGATTAAAAATTAGGAGGGTAAAGTAGGAATGAGAGTGGATAGACAAGTAAGGTGCGTGGCAAGTGCTATAGCATGGTGAGTGATGGAAAAGACCTCAGTAGTGCAAGAGCAGCTTCAGTGAGTAGAGAGTATGGTGTCATTATAGGTTCATAGGTAGGTACTAGGCTATCTGCCCAAGGGCATTTATAAGCCTAGCCAGAATGTGTTGGCATTTGCCTCCCTTTTAAATTAGTTTCCTTGGCCTCTGTCTAGCAGGGCCACTGAAGTGATCCCAGTGGTAAATTTACGATTTCCCATCCACTCGTCAAGATTCCTCTTGAAGAGAGTCAGCGAGGGGCTCTGCCTTATATAGACTGGGATTTTATTCCAGAGCGAGGGAAGTCTCTGGGACAGTAATCTATCCCTCCAGCATGTCTTGTTTATTGTTGTGCTGAGGTTTAATTCACTAGAGTGTGTGGCTCTAAGAGATTTGGTTTTCTTGAGCTGGAGCATGTCCATTAATTCTGGGTTGGACATGGCCTTATACATCAGGCAGAGATCAACTCTGAGCAGGCGGTAAGCAACCGAGTATAGCTGGAGTTTCTTTAGTCAAGCTGCATAGGGCATCTCTTTGAGGCCCATGATCCTCTTGGTGAGGTACTTCTGTGGTCTTTCCAGCTGTTGCAGGTGTCGTGGAAGGTACATACCAAATGGGGCATTGTACTATATTATGGGCCTAATGAGTGATGAGTAGAGGAGCACAATGACCTCTCTTGATCTAGAGGTGAACCCTTTTGTGATTAGGTGGGCTGCATAGAACAAATTTCTAACCACTTTGGCAATGTGATTATCAAAGCAGAGGTTGCTATCTACCTGGGTCCCCAGGTCCCTAATTACCTTTTCCATACCTAGTGGATTACCACCTATGTATCCAAAGGGGATGACTATGCATTTTTTGGCATTCAGCTTGAGGCCATGGCTCTGACACCAGGTATCTGTCTCTGTAAGACTCTTCTGGAGAATGTCTTTGTCAGCCGGAAAGTTGATTATGGCCCCCAGTTTGCCGTCATCTGCAAACTTAGTCAGCCATAGTCCTCCCGTGCTTGCCTGTACCTCAGAGAAGTATATACTGAACAGGAGGGGTTTCAGGACCGAGCCCTTTAGAGTCGGACATGGCACCTGCAACTCTGACCATGTGTGTTCTATCCGTGAGCCAGTTTGCCACCCATCTCATGACATAGGGGTTAATGTTAAAGCTGGGGAGCTTGTCTATGATGTCAGAGTGGGGAATGGTGTCGAAGGCCTTAGCGAGGTCCAGGTAGGCTGTGTGGACTACCTTCCCTTTCATCTATGGCCTTGGTAACTCTTTCAAAGAAGTCAACTAGGTTTAGGAGGCAGGATCTGCCTTTAACAAAGCCGAATTGTGTGGGGTCCAGTGTCTGGAGGTTCCCAATGTCTCTGTTTATGAGTTCCATGATGATTCGCTCCATAGCTTTGCAGACCAGGCTAGTCAGGCTTATAGGGTGATAGTTCCCAGGTTCTGTTGTGGCACCACCTTTGTGGAGTGGGATGACTGTTGCTGTACACCATTCTTTGGGTACATAGCCTGTGGGAAGGCTGAGGCTGAATAGAGAATTTAGGTGAGGGTTTAGTTCCTTTTGGAGCTCTTGTAAGACGCAGCCTGGGACACCATCCAGTCCCATTGATTCTGTGTTCTTAGCTTTGGAGAGGGCTGTTTTTACCTGCATGTCCATGATGTCTGGGGCTCTGCATTCTTCTGGGATGGACACGGGCCCTTTTGGGGGTCAGGGGGAGGTGAAGTTTGCACTCACCTTGTCAGCAAGGGTGTTGGCAATGTCAATTGGTTTAGTGTATTTTTTGCCATTTTGTACTAGCTCAGAGCATATCTGAGAGTTGCCACCTAAATTTTTGACATAGCTAAAGAAGGCTTTGTGGTTATCTTTAGAGTCTTTGGCAATTTTTCTTTCGAAACTGGCCTTAGATGATTTTATGAGGGATCGTAGTTTCTTGCTAATATTGATCAATGATGCCTTTCCTTTTTGGAATTTTGCTCTATCATGTAGTAGTTTCCTCCTTCTGTTGTATAGCTTATTTATGGCCAGGGACCACCAGACTGGTTTCCTCTTTTTGGAGGAATGAGTCTTGGTTTTACTTGGGATGGCTCGATCCATGCATCCCTGTAGATGCTCATAGAATGCATGTGTAAAGGATTCTGCGATTTGGGTAGCATTATCTTTTAGCAAGGGAGCTTTGAACCTTTCCACCTCAGTCTTGAGAAGTGTGAGGTTTGCTTTTGAAAAGTTTTTCACAGTGGTTTCCTTGACTGGGGGTGGGGTCGGGATGTGGATGTCCAGTGTGATTAGTTTATGATCTGATCTCACCAGTGAGGAGTTTACCTCCGATGTGGAACACTGATCCCCCATGTTGTTGATGATCAGGTCCAGTATGTTGTCACCTCTAGTGGGCGCTGTCGCCAGCTGTTCCAGGGCATTAGAGTTTATAAACTTTAGGAAGCATTGGGCAAAAGAGTTTGCACTAGAGTAATTCTCCCAGTCAATGTTTGGGTAGTTGAAATCTCCCAGTATCATGATGTTTGGTAGGACCTTTATATTTTCCAGTGTTCTCAGGAATTCTGAGTGAGGGTCCTGAGACAAGGTAGGTGATCAGTAGCAGGCTACAATCTGAAAAGCAGCTTTGCCCATTGTTAGTTGCACATGGATATTCTCCAAGGCCTCGTGCTGTGCTACTAACCTGGAGGTGTGGGTATCCTTTATGAAAATGGATACACCCCCTTCTTTTGTATTTTGGTCTGGGTTCTGGGGCCGAAAGTTATGATACGAGTTGTAGCCTGGCAGTGCTGGGGTGCTCTCTGGAGCTTTGAACCAGGTTTCTGTTACTGCACAGATATCATTTTGCTCCATGCTAAGGAGTGCCTCGAGTGTATGCATTTTGAGGTTTAGACTTCTGGCATTGAGTAGCATTACCCTCAGTTTTTGGTTTCTGGTGTTGTTTATGGAGGCAGGTTTGTCTTTTGAGCCTTGCCTAAAAAAGGCACTATGGGGGTGGCAAGAGCCTTGGCCAGTATTCGAAAGCCTAAGGGCAACAGGTGCAAGCCATCTCTGGTGAAGCAGCATGGCTTGTCGAGCATGTCATCCCAGGCTGACAGACACTGGATCCCTTTTGAATGACACCAATAGCTTAGCCAGTTGTTAAAACTGATCATTTTTTCCTCGTACTGTGGCATCATTCTTTGTGAGAGCAAGATGCTACTAAGGGTCAGGGTCATACCTGCCTGGGCTACATGATCAGAGAGCTCCTCTATGTCTCTTTTCATGTAGTCCAGGGAGGTACGTCTCAGGTTGTTCACACCAACATGTGCAATGACAGAGTCATATTTTACTTGTTTTGGAGTGACCTGAGTGCTTGTGTTATGTGGCAGATCCTGGCACCCGACAGGCAGCTCACAGTAACCTTCTCCTTGTTCAGTCTAGTGAGTGGGACGTCAGTATGCCTGACTATGGAGTCACCTATTACTAGTGTATTGGGTGTGTTGTTTTGCCTTATGGGCTGTGGTTGCTTGGCACACTGGCTTTGTGAAGTATGTGATAGAAGGTTTTTGTTTGAGGGTGGAGGTTGCTTGGATGTCTGCTTTGGAGGTCTCTGCTGCTTAAGCAGATTTTTATTTAGAGCCTCTGAGTATGTTTTTAAGTATTTATGTGTGTTGTTTGCTGGTGCATGTATGACTGTTTTATGTGAGACTGGAAATGTGGTGCAAGTGTTTCCCTTCTCCTCCTGACTGGCTGTTCCAGCCTTGGGTTGAGAGAGCTTGGCCTCCAGTTTGGCTGTATAGTTGCATCTCTTACATACATTTGTGTTTGTTGGAAGGAGGAGAGGGTTGTCTGTGTACATGAGGCAATTGTAACATTGCCTCAAGATTCCCAGATTCACCAGCTGGACTGGAGTGTATACCTGAAACTGCCTTTTGGACATGCCTGTATGGATAGCTGAATTGTTTACTGATTTCCCGGTAGGGACGATATAGGGAGCCTTGAACTATTGTACAGTAAAGGGGGAGATGTTGTGTTAGCATTTATTAGTGCTTACTTGGAGCAAGTGCTGGGCTGTAAAAAGGAAGTTTGAGTGCTTAGTTTGAGAGTTTTACTGCTTCTAAGGGAAAAATTGAAGCGCAGACTTCGTGGAGCCTGGATTAGTTTAACCCTAGCTAACTGGTGCTGCGTGGTGTGCAAAACCGTGCAAAACTGTGTAAATGCGGGTTTTAAAGCAGGGAGATGAAAGAGCTAGGAATTAGCCCAAAACGGCCAATAAACAACAAGTTGATGGGCTGTGACCACTCCTCCAGGGACAGATAGGCTGCTCAAAGCTCCCCACTCTCACTGGTGAACAGAGAAACTTCCTCCTATCCAAGTAAGGATATGGGCAACACAGGAACTTATACCACAGTCCTGAATTCAGCAAAACCTGAAAACTGGACTAGACTAGCTTAGAAAAGGCGAGAAACAAGAGTATTTTTTTTCTTTTTTGGCAGAGAAACAGGAAAATTCACAAAAACACTTTAAATGCTTATATCAGGCTAGCAGACTTTAGTGTGTAGCCTACAACAGTTTAACAACACAAAAAATGACTTTAAAATGATTTATAAAGTGCTAACAGTAAAAGAAAAACAGTTTTTAGTATGCAGCAATTAGTTTTTAAAGCTCAGAGTAGCTAGAAATTGCTTTTCGGTGAGCCTAGCAGTCGCAGGAGAAAATGCAGAGAAAAATATACTTAAATCTGTTGAAAGTCGCTCTTTTTCTGCTCTGCTGCTTGTAGTACTCTGCAGGACACCACAAGGAGCTTGGCTGAGTATTGTACAAGCAAAATAACCACGCAAATGCGGGTTTTAAGGCAAGGAGATAAAAGAGTTTTTAGTATGCAGCAAGGAGTTTTAAAGCTTAGAGTAGCTAGAAATTGCTTTTCGGTGAGCCTAGTAGTCGCAGGAGAAAATGCAGGGACAATGGTGGGTGATGGAGAGGACTTCAATAGTGCAAGAGCAGCTTCAGAGAGTGGGGAGTATGGTGTCATTATCAATGCAGGGACAGTGGTGAATGATGGAAAAGACCTCAATAGTGGAAGAGCAGCTTCAGAGTGTAGGGAGTATGGTGTCATTATCAATGCAGGGACAGATAACCATACTAGGAAACTGGTGGGAACAGTACTTGACAAATTTGATAAACAGAGCGGGAAATATAGATAAGATATGACTATGACTGTGACAGAAATGTAATGCATTTTTGTACCAGAAGTATTTAAAATTCCACGACCATCTCTTTTGTTTTTAATAACTTATCCTGCAGCACCCTCATAATTATTGTGGAAGCATTCATTTGCTCACTTTAGTTCATACTTGCATCTGTCTGTCTCTGCCTCTGTCTCTGTTGATATAAATATATGAACTTCTTTTCATCCGAGCTTCACTCGATATTCTTTAACAGATCAAGTTTTCTTTAAGAGTTTATTCATCTGTTACAGAAACCTTCCTCGCATGGTGAATGCACACTCACTTAAACATGGTGAATGCACACTCACTTATACATGGTGAATGCACACTCACTCACACATGGTGAATGCACCCTCACTTATACATGGTGAATGCACACTCACTTATACATGGTGAATGCACATTTACTCAACAGCATTTCACCTCCTACACATCCTCAGTCTTTTCCCATTATATAAGGTCTGGTATGCACTTTTAAAGGAAACAAAATGTTGTTATACAAACTGTACAGAAAGACAGCTTCATCCATCACATTAGACAATTTCTTTGCACATTCCCATGTTACAAAACATTTGAAATGGCTGCACTGTTCTAGTTAAAATACCATCGTATATGTCCAGGTTGCTCTGGAATGAGCAGTATGAACTGTTAGTTTACTCATAGCACCCAATATACCCCCTTTTCTTTCTCCTGCATAGTTATCTGAAACATGGTCAAAACCCTATTGGATTTTGTTTTTATTAATTTAACAAAGCATTTAGACTGTCATCATTTCTTAAAACTTAATCAGGATGAATAAGTTTGACTACATTATAAAACTATTACATAAAAATCTGCTTGTTGGCCTGATGGGTACACTATGTATATCATTCCTGACTCTACACTTTCTTAAATTTTATATCGCTCATGGTGCTTTCACAAGTGTCAATACTTGAGTGTTTATTAGCTAATTTATAAATAAAAAACTACCCCTTGACATGAAACCTAGGTAGTTTTGTACATCAATGACCTGAACTTTATAAATTTTGATTACTCGTCAAATGTCTTTTAGCAGTGCCTTGCTAGTGGTATAGACGGATGAAGCCCTGACTACAGCCCAGGAGGGCAGTGATTGATTAGCTGCTTGAACACTTGATAGCACACTCAGGGAAAATGGACATGGCTTTCCTGGGGAGGGGGGGGGTGCATATGGGGTAGTTCTTTTCTTAGCTGTGCAGAGGTCAGAGGAAAGCCTAGGCTGAGCTTAGCATCAATTAGGATTGCCTGCTCTTTAGGCTGAAAGGGCAGTGCACTTACTATAACCCACTACCTATAGCCTGCTCAGCGTTAGGTGTAGGTGCACACACAATGGGGAGGGACATTTGTGCCATAAAAATCTTGGGCCCCTTGAAGCTGACAGCATTACTACCATTAACTCAGTCCAAAGTAAATCGAGAAAAGGCCAGAACCCTTGTTGTGGAGAAAGATTGGGCCAACTGAGCATGCTTGGAGAAAGACTTCAGGGATAGAAAGCATCCTGGCTAAAAAAAAAAAAAAGTAATTTAGTAGTCATGTTCCTAAACATCACACATATTCATGATTGTTTCCATCAAACACCTTAGCATCAACTTCTCAGAATCAAAGTCCAAATACTAAGAATCTTCAAGTGTTAACTGTTGTCCATCTTCACTGGGCATTAATTCCTGATCTTTTCTGAATACAATGGCTCCATTCCTTTGTTTACACCCCTAGGACCCTGGATTGATTCATCACTCATGCTTTCTCCACATAGATGAACATCAGTAGTTCTATAAGCTACATTCTTGTTATTCAGTGTAAACATCAGTGAAAATTCAACTATAAATAAAATGTATGTAGTCTAAGTCTCTTGTAATTACTGCTATATTCTCTATTGTTAGACAAACATTTTTATGGGGACTTCACTTTCTTCTTCTTTTTCGGCTGCTCCCATTAGGGTTCGCCACAGTGGATCAACTGTTTCCATTTCTTCCTGTCCTCTGCATTTTGCTCTGTCACACCAACCACCTGCATGTCCTCTCTCACCACATCCATAAACCTTATCTTAGGCCTTCCTCTTTTCCTGTTACCTGGTAGCTTCATCCTTAGCATCTTATTCCCAATATACTCTGCATCACTCCTCAGCACATGTCCAAACCAGCGTAATCTTTCCTCTCTGGCTTTGTCTCCAAACCTTCCAACCTGGGCTGACCTTCTAATATACTTATTCCTAATCCTGTCCACCCTCGTCGCACCCAGCGCAAATCTTAACATCTTCAACTCTGCCACGTCAAGCTCTGACTCCTTCCTTTTTGTCAATGCCACTGTCTCCAACCCATATAACATAGCTGGCCTCACTACCCTCTTGCAGACCTTTTCACTCTTACTGGTACTCGTCTGCCACAAATCACTCCTGACACTCTTCTCCAACAACTCCATCCTGCCTATACTCTCTTCTTTACCTCTCTTCCACACTCACCATTACTCTGAACTGTTGATCCCAAGTATTTAAACTCATCCACCTTCACCACCTCTACTACCTGCATCTTCACCATTCTTCTATCCTCCCTCTCATTCACGCACATATATTCTTAGTCCTGCTGACCATTCCTCTTCTCTCTAGAGCATATCTCCACCTCTCCAGGATCTCCTCCACCTGTTCCCTTTTCTCACTACAGATCACAATGTCATCTTCAAACATCATAGTCCACGGGGACTCCTGTCTGATCTCATCTGTCAACCTGTCCATCACCATTGCAAATAAGAAAGGGCGCAGAGCTGATCCTTGATGTAATCCCACCTCCACCTTAAACGCATCCATTACTCCCACCACAGACCTCACCACTGTCACACTACCCTCGTACATATCCTGTACCACTCTTACATACTTCTCTGACACTCCCGACTTCCTCATACAATACCACAATTCCTATCTAGGAACCCTGTCATATGCTTTCTCTAAGTCCACAGACATGATGCAACTCCTTCTGATCTTCGCTGTACTTCTCCATCAACACTCTCAGAGCAAACATCACACCTGTAGTGCTCTTTCCTGGCATGAAACCATACTGCTGATCACTAATCATCACCTCCCTTCTTAACCTAGCTTCCACTACTCTTTCCCATAACTTCATGCTGTGACTGATCAATTTAATCCCTCTGTAGTTACTACAGCTCTGCACATCACCCTTATTCTTAAAAACTGGTACCAAAACACTTTTTCTCCATTCCTCAGGCATCCTCTCACTTTCCAAGATTTCATTAAACAATCTAGTTAAAAACTCCACTGCCATTTCACCTAAACACCTCCATGCTTCCACAGGTATGACATCTGGACCAACAGCCT
The DNA here is from genome assembly GCF_019279795.1 of Protopterus annectens. Classification (NCBI taxonomy): domain Eukaryota; kingdom Metazoa; phylum Chordata; order Ceratodontiformes; family Protopteridae; genus Protopterus; species Protopterus annectens. The sequence continues at coordinate 448,931,418 of NC_056738.1, forward strand.
TTCCAGTCTTCATCCTCTTCATAGCTATCCTTACTTCCTCCTTGCTAATCCACTGCACTTCATGATTCACTATCCGCACATCATCCAACCTTCTCTCCCTCTCATTCTCTTCATTCATCAGCCCCTCAGAGTACTCTTTCCATCTGCTCAACACACTCTCCTCGCTTGTGAGTACATTTCCTTCATTATCCTTTATCACCCTTACCTGCTGCACATCTTTACTAGCTCGGTCCCTCTGTTTAGCTAATTGGTACAGGTCCTTTTCTCCCTCCTTAGTGTCCAACCTTTTATACAACTCATCATACGCCTTATCCTTAGCCTTCGCCACCTCTCTCTTTGCCATGCACCTCATCTCCTTATACTCTTGTCTACTTTCTTCATCTCTCTGACAATCCTACTTCTTCTTCGCCAACCTCTTTCTCTGTATACTCTCCTGCACATCTTCATTCCACCACCAGGTCTCCTTGTCCTCCTACCTATTTCCAGATGTCACACCAAGCACCTTTCTAGCCATCTCTCTTACTAGCTCTGCTGTAGATACCCAGCTATTCGGTAACTCTTCACTGCCACCCAGTGCCTGTCTTAACTCTTCCCTGAACTCCACCTCACAATTACCCTTTTTCAGTTTCCACCATTTGATCCTTGGTGCTGCCCTCACACTCATCCTCCTCTTCTTGATCACCAATGTCATCCTACAAACCACCATCCTATGCTGCCTAACTACACTTTCCCCTGCCACCACTTTACAGTCTCTAATCTTCTTCAGACTGGCCCTTCTACATAAGATATAATCCCCCTGTGTGCATCTTCCTCCACTCTTGTATATCACCCTATGCTCCTCCCTCTTGTTAAAATACGTATTCATCACAGCCATGTCCATCCATTTCGCAAAATTCACTACCATCTGACCTTCTGTATTCCTTTGCTTAACACCATACTTACCCATCACTTCCTCATCCCCTCTGTTCCCTTCACCAACATGCCCATTGAAATCTGCTCCGATCACCAGTCTCTCACCCTTGGGTACAGTCATCACCACTTCATCCAACTCACTCCAAAATTTTTCTTTTTCATCCATCGCACACCCAATTTGTGGAGCATATGCACTAAAGACATTCATCATTACACCATCAATTTCCAGCTTCATAAACATCACTCTATCCAACACTCTTTTCACCTAAAAAACACTCTTAGCATACTGTTCCTTCAGGACAACCCCTACGCCATTTCTCATCCTATCCACACCATGATAAAACAATTTGAACCCGCTTCCGATACACCTAGCCTTGCTGCCCTTCCATCTGGTCTCTTGCACACACAATATACCAACCTTCCTTCGGTCCATCATATCAGCTAGCTCTCTCTCCCTATACCAGTCATACTGCCAACATTCAAGGTTCCGACCCTCACTATCACACTCCTAGTCTTTACATGCCTTCGGGCATGCCTTCCCCCTCTTCTCCACGTTTGGCCAACAGTAGGCCAATTTCCTCCAGCACCCTGTTGGCCAACAGTACTGGTGGCGGTCGTTGTTAACCCGGGCCTCGCCCGATCCAGTATGTATATCTGTACTGTTGTCTGCATGTATGATTTGGCAAAATTTTACGCCAGATGCCCTTCCTGATGCAACCTTCCCCATTTATCCGGGCTTGGGACTGGCATGAAAAAATGCACTGACTTGTGCATCCCCAGTGGCTGGGTTCAATTATTGCAACCTAAACACAATTATCCAGAATCCATCTGCTTGTCCAGCACTAAATAACATTCTATACAACTATGTTCCTAATCAGTCATTATGATCCATGACCAAAAGCTTCTGTCTTTCCACAAAACTATCAGATCTGCTGGGCTTTGTCTGTCCTTGTGCCATGTTGTTAAAGCCTGGAACTCCTTATCTCTATCCATCAGGGCAATAATGTCCTTCCTATCCTTCAAAACCATTCTGAAAAACTTCCTAGCCAAAAGCTGCCTCTGTTCTTGCTCAATACAAAGGATAAACTATATCCCTAATATGAACCGATATATATTTATACCTTACTCTCCCTTCATTACTCACTTCCTTACTTCTATCAATTGCTCTCTTAGTATATCATAATCCTGCTTTTCTCTTACTTCATATTGCAATTTCTATTTGCATTATACTAATCTACCATTAATTTCTCTATAAACTGGCTGAAGTTTCTCTGTTAAATCATTTTCATATAACTTTTATCTATTCATAATCAATGTTTTCATATGATGTCTAGTTTGGTATAATTATTTCAGCTGTAGTTGTTTTTTTTTGTATTATTTTTTTTATAGACTGTAAAATTATTGTTCTTAAAATGTTTTTTGTAATACTTTGGAACTTTTCTCCCCATTAATAAAATGTCAGTAAATATAAATACTTTGTATTCATATCCATGTTTAAAGCTGTTCTACTACAGATGTTTATATACACTATATTACATTATACAACAACCCCCCCCCATTAATGTTCCAAAAACGTGCATGCTGACTGGTCAGCATGCATGTTGTAAATCAAAGACTTATACTAATGGAAAAAGGTCCTGTCGCCCGGACTTTTTCCATTAGTATAAGTCTTTTTTTTTTTTTTTTCAGCAATGTAAAATGCAAGATCTCCAGCAGTTGCGGTGGTGGTGCTGCGGTAGCGTTGTCGCCTCACAATTAGACGTTGCCCGTTCAGTTCTCAGTTAGAGCGTCTTCTGTGTGGTGACATGCGTGAATGGGCATTCCTTTATTGAAGGGTATGCGTTAGGCCTGGCAAGCCAGCACGTAAAACTCTACTGCCAATCATTAGCGGACAGGAGTTCCGCTGTAGTGACCCCTAACCGGGAAAAGCCGAAAGACACAAACAAAAAGTAGAACGCAAGATCTCCGTTGCTTTTTAGAAACTGTCTCGCTATGTTAAAGGAGTTTAACATAATGAGACAGCTTTAAAAAAAGAGATTTTCCTTTCTCTGTTGCTTTTTTTAAAGCTGTCTTGCTATGTTAAACTCCTTTAACATAGCGATACACTTTGTGAAAAGCAACAGAGAACCATTGCTTCTACCCACAGCTCTGATGTACTGCGTAAGCATACGCATGCGCAGTACATCAGAACTGCTGCAGAATACCAGACAGCTGAGGAAGGGCAGCATGGAGGCATTATACAATGCCATTATTTAAGAAAAGTAAGTATTTTTTTTCTTAAATAATGTCATTGTATAATAGCAATAACCCGCTTCTGGGTGTGGGTAATGCTGGATTTACCCACGGTTGTCTTTGTTTGGCTACTCGGGCTTCGCCCTCGTGACCAAAATACACCAACCATGGGTAAATCCAGTATTATCCACACCCACGCATGGGTTATTGCTTAATTTCAGCATGGTGATATGATTTTGCATTGTTGAAAGTATTGTACAGATATAATTGTACCAGTTGAATGTGTGTACTTTTGTTTGATATACTTTTATTTAATGTGATCCAGTTAAATATCCCACTGCCTGTTGTTGTTTAATTCACAGTGCCAAAGATGACATTAACATTTAGTTAACCTGCAGTCATTTGCATTGTATATTGCATTATATTGTATCAGTGGAGCTTTTCTCCATTTCTCCATGGGTCTCTGCTGAAAAGGAGTGTTATATCCAGTCAGATTTCCCCAGTTAGTAAATGAAATGCATATATATATATATATATATATATATATATATATATATATATATATATATTTCACACCATATTGCATTACATAGATCTGATGGAAAAAGAAAAACAAGATGTATGTTCTATAATATTTGTATAGCTAGTATCTTTCAGTTAGCCCTTCCTTTGCCCCTTCTCTTAACTCCGCAAATACCTACCATTCCTTAAAGACTATTTTCTTACATTCCAAGTGTTTTATTTATTACTTTTTTCAATTCTGGTTATGTTTCACTGTTCATTTAATTAGTTCTTAATTAGTTCTTCTCTTCTTCATTTTTTTTTTATTCTTTTTATACTCACCATTTTCCGAATACTGACTGTTTTTGGTTGGTTTTGCTAATATCAAAATCTGTATGTTTCTTTTTAAGATTTTCAGTAAATGATACTCAGATATTCATTTTACGGGATACATTGCATTTTGTTCATGGATTTTTAGTGTGTGTGTGTGTGTGTGTGTGTGTGTGTGTGTGTGTGTGTGTGTGTGTGTGTGTGTTTGTTTGTTTTTATTTTTTTGTTTTGTTTAGTGATGCAGAATGGATAAGAAGGTATAAGCTAAGCTTTTTTAATTGTTTTATTAGAATAGTTTTTTATGATATAAAGGAATGAGAAATGGGTTTTGTTATACTCTGTTAAAAGGCTTATGCCGAGGCACTGGAGAATATCAGTTGTTGGTACTATAAAATAAATTCTTTGGATATACTGGCTGAGTCATTTCTTGGACTATTTTTCCTTCTTGGTGGTTTACTATAAGCTAAGCTTATGTCTGTGTGTGAACCTTAACCCCAACCCCAACCATACACACTAGAGTAGTAACAGCTTTTCCTCTAACAGAACTGCTGTACTGTATGCATGTTTCTGTTTTTTTTAATAACTATTTTGTTACTGTTTTATATAACAATTTTCAATCAGTACAGTGATTTGTGGATTTAACAATTCAGCAAAAGATAGGTTTGATGTAAATTTTTGATGAATCTTGGTTAATTTTAACAATTCTTCATTTACTGACAATGTTAAATTATGCTCAGGTTGTGGCCTAGCTCTTACAAAAGTGAAATAGATGCATTTTGAATTTTAGTGAGGAAATTGTCATCATTTAAAGCAGTTTTATGATACATTTATATGCAGCAATATTTTTACTTTTATATAGAAATACATAGAGATTTTTTCAGAAATCTGTTCTATTTATTTCAGAGATACTTCACCAACAAATTTACAACAGTCCAATGTACAAAGTGGGTACATACAAACAAAGAATATGACCATATTGGGTACAGACCATATTGGGTACGACCATACCGATAATTTACCAGCAAGGTTACAATAAAAAGGAAATGACACATAACCAACAGTACTGTCGATAGCTTTGCATATAACAAAATGGTAGTATGACTTGATATAAAGATTATTGAACTTTAACCCACAACTATATACAATATTTACAACTGCTACAATGAGAAATCTCATAGAGCTGGGAATTTTACTGTTTCATATGTTCTGTACAGTTAATACGAACCTGTAGAATTTATCCTGCTTATTTTATTATTACGTATTCAGAGGACAGAAGGAAGTGATTAATATAAGCTAATGTGTATAATATCTACAAAGGGTATTATTCTTTAAGAATCTGGTCAATGAGAAAACCCCCAGACTTCTGGTAGTGGGAACGTGTTTTACTATTTCTTATCATTTTATGGGAGGTGATGTATTTGAGTGCCATGTTTCTGTACCCCCCCCCCCACCATGCTAATTTGGATCTATCTAACCAGTTTTGAGTGATATAAAGTTTCATTAACATGAAAAGAGTGATACAAATGTGGAATTTCTGCTTGGGGTATTCTATCTGTGGTAATGTGAAGCATTGCAAACTCGTATGAAATATAAAATACACAGATTTGTAAGGTTCAACTTTAGAACAGAGTAGCATAGTAAATTTATCATTCTCGTACATTCTCTTTTAGTTATATTGAAAAGAGGTTTTACAAACTGAATATTTTAGAAATCTGCCATTTTTAAATTATATTTATTCTGAATTTAAATTGACTGATATTTTGAATACCTAGGAGCAGTAATCGTAAAGTTAGTTTGTGACTGCAAAAGGCTGGTTTATGGAAAACACCGTAGCCCTACACAGTTCACGAAAGATCTGCAAATCTAGGCAACATTTGCTGTAGCAGATAGAGACTATGTAATAAGTAGGGATGCAGATGTAGGCTCTTACCATCATCTGTGATTCACAAATGTGTAAACCATGGAGAAAAGTGTATAGATGAACCTGAAATGTTGGGAGCTACAACTGCAAACTACACAAATAAAAAAACAAATTCATCAAATGTCCATGACAAACTGATGTTGAACATCACTAAGTAAAAATATCAACACAAATCAATATATTAACACTTGTGACATTATATTTTATACTTCTGCATCAAAGCCTCCATTAGACAACTTGCTTCACACAGAAACATAAGGAGGCAACCGCACAGTCTGACTCCGACACACACTGATGCAACAGTTCTCCCATTTATATGAACCAGGATCACAGACAGGACCTTTGTTACAATATCATTCAAGCCATCCACATCCCTATGAATAGTAAACAAGGTGGAAGCTTTTATTAATTGCTTATTGTCATGTTAAGGGTTTGGTGCACTACCATCTCATTCTGCAACTGCAGCATTCTATTGTGGGCAAAGCCCTATGGAACAAAATAAAACATTTGTTTCTTTGTTTTTGCTCCTCTTCTCCATTAACTATTTGGTGCTCCCTCCTCTTTGAAAGGATTTCAAAACATATCAGTGATATACAACTGAAAGATAATAAAAGCCCTTTAGCCAAACATATCATGATGTTTAATTCTCATTTTATTTTTATTTTCAGTTCTGCAAGTTATAAGAGAGAATTTGAGAGGAGGAGACTTAGCATTACATACAGAGCCAGCCAAGCTGAACTGGATTGGTGACTTAAAAGCTGACACTCCTTCTGGACTGGACACTTGCCTTCTGTTAAAACCAGTTCCGAAAGGGCGTCTTCTGAAGTCTGGTCATTGACTGTTTAAACACATATAAATAGTTCATACTGAAATGGTGGATTTAGATTTGAAGAAGGGCATGGTAGTGGTCCGAAAGCACTTATGCGTTTTTCATTTATTTTACTAAAGTTTATTTTAGGATAGATGCCATGGTGGTGATATTGTTTTATTTTGTTATTACTTTTATATTCTTACAGTATTCACCTTTTGTGGTTATTTTGTGGTACTCTTTAGTTTTACACACACACACACACACACACACACACACACACACACACACACACACACACACACACACACACACACACACACATATGCACAGAGTGTATAACTAGTAAGGGAAGTAAAATTAAGCCAGGAAGATGAAGATAGTGGAAATAACAGGGCCCCACAAACAAATATATAACATAGAAAAGACTCCTAAGGGAGGTGATGGCACAATCAGGGATGTGAAAAAGCATGGATAAAGGATGAATGAAAAATATAGGTATAAGTATCATCTAACTGAAGATAAACATAAAGAAATACAAAAGTGGGGGGAAAGAAAAGAAACAGCATATTGACCAAAGCAAGAAATAGATCAGCAGAGTCTGCACCTGTACTATAATGCAAAATTAGGAAACAAGTAGGGTACTGTAACAATTATGGGCCTATATGTGACTTCTCTGGGACATGAACCCACAACCTTCCCCACTTACTGTCTGCAAAGTTCTTCATTCGCTGCCTGACCAACAGAAGCAGTGAAACAAACAGCTTTAGGGAAACACACAGCAGTTGGTGGTTATACACATGCAGAATGAAAGAAAACAAGGCAAAAAACACACAAATATAATGAAAAACTATGATAAAATTACTCAGAGTATCAATTCTCATTTTAACAATGCTATTAGCACACATAACTGAAAGGGGGACCGGCACAATGTGCCATCATCAACTGCATTCTAACAGATGCAGGATTAATGTGATAAGCTATGTTGACACAATACAAACACCTCTAGTCCAAGAATCAGTAATGATGTCTGAGACAGATGTGGACATAAAAAGAAAGCATGCTGCTCAAGCATACCTTTCACAGGTTACAATTGAAGGAAACAGGTATATTGACAAATAATGTCCATGACATAGTGTCACAGATGCCCCCCACCCAAAAACGTAACTCATAATCTTACATAGCTCCTTAGTCTAATGGTGTATTTAGTATAATAAGATAGAAAACTCAACTGAAATATTTATGATGATGCAAATGGTGGAGGGAGGGAAGGAGTGAACCCACAGACATTCTTGCAATAAAAGAACACAGCCTAAACATCCTCACCCATTTGTCCAAGCATAAGAGAGGATGCATCCACAAACACAGTAATAACATTTAACAGTCATAGCAACCTTTGATCTGTGGCAGTTATCAAAGAACAGGCAATGATGTCTGAAAGGTATACCTTTTAGGAATGAATCTCTACCACTGTTCATATTAAAAGCTGTACAGTCTGTATCAGGTATACGCAGTCATACTTTTTTAGGCATTTATTTTATTAATGTATTTGTCATTTGTTAACCAGGTTAGTTCAACTGAGCCAAAGGCCCATTTTCAGTGGAGAGCCAAGGTGAAAAGCTCCAGGAAAAAAAAAAACACAAGACTTTAACAGGAGTTCTACATGCAAAAATTCCAAAAAAGCAGAATATAACATAGTTATATCGTACATTTAAAAAGCAAAAAAATTACACAGTTTTGTCATTGCATAAATTTACAGTAACAGAAGTTTCATAGGTTCATAGGTAGGTACTAGCCTATTGGCCCTAAGGCCTATACAAGCCTAGCCAAAATGATACCCTGGCTTTCGCCAACCGAGAAAATTGTTTTCCTGTGCACCTGTCGAGCAGAGCCACAGAAGTTATCCCTGGGGTGAATTTCCTATTTCCCATCCAGTCATCAAGATTTTTCTTGAAGAGTGCTAATGAGGAGCTTTGTTTGATATAGATAGGTAGTCTGTTCCAAAGTATGGGAAGTCTCTGGGACAGGAATCTATCCCCCCAGCATGTTCTGTTTATTATGCTGAGTGAACAGCTTATGAGTTTAGAAAAAAAATCAGACTTAGATTTACACCACTATGTCATAATATTATAGAAAATAGAGCTAGATTGGTGTTAAAACATAATAGTGTTGCTATTGACAAGGAGTAAGTGTAAGAGAATGTCTTAAGATCTAGCGTAAAGAGAGGTACATGTGTGTGTGTGTGTGTGTGTGTGTGTGTGTGTGTGTGTGTGTGTGTGTGTGTGCGTGCGCGTTGAGGGATTAAGTAGGGTCCTGACATAGGCAAGCTCTAGAATTAAGAAGGTAGTTTTTCAGTTCAATTCTGAAATGATTTGTACAATTGATGTTACGGATGTCTGGTGGGAGATTGTTCCATCCTTGGGACACTGCTTTTATAAAGAAGTTTGCCAATGTTTTTATTGGTTTTATAAATATTAAGAAGGTGTTGATTGAAGCTGCATAATGTTTGAGAGGGGGTGTAGAGCAAAATGTAAGAGGAGAGGGAAGGACAGGCTGATTTTTTAAGTAAGGTGTGAGTGAATTGTAACTGGGAGAGAAGAAGAAGTTGGGGGAACTCAAGCCATTGAAACTGTTTTAAAGTAAGGCAGTGATGGGATTTGTATGGTTAATTTCTGGCAAATCGAGCTATGTTGTTATAAGTTTGTTCCAGTTTGGTTAATAAGGCAGATTGTAGAAATATGATTATAGGGAAGGCATACAAATGACAGGGTAGGAGGAAAACCTGTGCCAAAGTGGGCTTGGAGTTAGAGGCTAGGAATTTTTTGTTTCTGTAGGGTAGTCACACTTTTTGATTTGTCTTTTTAATACAGTGTTGTATATGGAGGTCAAATTTTAATTAGTCATCAATTATAATACCCAGAAGTTTAGTGTGAGAATTAGCTTTAATAACGGTCTTGTGGTGTGATGAGATGGCAAAGGTGGTTTTATGATGGGAGAGAGATTTAGGGAGGAAAATGAATATTTTGTTTTTTGTGGGGGGTTTAGGATGAGCTGGTTAGCCATTGTTCGATGTTGTGTAATGCGTGTTGAGTGATAGAGTGGAGGTGAGAGATGTCACCAGAGTAGGAGATAAGGGTAGAGTCATCTGTGTATTGTGTCAAGGAGGAGATGGTACAGGAAAAGTGGAGGTTGTTTGTGAATATGTTGAAAAGAATAGGTCCTAGAATAGAGCCCTGAAGGACACCAGTCTGGATGAGTAAGAAAGTGGAGCATATAGAAAACCATCTGATTGATTGTAGCCTGTTGGAAAGGTAGTTAGAGAACCAGAGAATAGCAGAGGAGGAGAGGTTAAGATAAGCTAGTTGATTGAGTAGTTTAGATTGTGAGACAGTATCAAAAGCTTTTGAGAGGTCAAGGAAAAGACATGACACCAGTGTTTTTTTGTCTCCGGCGTCTGTGGCAGTATGCATAAAAGACAGAAGGGTGGTGGATGTGCTATGGTTTGGCCTAAAGCCATGCTGAGTAGGAGTCAGAAAGTTTTTCTCAATTAAACAGTTAAGAAGCAGACTGTGTATGCATTTTTCAAGAATTTTAGAGAGTGATGAGAGAATTGCTATTGTTCTGTAATTTGATGGATCTGTGGAGTTACCTCCTTTGTGTAATGGTATGGTGTAAAAAGATTTCCAAATGTCAGGGACAGTAGATTCTTGGCTTGACCTATTTACAAATATATAGACAGGGTAGGCTATTGAGTGAACTGCAAGTTTAAGAAAGATGGGAGGGAAGTTATCTGCAGAGGGAGCATGGTTTTAATTTAAGTAGAAGAGCTTTTCTGTAAGAAGTGGAAACAGGGTTTAGAGAAAAAGGGGTGGTATTGAAAGTGTTGGGATAGGTGAGTGGAGGATTTTTAGTTTGGTCAGTGTGAGTTACTATGCAAATAAATTCAATAACATAAGAGTTTAGTACAGTGGTGGTTTCTTGAAGAGTATTGTTCAGATAGGGTTTAGGGATAGTGGGTCTTCCAGGATGTAGAATGCTGTTATTGGTGCACCAGAATTTTTTAGGGTTAGAGTTGTGGGTGAATTGAGCCTCATAGTAGAATTTATTCTTGTCTTAGTCAGTATGCTTTTTTGTGAGGTTTCTGAGCTCTTTATATTTTTGGAGTTATACAGTAGATTTTGTTTTTAGTCAATGTTTCCAGGTGCTATCTCAAATTTTCATAAGAGTGAGGTGTCCTTAGCCAGTCAAGGGATATGGATAGTTTTTATCTTAACTTTTCTTAGTGGTGCTAGTGTGTTAAAAAGATCAAGGAAGGTACAGTTGAATTCTAGAACTGCATCATTGAGAGGAAGGTGCTTGATTTTGGACTCATTTATAGATGCAGGCCTATTATTGAATGTTTGGACATCGTAGGAGGAGATGTTGCAATGGTCTGTGTAAAGATGGACCTTGGGAATATGAAGGGAGTGTCTATGTACAAAGATGGGGAGGTGATCACTCAAGGAGTCAGGTAGTGTACCTGGGTTTTGGTATAGGTTTGGATCAGAGGTATGGATCCAATATAGGGTGGAGCTATTATTGTTTTTATTAAAGTGAATGGGTATTGTAATGAGTTGGTTGAAACCATGGAGATTAATGTTAAGATCTGGAGAGGTGGTTGATAGTTTTTGCCAATCACTGTTGACGTCTCCGAGGATAATGTTCTCGTAGGGTATGCGGAGAAATGTTTAGTTCAAGGATAGGAATATTATTTCCAGGTGGAATATGGATGGATGCAATAGCAAATTTCTTTTGTGGGTTTAGGTGACAATTCAGAATAATTGGCTTAGCTGGGAGGAAGTTTGCAAGAGCTAGTGGTAGGGAGGATAAGTTGTGTTGCTATGAGTACTGTATTGCTACTCCTCCTCCTTTTTCGGAGTTCCTATCTAGATGGTAAATGTTGTAGTGGGGGGTGGGATTTCAGAGTTAGAGATATGGGATTTTTACCCAGGTTTCAGATAGGGTTAGGATTTGTGGAGAATAATGGGCTATCCAAGAGTGTAAGTCTGTAATGTTGTCAAGTAGGCTTTGTAAGTTAATTGAGGAGATAGTGAGGCATTTGGCAGCAGAGGGGGTGGGGGAGATTGGCGAATAGTGAGTAAAAATTTAGTGGTGGGATTTGTGGGGGTGGGAGGGTCTGGACTGGGGTGGAAGTCCCCATCAAGTAGAAGAGTTGTTAGTGGGGTGAGTTTGGAAGGGGAGTTGTAGCAGGTAACAGCTTTGTATTTCAGTTTAGGTGAGATAGGAGTGAGTGAGAGTATTTTGAGTTTAAAGAGTTCTATAATGGAGATATTAAACAGAGAAGGAGAGATTAAGAAGGGTAGGAGAGTGTCTTTAGGAATTGTGAGATGTGTGTGTGTGTGTGTGTGTGTGTGTGTGTGTGTGTGTGTGTGTGTGTGTGAGAGAGAGAGAGAGAGAGAGAGATGGTTGTATATAATTCTGTTGTGCATGATAGGAAGTTAAGTATGAGAAATAGAACAGTAGGGAGTTATGAGGTTGAGGTGAAACATGATTGGGATGAGAGTTATGAGGAGAAAAAGCTGAAAGTGTGAAAGAGAGAGGGTATTTATACTTATTAGGTTTTAGTTTGGGAGGGAAGAATAGTATTAAGGAGAGTGAAATGCTAGATGTCAGGTGCTGAAGATTAGTAGGTGGGTAGGTGATTGTGGGATAGGGAAGGGTGGTAGATTAGATGGAGGGAGTTTAGCTTGCATGATTGTGTGATTTGGTAATATAATGTAGTGGGTGGGACTATGTGAAGTTGGTGTAAGTATAAATTTAAGGAAAGTGGGGGTGGGTGGGAATGGAGGTAGGGTAAAGAGAAGAGTGACCCCTAGCATATGGAGCGGGATGACTAAGAAAGCACGGGATCTTAAAAAAACAATCACCAAAGTTGTAAGTAGAAGGTATGGCTACGTTCTGAGCTAAATATGCTATCTCCCTAGTGTTACGATCAGGTATGGTAGTAAGATCTCTAAGGCAGCCCGTACAATGTAGCAAGTAAATTGGATGAAGGCTGTTTTGGTCATTATATCACCAATTATCTTGTCCAGTAAGTAAAGGACTGTTGCTTAATTGTTATACTTAGCTCAGGTAGTGGGGTGGTTAGGGCTCAGAGTGGGCAGGGGCATATGGAGATTCAGACAGGTACAGAAGGAACACTACAGATAATGGCCTGGCTAGTGTGCATGCCACTCAAGTTAACACTATACCATAACTTTAAGCAAACAGTACAAGTCAATGGAAGAATGTACTTATGAAAAAGGTAAATTTTCTTGTTCAGCAGTAAAGTGGTAATATTGCATGGACTCAGTTTGTTGTCCACAAAATAGAGTGCAACTGGACAGAGAAAAGGAATTGAGTACAGGAATATAGAACCTAAAAAGAGTGAAAAAACAAAAAGGGAGAGGGGCATGCTACACAGACTATGTACAGTTTATAGTGTGGATAACATCTTAGCATTCAAATACTAACAGACAGTTATACATACAATTCTAAAACAATTTGATATTAATAACACATGTGCTATAGAAGGTCTTTGGAAGTTGTCTTACATTGCTGTTGCATTTAACTAGTAAAAAAAACATTCATTTCAAGCAGCACATAGAACTATGCCTTTAAAGCATCTAGAAACCATCATGTGTAAGTAGCATTGCTCCTTTAATTGGCAGTGTTACATATAATACATTTTATTACCCAGTCTATTGGCTGGTTCTTGCCCAAAGTAATTAGAGTACAATATGCCTAGTCTGAACTATTTTAGTAGTAGCTTTAGGCAGACCATGTTGCGGTTAATACTAGATGCGTAGTGTTATCATAGTTTGCTAGGTAGAAGTCTAAATGGTATATTCTACCTCAATAACCACCAATTTCAATCAGGCCACTCTTTTAGCATTAAACTATTCCATCTTTGTCTTTGCTGCTGCCTGCTCGGCACTGTGCAATATTTGTGGAAGGATGCTTTGGTAAGTTGTATGTGTAGCGAAGTTATACTTAAGATGGTGATCCCTGTTTTACTTCATCTTCCCATTGGCATAGGAGGCCAGGACTGCTGTGCCTCATGTTAATGTAATGGTGATAGTACTGTTCTCCCATTTGTGAGATACCAGTGGCACTAGTGACAGTCTGGGCTAAACTACACCAGGCATCATTCTTGTATTGATGGCCTTTAGATCCCTCTTGCAGGAGCCTATGTCTGTAATACTTATGGGGGAGGTCCATATGTATTTTGGATTCCTCTGTCACTAATTCTGTGCTTTAAAATGAGCATTACCCTTTCTCAAATCATGATGTCTCACCTTGAAGAATTTCAGAGTAAAATAGTAGACATTTTGCATCAAAATCAGGTCTTGTGTGTCTGATTTGCCAAGCAGTGATGGACATTGAGAGGCACCTCATTTGTGCAGCACACAACAGATTAGGTTACCATAGTTACTATAATATTATTGCACATGGTGACACTTGAAGGTGTGGCAGTCCTATATCCATTTGTACGCTGGTAAGAAATCATCACTACACCTTCTCAGTTTATAGATGGCTAAATGTAGAATTACAGCCCCTCCCTAAAGGCATGGCATGGACCATACATGAGCAGTGCTTCTCAAAAGGACCCAGGCATGTGCACAACACTAAGTATACTGCTTGGGTAAGACAATCCCTAACTATACATAGTTGATTCCCTCAGTCTGAACTTGAGTATTCGACAGGGCTGAAATATACACTACTCATAACTGTGTTGCATGGCATTTACACATTTATGAATCATCCTACCATCATGTCTTGCATCACTACTACACATGGAGAGGCTCATTTTAATAATGTTACTCACTACCAGGTCATTTTATGGCCATTCACATATACATAGCCTGATCATACTGCCTGACCTGCCACATAATGGAACTTGTCTTTCTGAATCTCACACAACCTCTGCATGGCTGCTTATTATACAAATTTGCTTACCATGATGTGGCAACTTTTCTGAATCCTACCTTGTGTGTATGATACAAGTTCTCATTAAACATAGAGGAGGTTCGTTAGCAGTGTCAGAAGTGCAATAGGTAGCACACTCACCTTTGATGCAGAAGACTGGTTCTATTCTTGCAACAGGTAGATCAATTACTGACCCTGCAATGGAGAAAATCAGGGGATGCCGCACTCCTGAATGTGTCATCCTTTGGATAAGATGCTAAACTGAGGGCCCATCTGCTTGAGTTAGTCATAGGTCAGATGGATATAAAAGATTCCATTGCACCTATCAAAGATTAGAGTTCCTTTATTTAAGACAACATCAAAAAACATTATTTACATGTTTATAGACATATATATATATATATATATATATATATATATATATATATATATATATATATATATATATATATATATAATATATATATATATATATATGTATATAATATATAATATATAATATATATATATATATATATATATGTATATAATATATAATATATAATATATATATATATATATATATATATATATATATATATATTCACTCCATAACACTGAAAACTCAAAACACTGGTGATGAACAAAACTCCTTTGTAACAATTGATAGAGCAGGTATTATTCAATTGAATTTAGATTTGAAAAGATATTCTTGTATTTGGAGTTTAATTTATTAGAGGAACTGATTCTTACATTTGCAGAGAAGATAATTGACATCTAATAGTGTTATGATTGCCAAGACCAAAAATAGAGGATGTGCGGTAGGCCTTAGACTGCCTTAATGTATGGAACAGATCTGTTTTTATTCATGTTGGTACAAATTATTTCATCCATAAGGGCTATCTTTTAATAAGGAAGTTACAGCCCTCTTAGATAGCATAGTTTGTACAGGGGTTAGGACATATTTTTCACAAATCACATAAAGGAGAGTCATGTCACCAAGACTGAAAAGATTTTGGGGTTGAATAACTACATGAAAAAAGTCCCATTTAAAAAAATGGAAATTTGTAGAGCATCTGAGGCTAATTTTGGGCACACATTTGTTCAGACAGGATGGCATGCACTTGACAAGATCAGGGAAGCACATTTTTGCATCTCTTGTTTTGCAATATTTGACAAACACAAGGCAAGATTTTTGCCAGGCTGAAAATTTTTACAGTTCACAGACAGCAACAGTTGACAATCTCTGATGGTTATTAATGCTGCAAGCAATAATAATAATTTTTTTTTTTTTGGAAAATTTGCTATGCCCCTGCAAGATTGATATTGGTATTGTTTTTGAAACATGGTTAAAAAACAGTAACTAGAAACCAGTTCTGTCAGGGTATAAATGTTTTACTGTAACAGACACTCTATCAAACTCTCAGCTGGAGGTCTTATGATAGGAATTAAAGACATTTATGAGACCTGTGGTTATTACATCTTTAGTGATAACACAAATACTATAGACTGTGTAAGTGAGACAATGACGACAATACTGGAAAATATAACAATTGTTGTAGTATATAGACTGCCAAAGTCAAGTGCCGATGACCTACAGGAATTAATACATTTCTTGCATGAATCACATGAGGGAAGAATAATAGTGGCTGGAAATTATTCACACCTTATGTTCAAGAATAACAATTGCTTCAGTTTCTAAAAAAAAAAAAAAAGGTGATGCATGGAATTAAAAAAAACAGCTACCAGATAGTGAAACATACTAGACATTGTGTTCCTAAAGAAATTACTGTTAATTCATGTTGTTTTACCACCATTGATGTGCAGTAAACGTAAACTTACAAAGGTTAATTTGTTGGTAGATAATTCTGCCAAACTGACATTTAAACTGACCCACAGAAGACAGATAGATTACGATGCAGTCAATTCCAAAACTGCAAAAGGAATGTGGAAAGTTTTGAAACAGAAATTGTTTGAATGCAAAAAATCACAAAATGTTTAGCATTGTGATCTAGGCATATAATAAAAAGGATGTGTCTGCATTAAAATGAGATACTTGATTAAGGCAAGACACAAAAACATATAAGAAAGGAAAATATAAGAAATGGAAAAGAGATCAAATTACAACTTTGAAAGCTGAAATAAACAAGATGGACAAACATATTAAGCATAGCATGAGATAAAATCAAGAAAAAAATTGAAGAAAATGTATATAAAGCTATTGAGCATAATAGGGAACAATTTTATAGATACATAAGATGTGGGAGGAGTTGTGGAAAAATAATGGAGAAGGCAATATTAAATAAGTTACTGTCATAAATGGAAAGCTTGGGACTTGAAACCATGTATCAGCATGCATATGTTGAAAATAGATCTATTACCACCTGTAACATGATGTTCTATAACAATATAATAACAGCTAGGAATGAAAAACTATGCTGTGATGTAATTTATATACAGTTAACTTCAGCATTTGATAGGGTCATACACAAAACATTGATCAATAAATTAGAAGAACTAGGTACTGATGTACTCTTGATAAGATGAATAGCTAAGTAGGTTACAAATAGGACATTGCAAGTATCAGACAGCAACTGGTGAAATTCTTGGTTACAGTAAAGATGTCCCACAAGGCTTTGTTCTAGATCCATACTTGTTTAGATTGTATCTTTCAGATTTATTTTTTTCATCTGAGGTGTTCTACAGTCTGTATGCAGATTACTTCAAACTAGGAAAAAAATGATTACATGTGTTACACATAGGGCATGTCTGCAAACGTGTTCTTCTTCTTTCGGCTTTTTCCTGGTTAGGGGTCGCCACAGCAGATCATCTGACTGCTCATGATTGGCAGTGGAGTTTTATGGTGTCGAGTTGCCACCCCGGTGCCCAACCTTACATACACACACTCACACCTAGGGCCAATTTAGAGTGTCCTATCCACCTACTGCATGTCTTTAGGATGTGGGAGGAAACCGGAGAACCTGAAGGAAACCCACACAACCACAGGGAGGACATGCAGACTCCGCACAAAAGGCACCCCAGCCGAGAATTGAACTGGAGAACCTCTTGCTGTGAGGCAGCAGCGCTCACTGCTGCACCACCGTGGCCGCCCTGGGGCATGTCTGCAAATGAACTTGACTAAATTGAACATTTGAGCACAGGAGAATAATATGCTGATAATTACATCAAAAAATAAGCATGCAAGCTTTGGGAGACATAAAATGAAAGGTGAATATTTAATACAGCTCACAGTGACTGAAAGTGTAGATTTGTTTATGGACCTGGGTATATGAGTAGATCCAGCTTTGAGTTTTTCTAATTATATCATGCAATTAGTTACTGAAAGTTATAGAAGTATAAGTTGTATAAAATAAAAGATTTATAAAGTATATAAAATCAGAAATTATGAAGTCACTGTTTGTTCCTTACATTTTACCCAAATTTGAGTATGGAATAATAAAATAAAAACCTTATAAGAAAACAGGCATGAGTAAACTGGAGAGAGTACAGTAGAAATATACCAATGTCATCCATGGATGTGAAAACTTAAGTTATTATGAAAGACTAAAATATCTGAACTTGTACTGTGTCTCATATAAATATTTAAGAGGAGACCTCATTCAAGTGTATATAGGGTTACAAGAGATAACTAACTCTGAGAATGTTCGGGTTATCAGATAGTAGAAGGGAATCATCTGACAACCTATGTAAAAGATTCTTTAGGAATGAGAAGTGTGCTAATTGGTTCTCTGTCAGAGTAGCTGATGTATGGAATTAAATACCAGTTTCAACACTCTTTTACATTAAAAAAGCATGCTTTGTTGTCCTTCCTGCCTCCCTTTCTTTTTATATGACATATTCTCCTTTACTGGTAACTTATTTATGGGTCTATATTAGAACATCGAAATTTCACAATTTCAAATGTTCTAATATCGACCCCTATTCAGCGAATGATGAAAATAGCGAAATGACAGAAAACCAAATTTTTTCCTATGGAAAGAATTCGGTTGTCCATTTCTGTCATTTTGCTATTTTCAGCACTGTGGTGGAAAGTTACGAGTTGGGTTCAGGTAAGTGTGTAATTTTGCACGGGTTAGGTGAGTTAGAGTTAGGGTATGGGTTAGGTAGGTGTGCGATTGTGTGGACATGAGGGTTAGGGTGGGTTAGGTGAGTTAGGGTTAGGGCGCGGGTGAGGTGAGTGTGCGATAGTGACGGACCTTAGGGTTAGGGTTTGGGTTAAGGTAAGTGGATAGTTAGTGGTGTTTGTACAGTTTAGTGTATGGTTAGCTGTAAGATTTTAGGTGTATGTCTGTGGATTGCTGTTTGTTTGGTGTACTTGTGTTGTGTGTATGTGTTTCGGAACAGCAAATTTTTTCCTAGGAAAAAAATTTGCAGTTCTGCATGTTCGATGTTGTCAGCGTTCGCTGAAAAGGCGTTGATGTTAGAACATTCGAAATTGTGAAATTTTGATGTTCTAACACAGACCCCTTATTTATTATTAATCTCCATTGGAAGTCCTGACACTCTATTATCTTAGTACACCACTTTTTCCTTACTTTAATTCCCTTGATCACATATTCTTGTACATTTCCCATTATATCATTTTATCAAATTATTATACCAAGCCCTTCTGTATTTCTCTGTATCAACTTTTTTCCCACCTTAGTATTTTTCTTGATAATTTTTAATTTCATTTGCATATTCTTTTCTCTTTTGCTTATTCTTATCATGTCCCAGAACTTTCTGTCCTTATATCAAAATATTTTCATTATTAAATTCACATTCTCTTCCTGTACCCACTTTAATACTCTATACAGGTTTAAAGAAGGAGTAATAGCAACTGGATTTAGTAACCCCAATCCCACTTTATTTTCATATGTATAAACTACATTTTGTTTCACTGGGTTTAATCTTGAACCCCATGTGACAGAAAACACCAACTGCATAATTTCCTTTTCATATTTTTCTGGGATGGTATAAACATTTGATATATATGCTATTTTCCATTAATACTGAATTCACCAGATAAACCTTTTCCATAATGCTAATATATACATCCTCCACTGTTGGTATATTTCTTTTATTTCCTTTATCAACCCTCCACTTGCATCACACTTTCCCAAATTTTATTCTTAGCAAAGATACTTCATTCCAATTTCCTTTAAATAGCCATTCAGAGAAACCAACACTTCTCTCTTCCGTATTTTGTTCTTAGCAACTACAACTATAGCATCTGCATATGTCAAAACCATTGTGCTTTGCATCACACATCTAGCATCTTTAATTGTGTAAGCTAAATCACACACTATTGCTTCCATTACTACTGCAATCATGGGACATCCTTGTCTTAAATCACACTTCATGCGTATCTCTTTACTCAGCCACCAGTTCACCAACACTCTCACTCCATTAGTTTGAGATACTGATATCTACACTCTCCTAATTCTGGTACCTATTTCATACTTCTTCATAACATCACACAAAGGATGATGTCCTACAGTATCAAATAACCTGTTAATATCACCTACCATATGTTTCAGAGCCTCAATTTTTCTTACAATATCATCCCTAATTTCCCTCACAGCTAATAATTCCTGGCATCTTTTCTCTTTTTAACCATATCTACTTTATTTGATATAATGCCTCATCCTTCCTGCCATTCTTATCCATATTATTGTCATCAAAATGCTATAATCTGTGTTATTTACTGTGATGAGTCTCCAATTTTTATTTCATTCTTCTCACCTTTCTTCCATATAGATTTTAATATTCCATTATATAACTCTTCATAAAGAGATTCAGTCATTCAGCATATTTACAAAATATTCTAGCTGACAATCCCTTATTTGTTGTACATTATATATACTGTACCATCTGGGCCTAATACTGAATCAGATTTACTTTCCTAGGTACTTTATCCAATTCACCAATAGTAATTTCTTTGTTTGAAATTCTTCCTTATCTCATTCTGGAATTTTTTCCTCCCTTCCTTTCTCTCTTATTTTCCATCTTTTTACTCTTAAATATATTTTCCACATGTTCTACTACAATGCTCATAATTCGCTCTTGTGTTCATGTTACCTTTCCTTTTACATTTCTAATTTCCCTTGTTATACTAATAACCTCCTTTACTATTTTATCCACATATGCATATACTTCCTCCCTTCTCCCTTGTAAATAATGTTTCTGCCTATTCAGTAATGCCCTAATTCTTTCTTGATTTATTTTTCGAGACCATAATACTGTCTTGTATTATTGCTAAATACTCTGATGCATTTCTATACATTTCCCACATTTAAACTGAAGGCACAAACAAACTGAGAAGAACAATTAAAAGACCAACGGCATCCACGAACTGACTGCGAAATTTTAATGTAATAAATCCACAATGTTAAAAACAACAAATACTTTAAGCGCTTTTCGTTTGTTCAAGGAACAAACTTCTTCTGAAGAAGTTTGTTCCTTGAACAACAACCATTGTTTTAACATGTGATTTATTACATTAAAATTTCGCAGTCAGTTTGTGGATGCCGTTGGTCTTTTAATTGTTCTATACATTTCCCACACTTCATTTTCTTTTCTTTTCTTACATCATCAAACACTTTTATACTTCTTTCTAAATTAATTTTACTTAACATGTGAGTAGAAAATGTTAGTTAAACTGTAGTTAATAGTATAATTTGAAAAAAAATGTGTTTTGTGAAGACTGGGATGAAAATATTTCAACAACATTTTGAAATGGTACTTGCCATTAGCACTAGATGCATAGGCTAAATGGTAGAATCAACAGATAATTTGCAAACAAGCATATTTCCCTATATTCCATATAGATGACTGTAGTCACCATACCTCTCAACCTCTTTGTGCTACAGATCTGAACAGAGCCTAAAATATTTGGGAACAAATTCTGAAAAATAGACACATTTTAAATATTGCTCTTATAAACGTAGAATGTTGTAGAATAACAGGACTTGTGTTAGCATGCATTTTCTGAAGACTCTGAATTCTCAAAATGTCTGTCGTTATTTAATGACTCCAGTCCTCAGTTATTTGCCAGAAAATAACAAATTTTATGAGAAGCACATGAAAATATAAGGAAAAATCTGAGTGTTCTGTGAAAATCTGGACAATTGAGAGATATGGTAGTTACTGAACATCAGTGGTAGATGGCAAATAATGGAAAGCGGAGTACAACCATTCATCTTTACTCAGATGTTCTGAATCTTATTTTCTATGAATGAATTTACTACTGGACTTGAAGCAGGCAGAGTGATCACGTGGTCAGTATTGGTTTGCTCTCCAAAGTCACCTAAATTTGTGGGTCTCTTCTAGCAAATGTATATATTTAAGTTTAGCAGAAAATAAGCACTGCAAACAAATAAATGATATTAATATTCACTCTAACCTATTATAAAACAATATGTCAGTGATAGAGCCTATCTCCATGTATTGATTACAATGTATCATATTACAAAACAATGTGTTAGTGATAGAGCCCGGCTCCATGTATTGATTACAATGTATCATATTACAAAACAATGTGTTAGTGGCAGAGCCCGGCTCCATGTCTTGATTACAATGTATCATATTACAAAACAACTTGTTAGTGATAGAGCCCGGCTCCATTTATTGATTACAATGTATCATATTACAAAACAATATGTCAGTGATAGAGCCTATCTCCATGTCTTGATTACAATGTATCATATTACAAAACAATGTGTTAGTGGTAGAGCCTGGCTCCATATCTTGATTACAATGTATCATATTAAAAAACAATGTGTTAGTGGTAGAGCCTGGCTCCATGTCTTGATTACAGTGTATCATATTACAAAACAATGTGTTAGTGATAGAGCCCGGCTCCATGTATTGATTACAATGTATCATATTACAAAACAATGTGTTAGCGGCAGAGCCCGGCTCCATGTATTGATTACAATGTATCATATTACAAAATAACTTGTTAGTGATAGAGCCCGGCTCCATTTATTGATTACAATGTATCATATTACAAAACAATATGTCAGTGATAGAGCCTATCTCCATGTCTTGATTACAATGTATCATATTACAAAACAATGTGTTAGTGGTAGAGCCTGGCTCCATGTCTTGATTACAATGTATCATATTACAAAACAATGTGTTAGTGGTAGAGCCTGGCTCCATGTCTTGATTACAGTGTATCATATTACAAAACAATGTGTTAGTGGTAGATCCTGGCTCCATTTCTTGATTACAATGTAACATATTAGAGCCTGGCTCCCAGCATTGATTACAATGTAACTTACTACAAAACAATCTGTTAGTGGTAGAGCTTAGCTTCGTGTCTTGTTGAGTCCCAGTGACTTCTGGTTAGGCAACTTTATGTTCCACAACCTGCAAGCTGCATTATAATCTGTCTAGGGAAGACAATGGTTAACTAATTTAGTATCTCGCTCCATGGCATAATGAAGATGACAGTTGGGTCACCACAACAGAATGTCAAGCTGTACAAGGGAAAACTCTTGTCTGTTGGTACACTTGCATATAAAAGCTATTCAGAGCACTGCACCTTCATAAATGTAACACCTACTGGGTCTATAGATCTAGAATAAGACTTCAAGGATTGCATGAGAAGATAGATATACCTAGTAGAGTATGGTTGGTGTAAATGGCTTGTTTGATGCTCCTAAGGCAAAAATATATTAAATCATAAGGATGCCCATAAGTGTACTTGGTGGCAGAGCACCTTGGCCCAAAGGTTGATGACTGACTGTTTAGACATCTCATCAGAAGTAAAGCCATAGGCTGTCAGCTCATGAGAGGTACACAGCTGTCAAGTAGTCTCCATTTAGTGCTGTCCTGGGCAGAAGTGATTTCTGGACTGACCAGGAAACCACAACATGCAGAGAAGGTATACTGGTAATCTTTAGCTGATGCAGCTGTATGGGATGAACTCATATTCACACTTTAGAAGACCTCCCATTTACCTGGAGAGACTGGAAATGGGAATTCAGAATGGATCCTATTCACAATTTCAGGAGCTTAGGTGGTAGCAAGCATCAGTGGCCTAAAGTGGTCAGTACTTCTCATGACAGTAACCTAAATTTTGTTGGTGGCCATCTGAGGAGGGATATGGTTTCTGGCTAAAAAAAAAATAAATAAAAAAAAGCAGTACAGGAGGGTGTCAGTACAATGTTTTATCTCCTGCCTCTCTTTCTTCATCATAAAGGAAGTACAGTTGACATCATGCCATGATATTGCATTTTCAAAAAAAAAGCATCTCATTGATGAGGCACTATACTGGGTGTTAGCTGTAAGACATGTATTGCACCTTCCAACAATACAGTCTGTTGTACTGGGGATTCCTGCATGTTTGATTGCTTTGTAACATGCTGGTGCTGTTCCACATGCATGGATGTACCTGTCTTATATAACACTGTCTGGAACAAGCTGACATTACCTGGGATGTATTGTGGTATAAAAGGTGTACTGTGTGAGACTTGTGTCCAAGTCTTTATGATGTTTACTTATAGGCCACAAATGCTAACGAGCTCTACAGCCTTCCATAAATCTTGTTGTTATCTACTGCTCATAATTATAATTATATCAAGGGTTCAAAGACATTTTTGATAAGTGCAGTTCTTGTTCTTATATGCCATCCTTTGGCACAGAGAGTGCCCATCAGTAGGGTACATGGTCCATCCCACCCTGTTTGATCTCATACAGCTAAGCAAAATGACCACCACAATCAACTAATCTTCACAGACACAGAAATAGAACAAGCTGTTACAATAGATTCTTACAACAAGGAATCCTATACTTATGGAATAAACTTCCAGTACATTTCAAGCCGTGCAGCATATTGGATGCATTCAAACATATTCTGGATGAATAGCTGGGAGGTCATAAATCTATCATGAGGTATATAGAAGTGCTCCAGGATCATGGAGCTTAACTCATTTGACTTTTCTCAGGCTTAGCTGGCGAGGCTTCTCAGTGGTCTTCTTGACCATACCTACTATATACCTATGAACTTATCAAACTAAGACATGTACCAAGTGTCCTGCAAATGTCAACGATACATATAAACAGAGTACACATATGGACAAGAGTAGCAGTTTATGGATAACTGAATTTCCATATCTAGTGTGTGAGTACTTTGCCAGAAATAATAAATAAATTATTTAATAATATAAATAAATAAATAAATAAATGCATATATAAATAAACAAACAAACTAAAATCACAAGTAGGAAAAGTAATCCCATTAACAGCATCCCTATGCCTAACAAAAAGTTTATGTAGTACTGCAGGTAATACAGGTTTCCTCTTCAGCCAAAGCTGATGACACACATCTGAAATTCCCACTCTCCAGCAGAAAAATGTTTTTCAATAGATAATGCACATTTTAACTCCAATCTCACAAATTCCTCATTCAGGTCTTTGATCTGAGACTCTCTATGAGTTATATTCGCAAGGTATGGAGAACAGCTGTTGTGATGCCCTTGCATAAAGGATGTCCTCTACTAACCCTCAGAATAATGGGTCTATTAGTCTTACTAAAAATATTTGCAAGACTAGTGATCACATTTTAGTTGATGTAATTCACAATGAAATAGGAGACCTGATATCTCCCAATGCTGAACAGTTTACAACAGGCAAATCATGTCTGCTTATCTGATTGAGTTCTTGGAAAAGGCTAAACATCCACAGATAGTTGACATATAGTCCATGCTGCCTACATGGACCCTGTCTAGGCCATTGACACTATATCCCATTCTGGAATTATTGACAGACTCTCACAATTCAGTATTGACTCAAGTACCTTGCTGGATAGGTAATTGGATTTGATAGAAACCCTAACATTAAAGTTAGGGTTGTTTGCTCTAGAAAGAAATAGTGTTACCAGTGGTGTCCCACAAGGTTTTAAATTGGGCACCCTTACCTTTGATATACATGTATGTACATATACAGAGAGATAGATAAATAGATTTAATATGGTGCAATATTTATGCAAAGGAGTAAGCAAAACTAATCAATACAAAAAGAGCAGCACCAAAGATATTTGGAGAGAACTGCAGGCAAAGCATCCATATATGAAACATTTTAAATACAAAAAATAAGAAAACAAAGAGGAAAAGTTAAAAAGGGGCTTAATAATGGAGAACTTAAAGAAATAGAAACTGAGGTTATAGATTACCTGTGAAGTGAAGGATTTAGTGCTGCAAATGTACCTCTTGATAACATCACAGCAGGATAGAGCAATGGATACCCAAATTAACTAGAAACCAATGGTGCAGGAAATATCTGTTCAGTTGCCATATGAAGATACTTTGGAGCCTTCCATAGGAAATCCATACAACATTTCAGTTGGAGTTGCACAGCAAGGGAAGGAACAGGAAACTGTGGCGACTCTGATGCAATGTTGTGGAGTGATAGGCCAGTGAGTTCCCATATGAAAGAGCAATGGATGAAACAGTACGAAACTGATGAGAATGTGGCACAAGAAGATACTCTGGAACTTTTTGTAGAATGCCTGCAGGAAATGGAGAACAAGGAATGTGCCCTCAGTTTAGAAGAAAATGATATAAGAGAAGAGTTGCTTGATTTAATAGAGATGGGCAGGCATATTAAAGTCAATGAAAGAAGTAGACTACAGAAAGTCAATAAAAACCCAAAAAGAAGTTTGATAAAACAAATGAACACAGTAATTAGGACTGTTCATAGAAATGCAATAGTACAGAAGTAAATAGGATATATTATTGTGCAAGTAAATTAATAACAGATAAAGTCTTACCAGAAAAACACAGGGCAGTAAGGGAAAGGGAGGGGAGAAATTAAATGTCATCATGGAAGTATCAAATAAAGAAAATTATGAAGCAATTAAGAAAAGAAGTGTCACTGTTAGAAAAGTATGGAAGAGGGAACTGATCAACAAAAATATTCAGAAAGATAAATGTGATAAAAGCATTGGGCAGTATCAGAACTGATCAGGATCTATCATGCACTATCACAAATAATATACTAAAAATATCAGCTCAGGCAAAAAAACTTAGAAGATATACAGGTAAATATAAAGGAAAGGTACAAACTAAGCAATTTATTAATGATCCAAAAAAGTTTTATAGAGAATTGGGAAACAAGGCAAAAGGAATTGAAACACCACCAAAAAAAGAAGAAATAGACACATTTTGGAGAAATACCTATGAAGATCTTGTGGAATAAAACAAAAATTCTGAATGGATAGAAAAAGTAAAAGAAAGAATAAGAAGTTCAAATAAACAGGATATGAAATGGATATGTCTGAAGAAGCATTTGATGCAAACGCAAAAGCGCTAACTTGTTTTATCCCTTTTGTGTTATTAAAGTGTTTTATATTCTTCAGAACCGTGGTGTTGTCTGAGTGATACTTTTACTATGTGGATTCATACTTTGCATGAGGGCACTTCATACTGTAACTGTTTTTTTGGGAATAAGATATGAAATGGGATGAAGTAACAGCCGCAGAAATTGAAACAAAGTTAAGAACAGATCCCAACTGGAAAACCATAGGCCCAAGTACAGTATCTAACTTCTGGCTAAAAGTATTAACATATTTACATTAAGATCTAATTATGAATAAGAACTATTTATATGTGCACCCGGAACAGACACCGACCTGGATAACAGCAGGAAAAACAATACTGCTACTTAAAAGCAGACCTGCAAGTTATCCTAAAACTTATAGACCAATAACTTGCCTTCTGACCATGTATAAACTATACACTGGAATTGATGCTGACAGAGTTTATAGTCATTTAGAAGAAAACTCAATTATAGCAACAAGGGTAACAAAAGAAAGTCATATGGAACAAAGGATCATTTGCTGTTAAGGTCATAAAAGAGAACTATAAAAAGGAGAAGAATCTAAATACGGCACGGACAGACTACAAAAAAAAGCATTTAACAGTATCTCACATTCATGGACGAAATAGTGCTTAAAATTTTGTAAGATACAGCCTGTGGTGATTGATTACATTACAGCAGCCATGAAACAGTGGCAAACCACTTTGTAGTTAAGCCACGATAAAGGACAAATTATTATTCCAGGGATAAAAGTTCAAAGGAGGGTATCATTTTCTGCTGGTATTGTGGCATCATCCATGAAGACAGTACAATGCTGCTCAATGGCAGGCTCATACCTGCCTGTGTCACATATACTGTCTGAGGAGGTATGTCTCAGGTCATTTACATCCACATGGAGTATGACTGAGTTATACCGGTACTTGATATTTAGTAAGCTAAGTGCTTGCATGATGTGATGAATCTTGGTCCCTGACAGGCAACTAACTGTAAACTTCTCCTTATCCAGCCTAGTGAGAGGGACATCAGTATGTCTCACAATGGAGTCTCCTATGACCAAAATATTGAATTGTGTGTTGTTGCACCTCATGGGCTCTATAGTTGAAGCACAATGAGATTTGGTTTTATGTGTTGTGGTGGGAGTTGTCTTATTTGTGTGCATGCAGTTTTTCTGAGGACTGCATTTGAGAGGACTTTGAGGTTTGGGTAAGTTACAAGTGAGCACATCCTCATATGTGGGTCTATGTGTCTGGTCTTTTGTATGTGCTGTGAGTAATGTGGGTGTGTGTGTGTGTGTGTGTATGTGTGTGTGTGTTGCTGACAACCTGTTTGGTGTTAGATATAGATAGACATAGATACATAGATATGGAGATAGAGATAGACACACATATGCACACACACATACACACACACACACACACGTGTGTGTGTATTATGTATATATATATATGTATATGTATATATATATATATATATATATATATATATATATATATATATATTTTTTTTTTTTTCCCTGGCATAAAGTCTGATGATGATGGCTGTGGAATGGGTGTAGTTACCAAATCCCATTCTGATATTCAAAATCTCAAGCAAGGACAACACCAAACAAATGCTTTGTGTGCTAATCATGGGCTTACTTTCAGTGCCCTGAAATGCAGCATCATTTATGTTGGTAAAGCTTGTGTCTGTGCCACTTACCATACAGATATCCTACCAAGGTAGTAGGGTCTCTATGCTGCTGACAGATTCTCCTTTGACCAGCATGCCTCTATGATTGTTGTAAAATCCTTCTACTTTACACAACTTATCCTTTGTGATATCTCCTCAAGTGCCAAAGAGGTTATACTCTTAGTGTATTCATCCTTTAGAAGGCCCATCATTGAAAACAATGAACCCATTAGTATATTCCTCACAAAGTACTGAAAGTGGCTCAAAGTACTTCAATGTTTCCTCAACAAAAAGATCTCAGGTCGCGGTAACCCTAGCTACTCTGATAGACTGAAAGACCTATCCCTCTACAAAGTGCCCTACACATTCCTGAGTGGGTCATATCCACTAAAGTTCCTATGCTATGAGTGACCCAGCACACTAAGATCACTATCACTACAGTAAAACTAGTTGTAACCCTATACTATCACATCAACAATACCAGATGGCATGATAAGTACCTCACTCAATGCATTCCACATTTGTGAAATAGGTTGACTTTACATGTCACACACAGTACTTCTCATACAATTTATAACCAGTTTGGATAACTGTAAGAATTTAGGGGAATTGCTCATTTTCTATCGTTATAAAAAAAAATTGACTTTATTCATCTGCTTTTACTGAATTTGTGTTTCTTCCTACTGTATGACTTTATTTTGCTTTTGCTGCCTGTTCTTAAAAGTACTTAATTGCATTTATTCTATTGCATTTATTACTGCTTGTTAGTAGCCTGATTAAATTGTAACTGTTATTCTAAGCCTTTGGTTTAAACACTTGGGCTTCAAACCAGTTGTTTTACATTAAGAAGGTTTGTGGTCTTCGCTGTTGTGGCAGAACAGGTAGCTTACATCCTTCTAAGTTGGGAGATGCTGATTGAAGGCTTAGTGCCTGTTATTCTAAAAGTGTATTAGTTCTAGTTTAAGCACTTGGGCTTAGGGCCAGTTATTTTACATTAAGTAGGTGTGGTCTGCACTCTTGTTGGAGGAGAGGGTCGATTCTATCCTTCTGAGCTGGGAGTTTCTGGTTAAAGGCTTATTGTGCCTGCTTATTTGAACTGTCTCTTTCTGAAACTGGTATGCCTTGTTTGCTATAGCACAAGACTAGATTCAGACCTGCTGAATCTAGCTTTGTTTGTATAACTTGAGCACTAATCCAGGCCATCTTTTTCTGGAGAAGATTCCTCTGCACCCTAGTGGCAGGAGTGTGCAGTTAGAACTTGTCAGATCGAAGACGCTGGAACAGGCCTCATTTTTTAGCTTTTATTGGTTAATTGGTTAATTTGCTTAAATCAATTTGCTCATTTACTACTGTTATATTAAAAAAAATACACATTTTACATCGCCACTTAGCTAGGGTTAAAATATTCCCGGCACCATAAAGTCTGGTCTTCAAATTTTCCCTAAGAACTAGCCAGTTTTTAGTTTTAGCTATCAAATCTATTTCTCTGAGCTCAGCACTTGTTCAGAACTCATTGTAAGCACTAAATAAGCTACAAATTACTACAGCACTCAACTTTCCTCACTTGTCTAGAGGAAAACAGTTTTTAGTACTTAATAAATAAGCACCTATTCAGGCATGTTTAAAGGTCAGCTCCCGGTGTTTTCTCCTGTCTACCTGATGAATCTGGGCATCTTGGGGCAATGCAGCAATTGCCTCATGTACACAGACAACCCTCTCCTCCTACCACCCAACACTACAACCTGTGAGAGATGCACTTATATATCCAAACTGGAAGCAAAGCTCTCTTCACCCAAGACTGGACTAGACAGTCAAGAGGAGAGGGTAAACACTTGCACCACACCACAATCATCACATAATCCTTCAAAACCTACACCACCAAAATACACACATAGAAACACAAAACACACATCTACATTCACAGAGGATCTCAATAAAAATCTGCCAAAGCAACAGAGACCTCCAAAGCAGAAACGCAAGCAACCTCCACACCCCCAATGCAACCCAAATGACACATAGACCACAAACTCAGTGTGCCACTCAACCAAAGCCCACACGGCATAACAACATACCCAACACTCTAGTCATAGGTGACTCAATAGTCAGGCACACTGATGTTCGACTTACCAGGCTAAACAAGGGGAAAGTTACTGTCAGCTGCCTGTCTGGTGCCAGGATCTGCCACATAATGCACGCACTCAGGTCACTCCACAACAAGTACAAATATGACTTTGTCATTGTCCATGTTGTCATGAATGACCTGAGATGTGCCTCCCTGGACTGCATAAAAAGAGACATGGAGGAGCTCTCCAATCTTGTAGCCCAGGCAGGTATGACCCAAGCCCTGAGTAGCATCCTGCCATCAACCAGAATGATATCACAGTACAAGGATAAAATGATTGACTTCAACAATTGGCTAAGCTTCTGGTATCATTATAAGGGGATCCAGTATCTACCTGGGATGACATGATCGAGAGACCACAATGCTTTGCCAGAGATGGCCTGCACCTGTCACCCTTGGGATTCTGGATACTGGCTAAGGCTCTTGCCACCCCATATAGTGCCTTTTTTAGGCAAGGTTCAAATGACAAATTCACCACCATAACAGGTACAAGCAAGCAAAATCTGAGGGTAATGCTACTCAATGCTAGAAGTCTAAACCTCAAAATTCACTCACTCGAGGCACTCCTTAAAATGGAGAACATTGACATCTGTGCAGTAACCGAGACCTGGTACAAGTCTCCAGACAGCAAACCTTCATTACCAGGCTATAATTCATACCACACCTTTCGGCCACCTAACCTGGACTGAAACACTAAAGGTGGAGGAGTGTCCATATTCATTAAGGATATCCACACCTCCAGGATAGTTGCTCAGCATAATGCATCCGAGATTATCCAAGTGCAACTAACTCTGGGCAAGACCGCAATCCAAATTGTAGCTCACTACAAATCCTCCACCATGCCCCAGGATTCCCACTCTTCATTTCCTGATACACTGGAAAATATTAGGGTACAACCTAACACCCTAATAATGGGTGATTTCAACTACCACACCATTAACTGGGAAAACTACTCATGTACCAACTCTTTTGCTTGTTTTCTGGAATTCATAAATTTCAATGTCTTGGATCAACTTATCCACACCCCCACCAGGGGCAGCAATATCCGAGACCTGGTTATTACCAACATGGGCAACCGGTGTTCCACACCAGAGGTCAATTCCTCGTTTAAGATCAGACCCCAAGCTTATCACCCTAGACATCCACATCCCACCCCCACCCCGCATTAGGGAAACCACCATAAAAATGTTTCCAAAGCCAACTTCATGCTTCTTAAGACAGAAGTGGCAAACATCACGACACCCATACAGATGGACAATAGAGGTATGACTGCTAAATCCTACACAAATGCACTTTATAAGCACTTACATGAGTGTATGGATCATGCTATTCCTAACAAAACCAAGATGCTATCCTCCAAAAAAAGAAGCCAATCTGGGGGTCCCCTGCCATAAACAAACCCTACAACAGAAGAAAGAAACTGCTGCAAAAAAGAGTAAAATCCCATGATTGGAGAAACTTCCTGGACAGCCTCAGTAAGAAGCTGAGATCCTAAGAAAAATCCTCCAAAGCTAGTTACAAAAACAAAATTGCCACTGTTTCTAAAGACAACCACAAAGCATTCTATAGCTATGTCAAGAATCTCAATGGTAACACTCAGATCTGCTCTGAGATACAGCACAATGGCACTAAATATACAAAACCAACTGATATTGCCAACATCCTGGCAGATAGGTTCAGTGTTAACTTTACTCCCCTCTCACCCCCTAAAGGGCCCATCTCTATACCGGAAGAATTCAAAGTTCCTGTAATCATGGCTGCAAAGGTAAAAACCACACTCTCCAAAGCCAAGAACACAACATCCATGAGACCTGACAACATCCCAGGCTGCGTTCTACATGAACTACAGAACGAACTGGCACCCCACCTAAGTACCATTTTCAATCATAGCCTCACCTCAGGCTTTGTGCCTACTGAATGGTACACAGCGACGGTTATCCCACTCCACAAAGGGGCATCCACCACGGACCCCAGGAACTACCACCCCATTAGCCTGATGAGCCTGGTCTGCAAGGCCATGGAACATATCATCATGGAACTTATAAACAAAGACAGTGATGAACTCCAAACTCTGGACCCCACCCAGTTCGGGTTTGTAAAGAGTAGATTATGTCTCCTAAACCTGATAGACCTCTTTGAAGCAGTCACCAAAGCCATAGATGAGGGAAAGGTGGCTCACACAGTCTATCTAGATCTTGCCAAGGATTTTGACACCATCCCCCACTCTGGAATTTTAGATAAACTCACAAAACTAGGGAGAAATCCCTATGTCACAAGATGGGTTGCCAACTGGCTCATGGACAGAACCCACACTGTGAAAGTAGCAGACTCCAAATCCGACTTCAGACCAGTGACAAGTAGAGTACCACAGGGTTCAGTCCTGGGTCCTCTCCTGTTTGGTATCTACTTCTCTGAAGTACAGGCTAACACAGAAGGTCTTTGGCTAATGAAGTTTGTGGATGACTGCAAACTAAGAGCCATAAACTAAACTCCTAACAATGTGAACATCCTACAAAGGGGCCTCACTGAGACAGATGCCTGGTATCGAAGCCATGGCCTCAAGCTCAATGCCAAAAAATGCATTGTCATCCATTTTGTTAAAAACTCTGTACCCATGAACTACCACATAGGTGGTAGTCTACTTCACACTGAAAGTGTGATAGGAGACCTTGGGATACAGGTGCACAGTAGTCTCTCCTTTGATAATCACATTGCCACAGTAGTCAGGAAATCCTTCTACAAGGCACTCCTAATCACAAAATGTTTCTCATCCTGGAAAAAAGAGGCAATTTTTCCCCTCTACTCACCACTCATTAGACCCATTATAGAGTACAACGCCCCTTTTGGTATGTACCTCACAAGACATCTACAACAACTGGAAAGGCTGCAGAAATACCTCACAAAGAGGATTACCGGCCTCAAACAGGTGCCCTATGCAGACCGTCTCAAAAAACTCCAGCTTTACTCTGTCGCATATCGGCGATCTCTGCCTAACATACAAAGCTATGTCAAACCCAGAGCTGTTGGACATGCTCCACTTAAAGAAATCCCAATCCCTCTGAGCTACATGCTCTAGGGACCTACACTTTGTCACCACAATAAACAGAACATGCTGGAGGGATAGATTTCTGTCCCAGAGAGTTACCATACTCTGGAACAAGCTACCTATCTACATCAAACAAAGCTCCTCATTAGCACTCTTCAAAAAAAATCTTGATGATTGGATGGGAAATAGGAAATTGACCCCAGGATCTCTTCTGTGGCTTTGCTCGACAGGGGCACAGGAAAATAATGTTCTTGGGTGGCAAAAGCCAGGTTACCTTTTTGGCTAGGCTTATATAGGCCCCAGGGCCAATAGCCTAGTACCTACCTATGAACATATGAAAAACAGCAAATCCGTTTATTTAAAAATGTGCTGTTTGACCCTCCCTCCAAAAAAGTAAATATTATTTTCTTTCAGGCTTTTGTGGATGAAATCAGAGTTTCATTTTCCTGACCTCGTTACATCTACCAGCAGGGAAAACTACTAATGAGAGTCTGGGTATGTTATGTACTGCCTGATTAACATACAAAAAAAAAAAATAATAATAATAATAATAATAATAATGTATTACTTAAACTACTAATGGGAGTCTGGGTGTGTTATGTACTGCCTGATTAACATACAAAAAAAAATAATAATAATAATAATGTATTACTTAAACTACTAATGGGAGTCTGGGTGTGTTATGTACTGCCTGATTAACATACAAAAAAAATAATAATAAAAATGTATTACTTAGGTCAGTTGTAGTTCACAATAGATTTTTTCAGCCAGTTTAGGTCTAAGTTATTTACTCATAAAACATATTCATACCCAGATTTGTCTAAGCATAGGCCTCAGCTTTAGTAAGCAATCTCATTAAATGACAAAGAAGAAAATTCACAAGTCGTAATCTTTAAATATGTTCTCACTGGTCCCTGTGCAATACAAACACAAGCTATTAGCACATCATTTTATCTTTTATCTGCCATCACTACTAGTTACAACACAAAAAGACAGCCAGTGAGGGGAGGGGGAATTCACAGCTGGGTTTCTGCAGTTACTGAATAACATTCGTAAACCTCCTCTGTCTTGTTATTGAAGCCTTGCTACTAAATACTTCATTTATTAATTTATATTTGTGTGTGTGTGTGTGTGTGTGTGTGTGTGTGTGTGTGTGTGTGTGTGTGTGTGTGTGTGTGTGTGTGTGTGTGTATATAATTATGCATTTAATTTATTGCAATCAAAAAGTATTCGGTTTTTCAGTAATAAACTGTAAAGGTCCAGTACACACACACACCTCAACCAATTTCGTTCTCAAACTTATATGGCATCCCTACTAAATTTGGAAATTATTTTGAGTGAATAGCACCCACCAAGAGTACATTTTCCCCAATTATTTTTCTTTGTCCATAATTCTGAGGTAAAAGTTGAAAGACATGACTTATACATACACACACAGATTGTGCTAACATATAGGCAGCTATTTACCACATTAGAGGACTGGGCCACTTTTTTCCCTTTTGTCAGGCTCCAACTTGTTACAGAACAAAAAAAATCATGTTTATTACAATTCTTTCATAGGTTCATACTAGGCTATCTGCCCTGGGGCATTTATAAGCCTAGCCAGAGTGTGATTGGCTTTTGCCACCCTTTGATTTTGAGTTTACTATGCCCTTTTTAAGGTTAGTTTACTGTGCCTCTATCTAGTATTGACACGGAAGTAATCCCCGGGGTAAACCTATGATCCCCCATCCACTCATCAAGATTAGTCTTCAAGAGAGTCAGTGAGGGGCTCTGCCTGACATGGACTGGGATTCTCTTCCAGAGCAAAAGGAGCCTCTGGGTTATGAATCTGTCCCTCCAGCATGTCCTATTTATTTCTCTGCTGAGGTTCACGTCCCTCGAGCGTGTGGCTCTAAAGGATTTGGATTTTTTGAGGTGGAGCATGTCCATTAATTCTGGGTTGGACATAGCTTTATATGCCAGGCATAGATCGCCTCTAAGTAGGCGGTATGCAACTGAGTAGAGCTGGAGTTTCTTTAACCGAGCAGCATATGTGGTAATTTGTGGGCACTTTGTTTTTGCCAAAGGGTTTGACTATACACTTTTTGGCATTTAGCTTTAGACCATGGCTCTGGCACCAGTTATCCGTCTCTGTGAGACCTTTTTGAAGAATGCTCGTGTCAGCTGGAGAGTCAATTATGGTGCCCAGTTTGCAGTCATCTGCGAACTTGGTCAGCCACAGTCCTCCCGTGTTAGCCTGTATCTCAGAAAAATATATACCTAACAAGAGAGGTCCCAGGACTGAGCCTTGTGGGACACCACTTGTAACTGGTTTCGAGTCTAACATGGCTCCAGCAATTCTGACTCTGTGGGTTCTGTCTTTGAACCAGTTTGCAACCCATCTTGTGACATAGGGATTTATATTTAAACTGGATAGCTTATCTATGATGCCTGAGTGGGGTATTGTGTCAAATGCTTTTGCGAGGTCCAGGTAGGCTGTGTGGACTACCTTCCTTTCATCTATGGCCTTGGTGACTGTTTTAAAGAAGTTGACCAGGTTCAAGAGGCAGGATCTGCCCCTGGCAAAGCCGAATTGGGTAGGATCTAGTCTCTGTAGGTCCCCAATGTCTTTGTTTATGAGTTCCATGATGATCCTTTCCATAGCCTTGCAGACTAGGCTAGTCAGGCTTATGGGGTGATAGTTTCCAGGGTCCGTAGAGGCATCACATTTATGGACTGGGACCACTGTTGCTGTACGCCATTCTTCGGGTACATATCCTGTAGTAAGGCTGAGATTGTACAGCAGTTTTACGTGAGGGTTTAGTTCTGCTTGGAGTTCATGTAGGACGCAACCCGGAACACTGTCTGGTCCTATTGATGCAGTGTCTTTTGCTTTGGAGTGGGCAGCTTTCACCTGAGCATCTGAGATGTTAGGGAGGCAGCACTCTGCTGGGATAGATATTTGCTCTTTTGGGGGGGGGGGGAGTTTGCACTAAACCTGTCTGCCAGGATGTTGGCAATGTCTGTGGGTTCAGTGTATTTTTTGTCATTTTGGATCAACTCTGAGCATATCTGGGAGTTGCATCCCAGGTTCCTAACATAACTAAAAAAAGCCTTGTGATTATCTTTAGTGCCCTGTGCAATTTTTCTCTCGAAGCTGCCCTTGGAGGATTTTATGAGTGATCGTAGTTTTTTGCTAGTACTGATTAGAGATGCCTTCCCTTTTAGGGATTTTGCTCTATCATGTAGTAGCTTCCTCCTTCTGTTGTACAGCTTATTTATGGCTGGGGTCCACCAGACTGGATGCCTGCCTTTGGAAGATTGGGTCTTGGTTTTGTTTGGGATAGCATGATACATGCATTCCTGGAGGTGTCCATATAATGCGTTTATATAGGATTCTGCAGTTTGGGCCGTAGTTTCCACTGGCCTAGGGGACTTGAAGGATTCCACCTCGGTTTTGAGAAGTGTGAAGTTCGCTTTTGAGAATTTTTCACTGTGGTTTTCTGGGCTGGGGGTGGGGTTGGGATGTGGATATCCAGTGAGATTAATTTATAGTCTGATCTCACCAATGAGGGGTATACCTCTGGTATGGAGCATAGAGCCCTCATGTGGTAATGATCAGGTCAAGTATGTTTTCCCCTCTTGTGGGAGAGGTGACTAGTTGTTCCATAGCATTTGAGTTTATAAATTCCAGGAACCTTTGGGCTAGGGTGTTGGGGCTTGAGTAATGCTCCCAGTCTATGTTTGGGTAGTTGAAGTCACCCAATATAATGGTGTTTGGAGAGATCTTCTTATTCTCCAGTGTTTTCAGGAAAGCCGAGTGGGATTCCTGATTTTGAGAGGGTGGTCTGTAACATGCTATAAACTGAAAAGCAGTTTTGCCCACTGTTAGTTGCACATGGATGGTCTCAGATGCTTCGTGTGATGCCGCTAACCTGGAGGTGTGGGTATCTTTGATAAATATGGATAAGAACTTTACCACTACCTCTGTTACCAGCTTGGTGGATGTGGGCATCCTGAGGCAACATAGAAACTGCCTCACATTTACTGACAACCAGTTAATTTTTAAACATACTGATATGGTGTGTGAGAGATGTATTTA